>NC_042616.1:468858979-469167594 GCF_901001135.1 Rhinatrema bivittatum
CTCTGATAGGTTGCATTCTAGTCTCCCTGCCAACCTGTCTGACCCAATCTATGACAGGGCTGTGAGGTCACTTATGACTCACAGGAAAGGGCTGGTTTTTGCTATGGATACTCCCACATGGCCTTCTCCTATTTCAAATGGCCGCTAAGAAATCACTGCGAGCCAAAAGAATGAAACTAATATGATATGTTTTATTCATGGGGGATAGCGATGTGTTTCGTGAACCCACCAATACAATAGGGACTTATTCGTTGCGGATTGCCCATGCGTTGCGGATTGCCCATGCGTTGAATGCACATCCCTATTGCTTACTTTAAGGCTCTGTTTCAAAGACAATCTACTTAGCTGGCTTCTCTTTGAAAATGAGTGCGAAGCATGTACCCTAAAAGTGGCAGTGTACTTTTGACCTGCTATTTAGTGTGGGTTGTCGAGAGGAGTATTTCAATACACATGCTTTTGGAAATGTCATGTAATATGTTCTTTCCCCTCCCCGCCCAATTGGATAATGGATATCAAAAGATCAGCAAGAGGTTAACATCTCCTGGCTGTGTCACCTGACCCTGCTTGGAAAGGGGAGGGACTGGAAGGGTTACCTGAAAAGGAAGAATCCTGCATTAGACAATCTGAGACTATTGTTCTACTTCCCTGCCTTTGTGTCTGGTCATGGTCAGCATAATCTCTATCTATAGAACCATGTAACAGTGTACATACTGTTTAGTATTTTTCATCCCTGATTCGCAAGAAAAATAGTCCTTTCATACTTCCCCTGAAGAGTACTGAATCATTTCCTACTTCACTTTAAGTGATTTTCCTGCAGGCCTGAGTCTCTACTGTACATACCCGGTCCTGGCCTACACAAATAATGTCCTGGATGTTGAAAAATTCTTCATAAGAAATGTGCTAGACTTCCTACATTTCTGCTGCCCCCTGTATTTGGAGCATGTGCTAGCATTGTGACATGTATTGTGTGATGATATTTGCAACTGGTGGTAATCTGAGAACTGAAGAGCTTGATGGCTGACTATAGTTTCAACTATAGCTTGATTTGCAAGACAGAATAGGATATACAGGAGAAGGATGATTTTGTTATTTTTTATTTTTTAATTGGGATTGAGTTCATGTACAAGTCACAGTAACCCTGGAAAGAGTAGAAAGCAGTTTCATTATGTTAAGTCATGTTAACTGAAAATTGAAAATAATACTGAAAATGAATAATCATTAACATTGTGCCTTATATTAATTTCCTTTTAGGTCTTTTTTTTTATATTGCCCATACAAGTGGCAGCTTAACTAACTACCCCAAAGTTACTTTACATTGAAGTGCTTTAATTGCAGGTTAAAATGAAATCCTATTTGGATTAAAGGTACCTTATAGACAAAAAATAAAATGCCTATTTATAATAATAAGAATAAGAATAACAATAATAATAGTTATCATTATTATTGTTATTACTATTATTGTGATTCTTGGTAAAACTACAAGTTTGAGACCAGAGGCATTCTTTAAACTCATATTTAATCTCTATGGCTTTAATGAACTATTCTTTTATTCTCCAGTTCATATCTGTGGGATTGATTTACCCATTTTGCCATGGAAAGGCATCCAGAGGTTAATAACTAAGCGGGCTGATGATTAAATAAAAATATTTTCTATTCAAAGACAAAACAGGGGCTATGTGTGAGGATAAATAGCAGATAAATCATAGATAAAAGGTATATAATTAAAGCATTTTGGACTCTTCCTTCTCTGAGGCATGGAATGCATTAATTGGCACATTTCTTTATGCATGAACCTCATTATCCATTATTAGTCATGCAAAGTTGTTTTTCTGATTGGCCCCTGTAGAAAAAGGTAGAGAAACTGCACTGTCCATGTAAAGGGCTATAATGTCAGCATGAAGAAAGGACAAGAAGTAAAAAGCTCCTGCTCATACTTCAGTATTTATTTGCATACTTTCTGAAATGAGGATAAAAACAGAGCTCACATGTATGGAAAAATATGCATATTACAGTCACAAAAAAAACCCACCAATGGCTTAGCAAGTTGCAAAGCAAGAGAAACTGTTGACATACAAGGCCAACATATCTAAAAGCAAAAATAAAACACTTTTCACTTTTACACAATCTTATGCTGCAGTCTCCATTAAGAAGCAGGGCTAAATTAGCCATGATACATGAGTGACATCACGGGCTCTTTTCTCTTAGCTCACAGAACATGTGTGGTAGTTGCCGCGTGGGCGCTGTTTCAAGTGCTCCTCAGTCTTCTTTCATCCATGCTACAATTATTACCTTCTTAAACTACTTTTGAAACTTCTTAATTTTTCTAAATGACTTAGCTGTGATATTCAACAAATTATTCAGCTAAATTCTAACCAGATACTCTATATTCGGCTAGAATTTAGTTGGATATGTCAGGGGAATTCCTGCATAACCAACTCAGAGGCACTTGGCAAATTGTTATGCCCATATTCATTTTATTATCCAACCTCTAAACATACTTTTTATTGTAACAATTATTATTAGACCACAATGCCCACATATATCTAAAAACATCCCCCTATCATTCATGCATTACCCTGCATTCACACCACTCATACCTCTCATACAATACTCTAGTTTAAATACTCAAGTATATAACATCCAACAATGCCTCCACTATAACTTTTTACACATTATTGATATTATTACATTGCTTTCATCCTGTACTGATAACTCATATAACTCATGTATATTCATCCATTCATTACAATTGATGACTAACACTTTAAACTGCATTGCTTTCATGTTATACAATTGATAAATGGTTCAATTATGTATACATCCATCTTATAGAATTAATACTATTTTAATTATATGTACATCCAATGAGAGCCTCGTTACACCCTGAAAACCAGGGTTTCTTCAGGGAACTGCAATGCTTGGTATTGTCATCATACTTCCACCATGAGCTGTCTTTCCTCATTTGTTCGTATCTCAGACACAAATATGAGTTTCCATCTGCAGAACTTTGTACTGCACGTGGTCTATGCTATTACGATGTCTATAAAAAACAAGTACCAACCTATTGTCATATAATTAACCTCCTTATCTCTACACATATACCACTGTGCTCAATATATTTGTGAACCATCACCATTACTATACAAAAAATACAAGCTTGACGACATCCCAGCCATGTTAGTACTACGGACGGTGTATATTAGGGGTGTGCATTCGTTTTCAACTTAAATGGAAAACGCAACTTTTTTTTTTTTTAACTTAAAAAAGTGATGAGGCGTAAACGATCGGATTTCCAACTTATTCAACATAGCTATGTTGAATACGTTGGAAATCGCGATTGTTGATCTAAATAAAAATTTAAACCCCTCACCCTCCTTAATCCCCCCCCCCCAAGACTTACCAAAACTCCCCAAGCTGGCCAAAAGTTCCTTGAGGGTCCGGGAGCGGACGTTGGGGAATCACGTGACGTCCGCGTCACTCCGACGTGACGCCAACGTCACGTGGTCCATCGCGGTTTCGCTCCCGGACCCTCGTTGGGCCCAAAAGGCACTTTTGGCCAGCTTGGGGGGGCCTCCTGACCCCCCCAAGCTGGCCAAAAGTGCCTTTTGGGCCCAACGAGGGTCCGGGAGCGGACCCGAGGGGAATCACGTGACGCCGCGTCACTCCGACGTGACGCCGACCTCACGTGCTCCTTGCAAAGGAGTTCAGAAATGGCGTCCTGACCCCGCTGGACCACCAGGGAGTTTTGGTAAGTCTTGGGGGGGGGGGGATTAAGGCGGGTGAGGGGTTTAAATTTTTATTTGCACATATGGACATAGACTCAACTTATGGAATTCTCCATATGTCCATATTGACCGCAAATGACCCCCCCTTTCGACTTATGGACTTATGAACTTAAACTTTTGGTCTGCACATCCCTAGTGTATATCTCCATCAAAACGTGAGATCTCGCTAACTTTGTGATTGATTTGGTAATGTGCCGAATTCCAGCCTCTTATGCAAATTATTCATTCACATGTCTGTAACAGATATATAATGATGGCGGTTAACCTCTGCATACATAATATATAATGCCACAATCTACACTACTCTGCTCAAAGTAATTCCACTACCACATTGGTAAACACTATATCTCAACTATATGTTATATTCCCTCATATTCATTTGGTATAAACCTGAATATATTGCTGTTATATACCAGATACTCACTAAATTTGTTAGTAAAGGGATCACCAACCAAATATTTAAACTCTCGATACATGCTTAAACAAATTAAACTGAAATACCGCATACTCACAGTATATTCTTAGAGCGTTCTCTTACCAAAATAGCTTGTCTATTATGAGTTTCCAATCCTATACTATTTAAATCAGTTACAGCCAATCAAACTTCACGATTTTAGACACCTACGTCACATCAGATATATCCGGGAACCAAAAGTTACCTGCCCCAGGGGAATTCCAGGGGAATTCCTGGGGCAGGTAGTAGGCATTCTGGAGAGGAGCGGAATTAACTAGTTAGGCCTAACCGGCTAACTTAAGCTGGTGAACCTAACCGGCTAACTAGCCATACTGTTGGCAGGTCTAAAGTTAGCTGGATATACACTTTTCCGGCTACCTTTTAAAATACCCAGGTATATTCAGCGGTGCTGCTGCATCACTGAATATCCCATATAAGTTAGCAAGTTAGGTGTATCCAACTAACTTAACCAGTCACTCAGCAGCTGAATATGGACCCCTCTGTGTTGCCTTGCAGCCTTGGCAGCCCCCAAAAAAGCGCATTTCAGTGCTATACAAAAAAAATATTTAAAAGTAAAGAGGAATGTCCAGCTTCAAGAAGGCCATCCTCAGTGGTTTCAAAGATTGCATGTTTGGTAAAAAGTTGACTACCACCGATGGCCATGACATCTGTTATTGGTGTTTCAAGTCTAACCACGATGCAGCTGTTACTACTGCAGTCTTATGTCACCATGGACGCAGAGATCCAGAGCCTGGAAAATGGAGGAGTTGTGCAAGTCAGTAAAGAGCCATAGCCAATCCTTCTCCCAGGGTGGAGCTTCCTCTAATTCCCTGGGTGCCAAGTTGACCAGGAGCTCCTCAAATATGTCTCTTCTCACTAAGAAGCAGGCCGTAGGACCCTGTACCTCGATGGGGCTGAGTAAGTCATGAAAACGGCACTCTGAGGTGTCTATGAGCATCTTACAGGAACTACAGGGCTCGGTGGTGGCTAAGATGAAAAAGTGTGAAAAGGAAAATAAAAGAGGCCAATATTACATTTAATGAATACAAACGATGTTAATTTTTCATAAAGAAGAAATGGTATTGTTACGACTATGGCTGCTATGCAGCTGCCTCACCACCAGAGGTCCCCCATGAGCATGTTCTCCTGACTGTCCCAGTCCGCCCTCCTTGTCTACTCTATGTTCTGGATGTCCTTTATAACCCTGCCTAGCACATCCCTCGGTGCTTTGGCATCGAGCTCGTTTGGGCTCCCTGCTCTAGCCTCTCCTCTGCCTTGCTCTGCTGCCTACGGGCTTCTGCCTTGCTCTGCTGCCTATTGGCTTCCGCCTTGCTCTGTTGCCTATGAGCTTCTGCCTTGCTCTGCTGCCTACGGGCTTCTGCCTTGCTCTGTTGCCTATGGGCTTCTGCCTTGCTCTGCTGCCTACGGGCTTCTGCCTTACCCTGTTGCCTTCGGGCCTCTGTCTAGCTCTGCGGCTTTCGGGCTCCTGCCTTGCTGCCTTCGGGCATTTGTGTTTTATGTTCAGTGTTAGTATTGTTTGGGTTAGTCTGTCTAGTCTTGTCAGTCTTGTTTCTCCGGGTTCCATTAGTCCTGTCACTCATACCTGCAGTCAGTATTAGGGATGTGAATCGTTTTTTGACGATTTAAAATATCGTCCGATATATTTTAAATCGTCAAAAACCATTAGGGCCACGATACAATACCAAATCCCCCGATTTATCGTCAAAAAATCGTAAATCGGGGGAAGGGGGAGGGCAGGAAAACCGGCACATTAAAACCCCCTAAAACCCACCCCCGACCATTTAAATTAAATCCCGCACCCTCCCAACCCCCCCCCCCAAATGCCTTAAATTACCCTGGGGTCCAGCGGCAGTCCGTAGCTAAATCGGGGGAAGGGGGAGGGCGGGAAAACTAGCACACTAAAACCCCCTAAAACCCACCCCCGACCCTTTAAATTAAATCCCCCACCCTCCCGAACCCCCCCAAATGCCTTAAATTACCCTGGGGTAGAGCGGCGGTCCGAAACGGCCTCCTGCTATTGAATCGCGTCGTCTTCAGCCGGCGCCATTTTGCAAAATGGCCGCCGCAAAATGGCGGTGGCCATAGACCAACATGATTCGACTGCTGGAGGTCGTTCCGGACCCCCGCTGGACTTTTGGCAAGTCTTGTGGGGGTCAGGAGGCCCCCCCAAGCTGGCCAAAAGTTCCTGGGAGTCCAGCGGGGGTCCGTGAGCGATTCCCTGCCGCGAATCGTTTTCCGTACGGATAATGGCGCCGGCAGGAGATCGACTGCAGGAGGTCGTTCAGCGAGGGTTCCTGACCCCCGCTGAACGACCTCCTGCAGTCGATCTCATGCCGGCGCCATTATCCGTACTGAAAACGATTCGCGGCAGGAAATCGCTCACGGACCCCCGCTGGACTCCCAGGAACTTTTGGCCAGCTTGGGGGGGCCTCCTGACCCCCACAAGACTTGCCAAAAGTCCAGCGGGGGTCCGGAACGACCTCCAGCAGTTGAATCGTGTTGGTCTATGGCCGCCGCCATTTTGCGGCGGCCATTGTGCAAAATGGCGCCGGCTGAAGACGACGCGATTCAATAGCAGGAGGCCGTTTTGGACCGCCGCTCTACCCCAGGGTAATTTAAGGCATTTGGGGGGGGGATTTAATTTAAACGGTCGGGGGTGGGTTTTAGGAGGTTTTAGTGTGCCGGTTTTCCTGCCCTCCCCCTTCCCCCGATTTAGCTATGGACTGCCGCTGGACCCCAGGGTAATTTAAAGCATTTGGGGGGGGGGTTGGGAGGGTGGGGGATTTAATTTAAAGGGTCGGGGTGGGTTTTAGGGGGTTTTAGTGTGCCGGCTCACGATTTTAACGATTTTCACGATACTTTACACACCCAAACGGCAACAATACGGCACCCAAACGGCTGGGAGGGGGATTCCCTCCCCCTCCCAGCCGAAATCGATCGTTAAGACGATCGAGGACACGATTCACATCTCTAGTCAGTTTCACCCTTACCTGCATGCTATCCTGTGCACACTTCTGTTCGCGCGCTTTCCCTCTGTTACTCTCGTCGTGCTATACGTAGCACGACTTGCTTTAACACCTTGCCAGTCTGGGTTGTGTGTGTGTGGGGGGGGGGGGGGCTGCTTTGCACCTCTCATGGTGCTTTTCAGTTTTGAAGTCACTCTTTGAGCAGCTTGGTCCCTTTATCAGTGCCTGCCTTGGAGGGTTTTTTGCTATTTTTTTCTGCTTCGTTTTCTCCGTCATACTGCTTTAGGATGCTAATTCCAGTTTGGGTGCCAGTTTGCCAGGTCCATTTGAGATCCTATAAGGGGTTCGTTTCAGTCTTGCTGGTGCCCATTTTTGGAGCCTTGGGGGTGTTCTTTACACTTTTTCTTCTTCTTTTCTTTCCTCATCGTGAAATCCTGACAATGCTGGTATCCCTTTGCCCCTTTAGGGAATTGTAGAGTATTCCTGCCACTTTTCTTGCCACTATTCAATCTCCTCAGTCTCTCCCTCTGGTCCCAGAATCTCACATTCATGAAGGAGATACTGGTAGCTAGGTTCTTTGAACAGGAGCACCAAAGGCTGAGGCACAGTGGAGATGTAGCACAGGAAAGAATGGCCAGCTTAGAGAGTAATGTAATAAGGAGCAGCACCCTGTCAGCTACTATTTCCTCCCCCAACTCAAAAATGCTAAAGTCACTTTGCCCACAAAGAGCTATCTCTTCTGACAAAAGCCATGGCTAAAGCTACTGGCATTTGTAGCATTATTGCTGTTTGTGTTGTTATCTCAGTTTGATTGGATTTATATGTGAATGTATTTTATGTATACCTTGTACATCACTTTAAGCAATTTTTATCTGGAAAGTGATTTATACATACTATGAAATAAATAAAATAAATAAAGAGAACCTCTGCCCAGCAAGAATTTCTGTGACATGCTATCTCGTAGAGTTCATCAAGAACATGGATCCAGAGCACTGACATATTGGCATATTGACCTTTCTTTCCTGCCAACAACCATGCATGATGAACATGTCTTCTCAATGGCAGGTGTCATGGAAAGCCCTCATTGCTCAAGGCTAGTGCCGGAGTTGATGGAAAAGCTGGTCTTCTTGAAAATCAATCTGCCTTTGCTTGGATTTCCAGAATTTCTATGTGAGTGAAAAGATAAATAAAATCACTTAGAAATTATTGCTTCCACTCTGTCTATATGCCATGCTCCGTATGTACCACCTTAGGTATATCTCTGCTGCTACATGCCTACCTGCCATGCACTTTATGTACCACCTTAGGGGTCTTCTTGCCATATACAGCAAAACCCATAAGGTGCTACATCAGGGGCAAGTCAGATAGTGCCTACCTGCCATGTCCAAATGTACCATCTTAGTGGACTTATTGCACATTCCTGCCTGCCATTCCCCCGATATACCACCTTAAGGATCTTATCACTACTCTTCCTACCGGTCACGCCCCTGATATACCACCTTAAGGGACTTACTGCTATTCTGACTACCTGCCATGCCCCTTATGTATCACCTTAGGATTCTTGCTGCCACATGCCTCCTTGTCATCCCACAGATGTATCATCTTAGGGGTCTTGCTGCTACTGCTCTACCTACCTGCTACGCCTATTATGCACCAGCATGGGAGTTTTGTTGCCTTTTTGCTGTTTACTGTTTGGATCTCAGCCTAGTTTCCCCACCCTGTTTCTTTGTTTTATGGTTATACTAGGCTGTTTTGTCCTCAGAAAAAAAAATGAAAACAAAGAAAAATGCAAGTTTCTCCTCCCACCCCTTCTCTTTCCTGTTTCTTCATTTTGTTGTACTCCTCTACAATCTCAGCCTAGTTTTTCCACTCTGTTTCTTTCAGTGTTATACTGGGGTGTTTCATCCTCAGAAAAAAACAGAAAAAGAAATATAAGTTTCTCCCCCCACCCTTTTCTCTTTTCTGGTTCTCTAATGTATTGCTATGTTGTTCATCTCTAGGATCCCAGCCAAGTTTTCCCAGCCTTCTTCTTTCTTGTTTATACTGGGGTGTGTTTTCCCCAAAACACATCAGTCAAAAGGAAGAGAAAAGATGCACAGGGAGACCTTTTACATATTCTGAATGTAGTTTCAGTAGGAAGCAAGAACTAATTCAATACCAGAAAATCAAGAAAGGGAAGAGCCTATTTTCAGCTACAGAATATTGGAAAAGCTACAGAATATGGGAAAAGCTTTCTTAATAAAGACAACCAAGAAAGCTAGGAAAGCTACACTACTCAGAGACCATATATTTGTTGTGATTATGACAAAAGTTTTAATCAGAAAGCAAATTTCACGAGAAATCCAAAATTTCACCCTTCAGCAAAATCAATTTCAAGTGGGGAATATAATAAAACCTTAAGTCACAAAAGCGATACTGTTACATTTGCTAACTCGCAGGAAGTCTCTGTGAGCTGGTGCACTCACCCCAAATGGCACAAAGGCAGGCCTCACTCACGTAGAACAGATGCCGCTATACTTACACTGGCTATGCTCTCCTTAGGTGTACACCTGCCGGCTATCTGACTTAAAAGGCCCACAGTGAAAAACAGACCATGGTGCCCTTGGATAACATTATAGGCTTCAGCCTTAAAAGGGACTTTTGGACATCCTGACCTCTTCTCAACAGCAGGTCTTCTGAATTCCATGCAGTGCATGTTGCCAGTATTCCTGTTCCTTGTTCCTTTTTCTGGCCATGCCTTGTCCAGCCTTGCCTTGTCTTCCAGTCCAGCCTTGTTCTTGTCTTCCAGCCCAACCATGTCTTGTCACCTGGTTCAGCCTCATGCAGCCTATCTTCCTTGTTCCCATCCTCAGTGTCTCCTAGGTGTCCTCATCTTCCTTGGCTTGCTGCTCCAGACCTGAACTCTTATCTGGACCTGACCACATTTGTTTGCCACCTGGACCTGATCTCTTGCCTGAACCCAACTACTCTTGCTCACTGCCTGCTCTGACCTTGACTCTCCTCTGACTTCTGTAAACCTGCAGTCTACCTTGTCTCTGGTGGTTCTCTGGACTCTAGCCACCAGCCCTAGGGACTTATCTAAATGCTGCCGGCTGCCAGAATCCAAAGTTCCAACCTGCAAAGGAGGCGGTCGGTAAAGGTGAAACTCCAGTCTGTCTTGCTACAGGGTGTGTTCGCAAGCTGCCTTGGGGACTCAGCCTCAAGGTTACATCGATTGCCGAAACACTAAGGGCTTATACAATCTGTATCCATTACAGAACTAATGACAGATCATTCTCTTGTACTAAATCTGACAAGTGACAAGTGCTTCAGCAGGAAGACTGATATCTCCCATGCCACATTACCTTGCTGGTATGTCCCTTATTCTATACATTAGGGATCTTTCTTCCCCTCAGCAAGATCTTTCTTCCCCTCAGATTGTCTTTCTGCCAATCTGCCTTGCTACCATATTGAGATTTTATACCTTGAAGTGTTCTTGCCACTGTGCGGGGCTGTTTTGCACCTCTCATGGTGCATTGATGTGTTGATGTCACTCTTTGTAATGTTTTGTTCCTTTATCACTGTCGTGTTTTTCTTGCCAGTTTTTCTGCTCCTTTTTGCTTTCAAGGTGCATTAGGATGTTAATGCGCCTTTTGGTGCCACTTTGCCGCTCATGCTGCCTTTGATGGACTAGGGGGCATTCCATGAACTTAACAAGTAGCACATTTAAGACTAATCAGAGAACATTATTTTTCACTCAACGCACAATAAAGTTCTGGAATTTGTTGCCAGATGATGTGGTTAGTGTAGTTAATGTATCTGGGTTCAAAAAAGGTTTGGATAAGTTCTTGGGGGAGAAGTCCATTAACGGCTATTAATCAAGTTTACTTAGGGAATAGCCACTGCTGTTAATTGTATCAGTAGCATGGGATCTTCTTAGTGTTTGGGTAATTGCCAGGTTCTTGTGGCCTGGTTTGGCCTCTGTTGGAAACAGGATGCTGGGCTTGATGGACCCTTGGTCTGACCTAGCATGGCAATTTCTTATGTTCTTATGTTCTTATGACCTCTTGTTAGTGCCCTCTTTTAAAGACTTTGATGGTACCTTAGATAATTGCTACTCCTACTATCCCTTTGTCTCTTTTTTAGTGCCTTAGGCTAGTTATGCCACTTTTGGTGCAACATTTACATAGTATTGACGTGTCAACATGCTTTCCATTTTCTGATGATGTTTGCCCACCAGTTTTATTAGAATTGAAGAGAGAATCTCAAATTTGGAGCCCAAAATGGGCTGCAGTGCTTCCCCCATATACTTAAATGGTAAACAAATGAACAAATAAATGAATAAACTATTTTTATTTTCATAAATGAACTGAATAGTGGGCTTCCACAAAACAATTGAACTAACCAAAACAAAAATGTAACTTCTGCACACTTCTAATGTTAACCTAAAATAGTATCAGGACAATAAGAAAAGATGAAAAGTGTTAGGGTTTTGTATATTTGTGGGCCCCTGGCCAACAGGGGCGATGGTACCACCCACAGGGAGGAGGCCTGTGAGTCTCACCATTGGGATGCGAGGTCTCAGCAAGCTTCAGACACAGCTGTGGAATAGAGTCTTTATTAGAGAGAGAGAGAGAGGTACTGCCCGAGGAGCGGGCAGTGCAGAGACAAGCACAATGTTCATGTGATGGGTTATACCCAGAGGGAATACCTCCTAGTAGCAATCCAGTAATGGTCCGCAGAGTGGGGTACAGCAATAAGGTCCTCTTGTAGAGATGGCTTGGTAGTGGCCTGCAGCGCAGGGTACACCAACGGGATCCTCACGTAGATCAGGAATAGTAGTGGCCCGCAGCACGGGGTACACCAGAGGATTACCACAGATGATGGTATGGTGGAGGTCCACAGGATAAGGTGCTCATAGGAGGGTCCTATGCAGGTGAATGCAGTAGTGGCCCACAGTGCGGGGTACACCGGAGAGAGGAGGTGATCCAAAGAGTCAGAGTACTCACAGCAAGGTGCATTCCAGCAGTAGTCCTGGGGTGCAGGGTAGAGCGATAGCCCAAGGCAGAAGGCCCTCCGAGGAGCAGATAGCCAGAGACAAGGAAGGACCCCTGAGGAGCGGGTACCCAGAGGGTGTCTTGCCAGAGTAGGAGCTGGAATGGAAGTCCATAGCTTGTAGGGATGTGAATCGTTTTAGGACGATTAAAATTATTGTCCGATAATTTTAATATCGTCTTAAACCGTTATGGAACACAATACAATACAGATTCTAACGATTTATCGTTATAAATCGTTAGAATCGTGAGCCGGCACACTAAAACCCCCTAAAACCCACCCCCGACCCTTTAAATTAAATCCCCCACCCTCCCGAACCCCCCCCAAATAACTTAAATAACCTGCGGGTCCAGCGGCGGTCCGGAACGGCAGCGGTCCGGAACGGGCTCCTGCTCTGAATCTTGTCGTCTTCAGCCGGCGCCATTTTCCAAAATGGCGCCGAAAAATGGCGGCGGCCATAGACGAAAAAGATTGGACGGCAGGAGGTCCTTCCGGACCCCCGCTGGACTTTTGGCAAGTCTCGTGGGGGTCAGGAGGCCCCCCACAAGCTGGCCAAAAGTTCCTGGAGGTCCAGCGGGGGTCAGGGAGCGATTTCCCGCCGCGAATCGTTTTCGTACGGAAAATGGCGCCGGCAGGAGATCGACTGCAGGAGGTCGTTCAGCGAGGGTTCCGGCGCCTCGCTGAACGACCTCCTGCAGTCGATCTCCTGCCGGCGCCATTTTCCGTACGAAAACGATTCGCGGCGGGAAATCGCTCCCTGACCCCCGCTGGACCTCCAGGAACTTTTGGCCAGCTTGTGGGGGGCCTCCTGACCCCCACGAGACTTGCCAAAAGTCCAGCGGGGGTCCGGAAGGACCTCCTGCCGTCCAATCTTTTTCGTCTATGGCCGCTGCCATTTTCGGCGCCATTTTGGAAAATGGCGCCGGCTGAAGACGACAAGATTCAGAGCAGGAGCCCGTTCCGGACCGCTGCCGTTCCGGACCGCCGCTGGACCCGCAGGTTATTTAAGTTATTTGGGGGGGGGTTCGGGAGGGTGGGGGATTTAATTTAAAGGGTCGGGGGTGGGTTTTAGGGGGGTTTTAATGTGCCGATTTTTCGATTTTTCGATTTTTAACGATTTTTAACGATTTTTCACGATATTTTACCCCCCCCAAACGGCAACAATACGATTCCCTCCCCCTCCCAGCCGAAATTGATCGTTAAGACGATCGAGGACACGATTCACATCCCTAATAGCTTGAGGTGCAGAATCAGCAATGAGGGAACTCATTGCCAAGTCGTCATTGGTCAGGTTTGGTCAGCTTAAGTATCCAGGAGTGGAGACATCATCAGCAGGGGACACCCCTGAGGTTCCCGCCAAGCAGTGCTTAACCTGACCTGTGCACGCATGCGCACGCCTATGTGATCCCGGAGTCAAGATGGTGGTCGGCAGCGCCCATGCCGTCCCTGGAACGCCAGCTGGGTCGGTGGTAGCTGGTGGAGGCCGCCACTTTCCTCAATGGAGTCACTGAAGAGAAGAGAGAGGTGAGCAGAAGTTGTCACAGCCGTCTGCGAACTACGGGCATAACAAAAAGAACAATTCTTCCACCTGAAGTTTAGTAGACAAAAGGGAAGGAAAAAAAAGAAAGTTATAAAAATGAAATTAATGAATAGCGCTTTGGATGGAGTGTGAAAAATTATAATTTTAGACAGAGTGAGACAAAGTGAAACTTTTGACTAAAAATAAGAACAATTTCTGAAGTTTTAAACTTGTTTATTTTTTAAATTTATAAAGATTGTATAAATAATATACTATATTTGAAGCTAGCAATCTGGAATATATCAATTTTAGGTCTTTCAGCAGTAGTATTTTCTTTTCTAATTGAAGAAAAGTCATTTTGCTGTCCAGCTGACAAGGGAATATAGGACAGCTGACATTTTCCATTCCTAGTCTGTAGCTACAGCATTTGTTTGACAGAATCTAATTCAGCTTGCTGTACCTCCAACAGAGTTAGATGTACTCTCTCTAAGAGAATTATTTTATAGATATGGTCCCATATGACTTCTGCCATGCTGTTATAATTAAAGATTGTTGCCAAAGCACTGATTCTCCAAATCACGGGAGCAATGCCAATGAAACTTTGAACTATTAAACCAGGATTACAAGTCACGTCTCCACAGATGCTTGCTGACTGAATGTGTGAAGCATGACATTTGGTATATGAATTATTGAACTCTATGACATACTCTATTGCACTTAGATATTTTAGTTTGCATTTTACAAGGGGAAAGGTCAATAAATATGGTAAATATAAGCTGTTTTGATGACATGCTTAAATCCACTTTATTTAATGACTTTCTCTGATGCATAGAAAACTTACAGGACCTTATTTTCAAAAGAGCTTCTTCTGTGTGTATGGCAAAATTATGATGAAATTTAGTTGATAAAAAAAAGTTAATATATCTTTGATTGAAGTGAAAATTGTCAGAATAGTTTAGGTTGGGGGTTTTCAAACTATAACCCATAGGCTGAATCCATCCTATGGAGCTCATTTTTATCTCATGCATATTCATTGTGGATAGCCGGAAAACTTGGCCAGTTTGTGGCTCTTGAGGACCAGAGTTGAGCACCCCTGCTCTACGTGGTTACACACCACATCTCAGTTGTCAGATACAGGGGAAAGAGGAAAGCAAGGGATATAATTCCTGGAGGTGTGACAAAAAATATAGAAATAATACAACTGATAATCTGTCTGCCACAGCTCTGGGAATCCAAGATCTCAGCCCCCTTTTTCCCTGTCTCTGCTATTTTTGCCACACCAGACTAACATGGCTACCCCTCTGATGATTTTATTTTTTTAGCTGAAAGATTAATTGACTCATGAAACAGCCTCCCTGTAGCACTGGAGGTGGACCCTTGGCCTGGTACAGGATTGGTACGGCCCTCTGGTCAGACCCAGAGAGCACCTACCGCCAGGAGGTGGAGCACACAAGGAGACAGAAGGTAGATGGAGCTTCGCCAATAACAATCCGGGGTTTCCAAAGGTTGAGCCCTTGGGTACCGGACCGCATGGACTTAGGTGGGCCTTGTAGGTTCTCCCGGAGAGATAACGGAGAGAGGTGTACCCACCACGAGCAAAGGTGCGCGGCTGGTTAATAATGGAGGAGTAAGACCGAAACCAGGATCACCGGAGACTTCTGGAATTCATCAGGAGATGAAGGTCCTCCGGGCAAGATAGGCGGTACCTATAAGTTCAGCCAGATGTAGGCTGCTGGTAGTGTCTGAGCAGGCTGGTCTGGGGGTCACGGGAGCAAACAGAGTATACGAGTGTAGCGCAAGGGTCAATGCCAGTGTATCAGTCCAAGGGTGGTCAGCCAAAGCAAGGGTCCGTTCCAAGGTCAGTCCATACATAGTCAAGAGAAGCAAAGGTCAGTTCTAGGCGGCGGTCAAATGTGGCCAGAAGGCAGGCAAAGGTCGGTTCCAGGCAGCGGTCAGACGTGGTCAGGCAAGCAGGGGTCAGTACAGTGAATCAGTCCGAGGAGGTACAATAAGGAGAATGAGGAATACAGGAGCAGAGGAGCACTGGAACAAGACAGGAACACAGGAATACAGGAGCACTGGAACAAGACTGGAAGCAGGTAACGCAGGAACAAGGAATAGCAAACTAATAAAACCGAGGTGTTGACCCGATTGCCAAGGCGAGGCTCTGGAGACTGGGTTGCGTCTTATATACCCAGTCTATGTGACATCATCTTCAGGTGCCGCCGGCCGGTTTCCCTTGCTGGGCCCTTTAAAGGGATTCGCTGATTGTGCAGGGCCAGCACCAGGGGGTCGCCGAGCCTCTGCATGAAGAGTGTTGTGAACCAGAAGGCCCCGATGGCCCTGGCGATGCCCAGGAATGACGCAGGCGAGCAGTGCTGACTGCGGCAGTGAGGGATGAGGAGCCAGAGCTGGTTGAGGGTAGTGCGAGGAGAGCAGGCCCAGTTGCGGCACCAACGCGACTGGGACGCGCAACTGTACTCCCCTCTAGGCCTCCCCCTTGCCGGCTTGGGTTTGTCCGGGGGTTGAAGATGGATTTAACGGAGGTGGTCTTTGCCAAGGATGTGGTGAGATCCTTGGCACATCCTTTGCCAAGGTTGTGGTGAGGATGTGGTTTCGGACCTGAAGAATTCTCTTCAGGTCCGAAACCATCCCATGAAAAGAGATACTCCCAGTGGCCTCTACAGCATTGGACATCGAGGATCTCTCTTATTTGTAAAGTGTTTTCAGATTCTGCACAAATTTGAGTCACTGGAGGAGGTCTTCAAGAGGCCAAGACAACACAAGAGGACACATGAAATGTGTTATGAATGCCAAGGCTTGCGGGTAGCTGTAATTGATATGTGACAGCTCCCACCCACCTTATGAAGGGGAAGGGCCCCACATATTTTGGGGCGAGCCATTGAGAGGGCAACCGGAGGCAGATGTGTCTGGTGCTGAGCCAGACTCATTGCCCAGGCAGAAGTACTGGTGAGGCCTATTAATGAGTGTCTGTGACTCGTTTAGCTTGGTTGGCTGCTTGGCAGAGGCGCTCCTTGACCTGGTCCCAGAGAAGACGGATGGTCGGAGCCGTGGACTGTGCCACTGGTGAAGGTACACTGAGTGGAATCGGCAAGGAAAAGTGAAGCTGACGGCCGAAGACTACTGAGAATGGAGAAACCTCAGTAGTGGAGGCGATGTGGGTGTTGTGAGATACCTCTGCCCATGGGAGAAGGTTGGACCAATTGTATTGCTGGTCATTGACATATGACCGGAGGAAGGTTTTAAGAAATTGATTGGTCCTCTCGGCCTGGCCGTTCGCCTGTGGATGATATGCGGATGTTAAATTCAAAGATATATTGAACTTTTTACAAAGGGACCTCTAGTATTTTGTGGCAAATTGAGGGCCACAATCAGATGCAATCTCTTGTGGAAGTCCATGGAGACGAAAGACGTGAGTCAAGAAAAGGCATCAGGGAACCAAGTGAGCCATTTTTTAAAAACTGTCTATTATGACCCAGATTACAGTATGTCCCTTGGAAGGAGGAAATTCAACGATGAAGTCCGTCGATATGCTAGTCCATGGTTCGGTGGGTGCTGGGAGTGGTTGGAGGAGTCCCCAGGGATGCCCGATAGAAGGTTTTTGTTGAGCACAGATGGGGCACGAGTCTACATAATCTCTGGCGTCTTTGGCTATGTTAGCCCACCAATAGTGTTGGCGGAGCATCTCGAGAGTTCGGGCTCGGCCAGGAAGGCCAGCAAGTTTGGAGTCCTGGGCCCAACGGAGTACACGCTCTCTGAGCTGACAAGGCACAACCGTCTTACCAGCTGGTACAGTAGTGGCCACTGCAAGGGATACACAGGCAGGGTCAATGATATGCGCTGGAGTCTCTGGAGTATCCTCTGGCTCTAGGAAACGTGAGAGCATGTCTGCGCGAAGATTCTTTGCTAACTGGTGATAGCGGAGCTCAAAGTTAAAATGTGCAAAGAATAGTGCCCAGCGGGCTTGTCTAGGATTGAGTAGATGGGTTCTTTTAAGTGCTCAAGGTTCTTATGGTCGGTAAAAATGGTGAACCTATATTGTACCCCTTCAAGCCAGGGGTGCCAATCTTGTAGGGCGAGCTTCACTGCCAGAAATTCTCGGTCCCCGATTGTATAATTCCCTTCTGTGGGTGAGAATTTATGAGGATAGAAGGAGTACGGGATCAAGGCTCCCTTGGTAGAGTATTGGATAAGTACCACCCCAGCTCCGATGGTGGATGCATCAACCTCTTAAACGAAGGGGTGACTTGAGTCCAGTTGACAGAATCATGGGCCAGTACGGAAGGCATCTTTTAGAGCTTGGAATGCAGATAGAGCTTTGGTACTCCAAACTCGGAGATCAGTTCCTTTCTTCATCATGGCAGTGAGTGGAGTGGCCAGCATGGAGTAGTCTGCTATAAAGTGACGATAATAATTTGTGAAGCCTAGGACCCACAATCCTACCGGCTGGGGCCAATCATGGATTACTTGGAGCTTGTCTGGGTCCATGATAAACCCTTGACTTGAGATAATATACCCCAGAAATGGAAGACTGGATTGCTTGAAGACACAATTCTCTAGTTTGGCATAGAGGTAGTACTCTCTGAACCATTGGAAACTGTTTGGACATGCAAGCAATGGGAATCCAGATCCTTGGAGAAGATTAGTATTAGTATTTCATCATGGTCATGGTTAAAAGGTGAAAGAGGCTATTTTAGCCAAAAAAAATCCTTCAAAATTGGAAGAAGGATCCATCTGAAGAAAATAGGATAAAACATAAGCATTGTCAAGTTAAGTGTAAAACATTGATAAGACAGGTGAAGAGATAATTTGAATTGAAGTTGGCCATAGAGGCAAAAACTCATAATAAAAGCTTTTTAAAATATATCCGAAGCAAAAAACCTGTGAGGGAGTTGGTTGGACCATTAGATGACAGAGGGGTTAAAGGGGCTCTTAGGGAAGATAAGGCCATTGCAGAAAGACTAAATTAATTCTTTGCTTCCGTGTTTACTAATGAGGATGTTGGGGAGATACCAGTTCTGGAGATGGTTTTCAGGGGTGATGAGCCAGATGAACTGAATGAAATTACTGTGAACTTGGAAGATGTAGCAGGACAGATTGACAAACTAAAGAGTAGCAAATCACCTGCCCTGGATGGTTATGCATCCTTGGGTACTGAAGGAATTAAAAAATGAAATTTCTGATCTATTAGTTAAAATTTGTAACCTATCATTAAAATCATCCATTGTACCTGAAGACTGGAGGGTGGCTAATGTAACCCCAATAATTAAAAAAGGCTCCAGGGGTGATCCGGGTAACTATAGACCAGTGAGCCTGACTTCAGTGCCAGGAAACATAGTGGAAACTATTCTCAAAATCAAAATCATAGAGCATATAGAAAGACATGGATTAATGGAGCACAGTCAACATGGATTTACCCAAGGGAAGTCTTGCCTAGCACATCTGCTTCACTTTTTGAAGGGGTTAATAAACATGTGGATAAAGGTGAACCAGTAGATGTAGTGTATTTGGATTTTCAGAAGGCATTTGACAAAGTCCTCATGAGAGGCTTCTAAGAAAACTAAAAAGTCATGGGATAGGAGGCAATGTCCTTTCATGGATAACAAACTGGTTAAAAGACAGGAAACAGAGAGTATAATTAAATGGTCAATTTTCTCAGTGGAAAAGGGTAAACAGTGGAGTGCCTCAGGGATCTGTACTTGGACTGGTGCTTTTCAATATATATATATATAAATGATCTGGAAAGGAATACGATGAGTGAGGTTATCAAATTTGTGGATGATACAAAATTATTCAGAGTAGTTAAATCACAAGCGGATTGTGATACATTACAGGAGGACTTTGCAAGACTGGAAGATTGGGCATCCAAATGGCAGATGAAATTTAATGTGGATAAGTGCAAGGTATTGCATATAGGGAAAAATAACCCTTGCTGTAGTTACACGATGCTAGGTTCCATATTAGGAGCTACCACCCACGAAAAAGATCTAGGCATCATAGTGGATAATACTTTAAAAAGCAAACAGAATGTTAGGAATTATTAGGAAGGGAATGGTTAATACAACATAAAATGTCATAATGCCTCTATATCACTCCATGGTGAGACCGCACCTGGAATACTGTGTACAATTCTGGTCGCCGCATCTCAAAAAAAATATAGTTGCGATGGAGAAGGTACAGGAGAAGGGCAACCAAAATGATAAAGGGGATGGAACAGCTCCTCTATGAGGAAAGGCTGAAGAGGTTAGGGCTGTTCACCTTGGAGAAGAGACGGCTAAGGGGGGATATTATAGAGGTATTTAAGATCATGAGAGGTCTTGAATGAGTAGATGTGACTCGGTTATTTTCACTTTTGAATAATAGAAGGACTAGGGGGCATTCCATGAAGTTAGTAAGTAGCACATTTACATTTAAAAGTAATCGGAAAAAAATATTTTTTACTCAACGCACAATAAAGCTCTGGAATTTGTTGCCAGAGGATGTGGTTAGAGCAGTTAGTGTAGCTGGGTTCAAAAAATGTTTGGATAAGTTCTTGGAGGAGAAGTCAATTAACTGCTATTAATCAAGTTTACTTAGGGAATAGCCACTGCTATTAATTGCATCAGTAGCATGGGATCTTCTTAGTGTTTGAGTAATTGCCAGGTTCTTGTGACCTGGTTTGGCCTCTGTTGGAAACAGGATGCTGGGCTTGATGGACCCTTGGTCTGACCCAGCATGGCAATTTCTTAAGTTCTTATGTCCAAGTATACTACAATGAATGTATATTGAAGGTCTCGAAAGATCTCATTCATCATCCGTTGGAAGATGGCGGGAGTGTTGCATAGCCCAAAGGGCATAATTACGTACTCGTAATGTCCATTGTGTATATTGAATGCAGTCTTCCATATGTCTTCTGGCTGGATTCAAATTAGATTGCGGGTCTGCGCAGGTCCAACTTAGTGAATATTTGGGCTCCTTGCAGCTGATCGAACAGCTCACTGATGAGCAGGAGTGGGTACTGGTCCTTCTGGGTAATGGCATTCATACCCCTGTTAACAATACAGGGTCTCAGACTCCCATCCTTCTTCTTTACAAAAAAGAACCCGGCACCTGCCAGAGAAGTGGAGGGTCTTATGAAGCCCTTAGCTAAGTTTTCTTTAATATAGGTAGACATTGCCTGAGTTTCTGGGAGATAGAGCAGGTAAGTTCTGCCCTTGGGTGGTGTGGAACCAGGTAAAAGTTCAATAGGGCAATTGAACTTCCAGAGTGGTGGCAGGATATCTGCCTTCTGTTTTTAAAACACATCCTGGTAATCCAGGTAAAGGGCAGGCAACCCGGTAGGGTTGTGGAAGTTATTACTGGTATGGGCAGAGATATCTGTCATAGACATTGATTTTGACATTGAGGTCCCCACTGGGTCAATTGAAACGAGTTCCTGTCAAAGTGGGGTGAGTATAGCTAAAGCCATGGGAGGCCAAGGACTATGGGATGTGCTGACCTCTTAAGGATGAAGAGGTCAATATCTTCTTCTTGGAGTGTACCCACAGTCAGTCGGATAGCCCAGTCGGATAGCCACCGTACGATGAGTTATACAGTCAGTTAGAAGTTCTCAGTGGATAGAGGCGATGCACAGTGGTACCTCCAACGGTTGAGTGGGTATCTGGAGGAGGGTGACTATTTCTTCTAGGATGACGTTTCCACCTGCCCCAGTATCTACGAGGGCAGTGGTGGCGAACGAATGCGCCTCCCTAAGGAGGGAGACAGGCAGCAGCAGTTGAGGTCCAGAAACTGTGGTGCCCAAGCTCGGGATCGCAGCCTGGCTCAGGCTTTGGATTTTCCCGGGTGCACTGGGCAAGTCTGGAGGAGATGGCCAGAACCCCCACAGTAGAGGCAGAGACCAGACTTTCTTCAAAGGCTTTCCTCGGGAGTAAGGCAACCGCGGTTGATCTGCATAGGTTCCTCTTGGGATTGAGACCCCACTGGTAGTGCCTTGAGCTTGGGGCTCGTAGACCTGGGTGGTCGTAGGGTGGGAGGTCAAAGAGCCTTGACTTCCCGGTACCGTTCTCGGAAACAGTGGTCAATTCGCCCAACTAGAGAGATCAGTTCTTCCAAGGAAGTGGGAATCTCTCGGGCGGGCCAACTCATCTTTTTAAGACAAGATATAAACCCTCTAGATTGAGTGCCCGCAGGCAGTCTTCCTGCTATCCCAATTCGGTTGCCAGGGTCCAGATCTCCACAGTGTTCTCAGAAAGTGAGTGTGATCCCTGGCGGAGTTGTAGGAGATGGTGGCTGGCGACTGCCTGTCAACCTGGGTCTTCAAAAGTGTGTCAGAATGCTGCTTTAAATTGTGGCAGCTGCTGTAGCATGGAATCAGAACATTCCCAAAGTAGGGAGGCCCATGCCAAGGGCTTTCCTCTCCAAACGAGAGAGGATGAACATGATGTTTGTCACCTCATCAGGGAAAAGAGTAGGTTGCAGCGAGAAATGCATGTAGTATTGATTGATAAAATCTCAACAGAGATGAGGATCCCCATTGAAATGGGGTGGAGCTGGGGGGGTCAGAAATTCCCAAGAGGGCAATGAGACAGCGGACGGGTTGTGGGCAAGAGTCCATGGCTTTGGCACCTTGTTGCACTGGAAGTGGACGCTTGGCCTGTGCAGGATTGGTATGACCCTCTGGTCAAACCCAGAGAGCGCCTGCCACCTGAAGGTGGAGCACACAAGGAGACAGAGGCTAGCTGGAGCTTCACCAATTGCAATCCGAGGTTTCCACAGGTTGAGCCCTTGGGTACCCGGACCACCTGGAATTAGGTGGCCCTCGTAGGGTCTCCTGGAGAGGTAGTGGAGAGGTGTGCCCACCACGAGCAAAGGTGCATGGCTGGTGAAGAATGGAGGAGTAAGACTGTAACCATGATCACCGGAGACTTCTGGAATACAGCAGGAAATGAAGGTTCTCCAGGCAAGATAAGCGGTACCTATAGGTTCTAGGGATGTGAATCGTTTTCCATATCGTCTTAACGATAGAAATCGTGTGGCAGGGCAAGAAAATCGTCTTAGGCACGATTTTTTAGTTAAAAAATCGTTAAAAATCCGTTTTTTCCGATTAGTGCGCACTAACTCGAGTTAGTGCGGCACTAACGGGAGTTAGTGCGCACTAACTGGGAGTTAGTGCGCACTAACTGAAAATGATACAATTTGACACTTTTCAGGTCAGTTAAGGTCAGTTTAGGAATGAATATGTATTCCTATTGGCTGCCCTCTTATTTATTCATGTTACCAAGTTTCCTACTGACAGTATATGGGGGATGGGAAATGGAAAACAGTTGGTAGCTTGACAAACAAGTAATGTGATCAGTCAATGTGACTAGAACTTGTGCCCTAACCCTGATACCAGGGGTATTGTGATCTTCCTGCACACAGTGCCCTATCCCTATTAATACCAGGAGTGTTGTGATCTTCCTGCACACAGTGCCCTATCCCTAATACCAGGGGTGTTGTGATCTTCCTGCACACAGTGCCCTATTCCTGATACTGGGGGTGTTGTGATCTTCCTGCACACAGTGCCCTATACCTGATACCGGGGGTGTTGTGATCTTCTTGCACACATCCCGGTATCAGGGATAGGGCACTGCATGCAGGAAGATCACAACACTCCTGGTATTAATAGGGATAGGGCACTGCATGCAGGAAGATCACAACACTCCGGGTATTAATAGGGATAGGGCACTGCATGCAGGAAGATCACAATACCCCTGGTATCAGGGATAGGGCACTGTGTGCAGGAAGATCACAAGTACCCCGGAGGAGTGAGGGTCAGGCAGCTCCCCCCTGTCTGTGAAGCCAGCCTCTCACTAGTAATGCAGGGAGGGAGCTGTCTCAGACTTCACCATCCTCCCCCCCCCCTCACCCACACACCATTCACTAGCTGGGACATGGGGGAAGTCAGGAGTGAGGGTCAGGCAGCTCCCCCCTGTCTGTGAAGCCAGCCTCTCACTAGTAATGCAGGGAGGGAGCTGTCTCAGACTTCACCATCCTCCCCCCCCCCCCCTCACCCACACACCATTCACTAGCTGGGACATGGGGGAAGTCAGGAGTGAGGGTCAGGCAGCTCCCCCCTGTCTGTGAAGCCAGCCTCTCACTAGTAATGCAGGGAGGGAGCTGTCTCAGACTTCACCATCCTCCCCCCCCCCCCCCCTCACCCACACACCATTCACTAGCTGGGACATGGGGGAAGTCAGGAGTGAGGGTCAGGCAGCTCCCCCCTGTCTGTGAAGCCAGCCTCTCACTAGTAATGCAGGGAGGGAGCTGTCTCAGACTTCACCATCCTCCCCCCCCCTCACCCACACACCATTCACTAGCTGGGACATGGGGGAAGTCAGGAGTGAGGGTCAGGCAGCTCCCCCCTGTCTGTGAAGCCAGCCTCTCACTAGTAATGCAGGGAGGGAGCTGTCTCAGACTTCACCATCCTCCCCCCCCCCCCCTCACCCACACACCATTCACTAGCTGGGACATGGGGGAAGTCAGGAGTGAGGGTCAGGCAGCTCCCCCCTGTCTGTGAAGCCAGCCTCTCACTAGTAATGCAGGGAGGGAGCTGTCTCAGACTGGTATCAGGGTTAGGGCACTGTGTGCAGGAAGATCACAACACTCCTGGTATTAATAGGGATAGGGCACTGTAAGAGATGACTGTAGTAGATTGAATAAAGATCTGATGTTTCTGCTCTCCTCACACCAAACAAAAACAACACACAAGCAGAGAAGCCCTTCTTACAAAGCTGAGCTAGTGAGTTAAGTAGGAGGAAAAGTAAACATACTGGTGCCAGTGTGGCTACTTAAAAAATACACTTACCAACAATCAATTACATATATTTGAACTGTGTACAGTTCCAGCCAGGACCACCTTTCTAAAATGCACAGTGATTGGCAAATTCAACATGCACTAGCATTTCAGGTGCCTGCTAACAAAAATAATAAACAAACAAGTTCTAGTCAGGTGAGTGCTGATCATTACATTACTTTTTTGTCAAGCTTCCAACTGTTTCCATTTCACATCCCCCCAACCATATTGGTAACATCAATAGATAAGAGCACAGCCAGCCAATAGGAATACATACATACATATTCATTCCTAAGTGACCTTTACTGACCTGGGAAGTGTGAACACTTTGTTTCATTTTCTGTTGGTGTTCGTTAGTTTCCAGTTCCATTTCCCATCCCCCCAACCATCACCTCAGTGGTAACCTTGGTAACATCAATAGATAAGAGGGCAGCCAGCCAATAGGAACACATATTCATTCCTAACTGACCTTCAGTGACCTGGAAAGTGTTTATTTGTATCATTTTCAGTTAGTGCGCACTAACGGGGAGTTAGTGCGCACTAACTCGAGTTAGTGCGCACTAACACGATTTAACGATTTTTAACGATAAATCGTTAGAATTTCTATTGTATCGTGTTCTATAACGATTTAAGACGATATAAACATTATCGGACGATAATTTTAATCGTTGAAAAACGATTCACATCCCTAAATTAGGTTCAGCCTGGTGTAGGCCACGGGTAGTGTCCGAGCAGGCTGGTCTGGTGGTCATGGGAGCAAACAGAGTATCTGAGTGTAGAGCAAGTGTCAATGCCAGTGTATCAGTCCGACAGTGGTCAGCCAAAGCAAGGGTCAGTTCCAAGGTCAGTCCATACATAGTCAAGAGAAGCAACGGTCAATTCCAGGTGGCGGTCAAATGTGGTCAGAAGGTATGCAAAGGACAGTTCCAGGCAGCGGTCAAATATGGTCAGGCAAGCAGGGGTCAGTACCGTGAATCAGTCTGAGGAGATATGACAAGGAGAATGAGGAACACAGGAACTCAGGAGCACTGGAATGAGACAGGAGCACTGGCACAAGACAGGAACACAGGAGTAGGGATGTGAATCATTTTTTGTTAATTTAAAAAAATCGTCAGATATTTTTTAAATCGTCAAAAATCATTAAGAGTCGCGATACAATAGAAATTCCCCCGATTTATTGTGAAAAATCATAAATCGGGGGAGGGGGGAGGTCTGGAAAACCGGCACACCAAAACAACCCCTAAACCCACCCCGACACTATAAAACTAATCCCTTACCTTCTCCCACCCACCCGAACCCCCCCAAAACTTTGTACGAGTACCTGGTGAACCAGTGGGGGCGCGGGGACCGATCTCCCGCTCTCGGGCCACCGGCACCATTTTGGCTGGCACTCAAAAATGGCGCCGATGGCCCGATAAAAAAAAAACCCACCCGACCCTTTAAAAATGACCCCTTAGCTTCCCCCACCCTCTCGAGCCCCTCAAAACATTTTAAAATTACCTGGTGGTCTAGCACTGGCTGGCCGGCACCATCTTGTGCTCCTACCATGTGACAGGGGCCGACCAATGGCATGGATACCCTGTCACATGGTAAGGGCAAAGGGCCATCGGTGCCATCTTTATGAGTGGCAGCCGACGGCCCGAGAACGGGAGATCACTCCTGGGACCACCACTAGACCACCAGGTAATTTTTAAATGTTTTGGGGGGCTCGGGAGGGTGGGGGAAGCTAAGGGGTCATTTTTAAAGGGTCAGTTTTTTTTATCGGGCCATCGGCACCATTTTTGAGTGGCAGCCAAAATGGCGTCGATGGCCCGAGAGCGGGAGATCGGTCCCCGCGCCCCCACTGGACCACCAGGTACTCGTAAAAAGTTTTGGGGGGTTTGGGGGGGGTTCGGGAAGGTAAGGGGCCAATTTTAAAGGGTCGGGCCTCACTAAAAAAAAATTAACAATGTGAATCGGAACCGATTCCGATTCACATCACCACCGATCAGATTTTTTTCTCCCTCTAGCTGAACCCGATCGTTAAGACGATCGGGCACACGATTCACATCCCTACACAGGAGCACTGGAACAAGACAGGAAAATGGGAACACAGGAACACTGGAACAAGACTGGAAGCATGTAACGCAGGAACAAGGAACAGCAAACTAGTAACACCAAGGTATTGACCCTATTACCAAGGCTCTGGGCCTGGGCCTCGCCTTATATACCTAGTCTATGTGACGTCATCTTCAGGTGCCGCCGGCCAGTTTCCCGCGCTGGGCCCTTTAAAGGGCTGTGCGGTTGGCGTGTGCATGCCTAGAGGCGGGGCCGGTGCCAGGGAGGACGCCGAGCCTCAGCGCAAGGAGCGTTGTGAATCAGAAGGCCCCGATGGGCCTGGCGATGCCCAGGAATGACGAGGGCGAGCAGTGCTGGCTCCAGCAGCGAGGAACGAGGAACTGGAGCTGATTGAGGGTAGCGTGAGGTGAGCAGGCCTGGTCGCGGCACCAACGTGGCCGGGACGCACAACACTCCCCACAGAGGTGAAGGAGAAAAGGTCAGAATTTAAGAAAGCTTGGGACAAGCACAGCAGATCTCTGAGGAAGAGGAAGGAACTATATAGCCAAATAGTAGATGTGGACTTGATGGGCTTCTTGATCTTTATCTGCCATGATGATCTATGTTTCTCTGAGGATCAGAGCTTGCTACATTAAATTTAATCAGAAAAAGGTCTGACAATGAAACCAGGAAACCTGTACACCATTAATTTGTAGATTGGAAGAAATATCATGAAACAAGTAGTCCCAAACATGGCCTTCTATATGAATAGAGATCTGTATTTAATAAGTATAGCCTATTACCTCTGTGTCTCAAGAAAGAGAATGCCATGATGGTCATCCATATGATAGCAACTCACCTCTGACCTTAGGCCACTGTGAAAGTGAAAGGAGGACAGTGATATGAGTGAAGGTTCAGAGGACAAAGGAGGAATGTATGGGGGGTGACAAGGAAAAATTGGACGTGTTAAGAAACACTTTTGTTCAGTGTTCATTAAAGAAGAGATTAGAAAAGAATTACCATTTTTTGTCAGAGTTATTTATGGTGAAGGGAAGGATGGCACACCATTTACAGAAGAAATATAAAAACTGAAAATAAACAGAGCTATGAAGCATGATGGGATACATCTTGGGATGTTAAGATAAGTAAGTCAGAGAGATTCAGGGGGGGGTCCCCTGAAGGACCTGTTCAATTGGTTATAAAATTCAGAAATAGATTTTTGCATGCCAATATAAAAACTAGGGGGTGAATTTTCATACATATGCATGGGCGTATATGTGCGCGCACTACCCGGCACGCACACATGTACGCCCAATTTTATAACATTTGCACACAGGCACGTGCATGTTATACAATCTGGGGTCAGCTCGCGCAAGGGGGTGCACAATTGTGCACCCTGCGCACGCCAATGCCCGTGGCCTTCCCCGTTCCCTACCTCCTAGCCAGACCTTCCCACCCCTTCCCCTAGCCTTTCCACCCCCTAACCCTAACCTAACCCCCCTAAATTCTTGTTTCACGTTTTGCACCTGCCTGGAGGCAGGCACAGGTTGCGCGCATCGGCAGTCTGCCGGCACGTGATCCTCCGACACAGTGGCAAATGGCCGCTGTGCTGGAGGCCTCTGTCCCTGCCCTCTCTGCACCCCCAGACCACTCCGCCCCACCTCTGGACTGCCCCTTGGTGCGTAAATCCTCTGGATTTATGCACGAAGGGCTTTTAAAATCAGCCCCATACTGTACATGGGGGCGCTCACAGTTGTTTGAAAGTTTTGAAGAGAGATGTTTGTTTTTTTTTGTTAAGACTATGCATTATTATTGATTTTAAGTTAGTCATTATGCTTGCTTTAGTTCTGGTTCCATTTCTTATCATTCTACCACCTCTTCTTTTGTTAAGCTGATACATTACTGTTGACTTATATACAAGTTCAGCCCTTAGATACTTGTCCTTTAAGTCTACCTTATTCTATTGTTCAGCTGCTACTGATTTCTGATGATCTGCTGCTATTCTAGTATGCTGCATTCTGCCTTGGGCGAGGTTTTTTTTATCCAAAAATTAATACAGTACTAAATCAAAATAATAAATACATTCTACAGAACTGAAAATGGATGAATCTTGTTCCTCTTCATAAAAGCAGCAACAAGGTCAATGAAGAAATAATGGTCAGTGAAAGCATAATAAAATGTCTTGAATCCAGCATGTGGAAGGAGTCAAGGCAGCATGATTTCACCAGAGGGAGATTGTGTCAAACAAACTACATCAATTGCCTTGATCAGGTAACCAGAGACTTGGAGGCATACACTGGCAGTGGTATCTTGGATTTAACAAAGTTCTTGATAATATTCTTCATGGGAGGTTCATAAATAAACTGAGCAGTCTGGTAGTGGGACCTATGGTGGTAAACTGGATTCAAAGATTCAGTGATAGACAACAGAGAGGGTGGTAAATGGAGTTCAATCTCACAAAACAAAGAGGGGGTAATGAGTAGAGTGCCTCAGGGATTTGTCCTGCAACAAGTTTAATTCAATATCTTTGTGAGAGACGTTGAGTTGCTGTTACAAGGAAAAAATTGTCAGTTTGTCTTATTGCAGATGACAAAAAGATTTGCAACAGAATAGGTACCCCTAAGGAAGTAGAATGAGAAGCAATATAAGAAAGCCTGAAGAGTGATCAAATGTGTGGCAGTTGTGTCAATGCAAAAATAATGTCAAGGTTATATATTTATTTATTTATTTAACATTTTTCTATACCGACCTTCAAGGTTAAATACCATATCAGGTCGGTTTACATCGAACAGGGGTAGATCAGTGTAACATAACATAACAAAGGAACAACTTTTTATAATTAGTGGAGGTAAAGCAGAAAAGTAAGAAAGTTACATAATAACAAGGACCATGAACTAGGAAGCTGAATTCAGCTGGAAAAAGAGAAACCTTAAGAATGTATTAAATTAAAATACTAGGAGACTAGTAACTGATGAGAATATTGAAGGGGCGAAGTTCCAAATTCAATGCTGAGTAGTTGTAGTTGTCTAGTGAAAGTTTGAAGGATCAGGGAAGGCTTGTAAGAAGAGCCAAGTTTTGAGTTTTTTTTTAAATGTTGGTAGGCACGGTTCCATTCTGAGTTCTGCAGGTAGGTTGTTCCAGATGGCTGGACCTGCTGTGGAAAAAGCTCGGTCTCTGGTAGAGATGAGTCGTGTAGCTTTAGAAGGTGGGGGTTGTAGTGCTCCTTTGTAGGTTTCTCTCATTGGTCTGTTGGAAGTGTGGAGTTTGAGTGGGAATTCGAGGTCAAGATGGAGGAAGCTATGAATTGATTTGTGAATTAGAGATAAAGCTTTGTGCAGAGCCCTGTGACTGACTGGTAACCAATGTAAATTACGGAGGACGGGCGTAATGTGGTCTCTCTGGTTGGTGCTTGTTAAAATTCTCGCTGCAGCGTTTTGTATCATCTGTAAGGGCTTGGTTGTTGAGTTGGGGAGGCCAATGAGGAGAGAGCTGCAGTAGTCAATTTTGGCAAATATTAGGGATTGAAGAACAGTCCTAAAGTCATGAAAAAATAGGAGGGGTTTGAGTCTTTTTAACACTTGAAGTCTGTAGAAGCACTCTTTAGTTGTGGTTTTGATCATATTCTTTAGGTTAAGACGGTTGTCTATAATTACTCCAAGGTCTCTCACATGAGTGTGGGTGAGAAGGTGTTTGTGATGGATCTGTGACGAGGGGTTTTCTTGGTTGGAGGAAATGAGGAGGAGTTCAGTCTTAGAGGCATTGATGACCAGGTTTAGACTGTTGAGGAGATTAGTGATGGCTTGTAAGCTGTTGTTCCAGAGTGCGATGGATTTGTTAATAGATTCTGTTATGGGAATCAAAATCTGGACATCGTCCGCATAAATGTAGTGAATAAGGTTAAGACTGGTTAACAGTTGGCAAAGGGGAAGGAGGTAAATATTGAAAAGGGTAGGTGATAGGGATGAACCTTGTGGTACGCCAAGGGAAGAATTTGTAGATGGTGATTCTTTATTGTTTATTTTGACTTTAAAACTTCTATTACTGAGGAACGACTTGAACCAATTGTGGACTGTTCCTGAAATGCCTATGTCCTGAGAGGCGATTCAAGAGATGGGGTGGTTGACTGTGTCAAAAGCCGCCGAAATGTCTAAAAGGATTAGGAGAAAGGAGTGTCCTTGTCTAGACCCATAAGAATATGGTCAGTTAGAGATATGATTAGGGTTTCTGTGCTGCGAGATTTGCGAAACCCATATTGGGCAGGGAAAAGTAAGTTGTGATCTTCTAAATAATCCGAGAGCTGGATGTGACCAATTTTTTCTGTGAATTTTGGCTAGAAATGGTAGATTAGAGATAGGGCGGAAATTTGCCAGCACACCAGGGTCTAGGTTATGTTTTCTTGAGGAGTGGTTTCAGTGAGAGGCTGTTTTTTAGATTATCTGGTAGAGTCCTTGAGTTAAGCAGCAGTTTATGATTTTGGTTAAGGGACCAGAGATTATATTAGAAATAAGTAGCGTAGCTTGGAAGGAATGTTGTCCGATGGGTGGGCTGGATGGTTTCTGCCTTTTAAGAATGGATTCGATCTCTTTGGTCGATATTAATTCGAATTTTATCGAATTTGACTCCCTTAAAATGTAGGTGTTATCGAATGAGGTGTTGTAGTCAGTCTTGGTAGGAAGGAGAGCAAGTGTGTTTGAAATCTTCTGCTGAAAGAAAAGGGCTAGCTCATTTGCTTTGGACTGAGCTTGTTCGTCAGGTATCGATGGTGGTAAGAGACTTTGTTATTTGAGAGACATATGCAAAGAGGGTTTTTGCATCAAATTGGATGTTCATGGATTTTTTTACCGAAGTATTCTCTTTTTTGCTTTTAGAATGGAAGTCCTGTAGTAATGTAGTGTTCCTTTGTATGACAATAGTGTAGTGGTGGAAGGTGCTTTGCGCCATTTATTTTCTTTGTGGCGTAATTCTTGTTTTATCCGTTGAGATCGTTGGAAAACCAAGGTTGGTTCCTTTTTTTGTCGTGTTGCTTAGTTTTGTGATTAATGGGCAGAGTTTGTTTGCTACCTCTTCAGTGATCTTGTGCCATGATAGCACTGCTGTGTTAGGGTTGGATAGATCTAAGTTCGAGATTTCCTTGGAGAGATGTTCACTGAGGGTCTCAGAAGCACAAGGTTTCCTGAATTGAAAAGAGGAAAGGTGCTGTGGGGAGGGAGATTGTTTTTTTTGTAGTGAGGGTGGTAGTTATCAGAAAGTGATCTGACCAGGGGATAGAAGTACACACAGGTTCCGTAGAGTTAGAAAAATTAGAGTTGATAAAAATAAGGTCCAGGGTGTGTCCTGCTTTGTGTGTAGGTTTGTTTACAATCTGAGTGAATCCCATTGCACTGAGGGCTGTGAGGAGGGCGTCACAATTGGGTGGGTGGGAAGAAGCCTCAAAGTGAATGTTGAAATCTCCCATGATTATGGGATTGTCATGTCATGCTTCATGGAGGTGAGCCCTTGGGTCACTTTCAAATAGGTGCAGCCTCTGGTTCATGCAAGTATGGATCAGGCTCTAGCAAGTGACAGCTGAGGTATTGCAGGCTGCGGTTGGATTGGACAGAGACTAGGCAGAGAGGAGGAGCAGGTCGAGGTCACGATTGGCAGAGTGCAGGCAGAGATAAAGGTAGGCTATGGTAGGTGATGACAGTGTTTAGGCAGAGGTGAAGGGCAGGATTTAGTCAGACCTGGCAGAATCCAGTCAGAGCAACGTCAAAAGGTCAGGCCAGTTCAAAAACAAGAGAAAAATCCATTGGCAAAGACAACCAGCACAGGCAAGATCAGAGCAGGGCAGTTAAAAACAGGACTGGAGTGTAAGAAGGAACCAGAAAGCAGGCAACAAGATCAGCAGAGACAGGCATCAGGATCAGGAAAAAAGATAACACCTAGGCAGAATTATCCAGAAGGGCCTTTTACTGAGGACCTGGCTCACTACACTGATCTTCTTTTATATCCAGAGAGAGTAGTGATGTCACCAGCCGGTGCTCACAGGAAGTCCCAAATTCAGGTTCTCTAAAGGCTCAGGAGCTGCTATCTGCTTCCTAGTCAGAGCCACTAGATGCAGCATGATGTTGGGAGCTATGCTGGAGGAGCCTGTGGTCAGTTGGTGCCCCTGGAGAGGTAAGGGGCATTACAATAATTTGCACTTCAGTCAGTACACAGTAGTATATTCTTATGGCTGGGGGGGGGGGGGGGGAGGTAAAGGAGGAAAATGGTGGAAAAAGGAAGAAGACAATATTATAATGTCCATTAATCAGAAAAGAGACATTGGGGTGATCATATATGAAGTTCTCAAGATAGCAAAACAGTGTGACATGGCTAAAGACTGGAGCCAAAGAAACGCAAAAAAGTAGAGGGAGAGGCATAACTAGTAGAAAAAATGAGGTGAAAATGCCACTGGATAATATTATGTCCCATTATGGAGGCCATAACTCTGAAAGAATAATGAATAGAGGTAATCCAGAAATAGGTTAGCAACATGATGAAAAACATGTACCTAAAGCTCTAAGACTTCTGGAGTTTGCTGGCAAGATCTGATGTTTAGATAGTACCCCCAGGAAGCAGCTAAAAAGTGTATGGGTATTTCTCTGTATAAATAATTTCTGCTATATAAATTAGAGACATTTCAGAGGTGAGATTATGTCAATGGAAAAAATGTAAACCTATTTTGAAGTTTTCAAGATATAAGCAGAGATTTCCCTGCATAAGTCACGGCACAGAAATATAAAGTGTATGTATGTGCAGGTAATTTGTACCAGCATATGTCACTGCTAATTAACTTATTCAAAATGTACTTGTTAAGCACTCAAATTTATATAATCTAAAGTATAAGAGAGGTAGGTTAGTGGGAGAGCAAGATAGAGGAAGGCTTCTTAAACTGTCCAGGGGATTCCAAAACCAGTCAGATTTTTCAGGATAACCACTCGGAATATACATTTGCATGTATTGGCTTTCAATGTACAGAAATGTATCTCATGAATTGTGAATATGTTGAAAACCCAACTGGCTCTAGGGACTCCAGGACAGTTTGGGAATCACTGTGATAGAAATATTCAAATATCTCAAAGATATAAATAATGGACAAGAAAAAAGATTTTGTTCAGCGGAAAGGAAGTTCTAAAGCAAAGGTCAGTATGTAAGACCTCAAGGGGCCTCCAGTTATCTCTCAGGAGAAGTTTGAACCAAAAAGAGTAACAGAATTCAAGGAAGCATGGGATAAGCATAGAGGATCTCCAATTATGAAAAAGTGAAGGGAAACCAGAGTAAATTGGGCACACTGGATGGGTCTGATGGTCCTTAATGCTGTCAAATTCTACGTTACTCTTTAGTGCAAAACTGACAGAATTAATCTCATAGATTTCTTAAAATTCTCTTCCTAACATTTCATTGAAAAGTTCCCTTATAGTCCTATAATCAGGATAGTTATCCACCATTTATATAATGACAGCTTTCCCATTTCCAAATTAAAATAATCCATGAAACTGCTGGTGGTGTCACAGAAATTTTTCTCTTTCTGTCAACATTTTTTTTTCTTTGACACATAGATTATTTATAAGAGGAACTCACATCTGAGGTGATAACTGCTGTTCAGCAAGATCTTATAGTATCACGGGAGGGTCCTCAGGTAGCCGAGTACTGCAATTCTGAATATTCAAGAAATTATCTCCAACAAATATCTCTTAATAATAGGGCATTCCCACCATGTATGAAAAAGTATCTTTTCACAATAATTACACCAATATGAACCTGAAGATATAATCTCTATGCCACTGAGATAATTTCCAGCATTCGTACACTGACAGAACTCTGTTCTTTCTAATGCCTACATTGCCTAATCACTGCCATCCATCAGATCTAGTTCTTCATCATATGCTTTCATTTAATTGTCAAATGTCCCTGGTAGTTTCAAAAAGTAAATAAAACTTGAATATCAGACCCTTACTTAAGATAATGTCCAAGATAGTGCTTTCTACCACCCTGAGTTCTTGACTACATTTAGTACTGTAATACAATTTAAAAAGAAAATGCTTTATCTGTAAATACTTGAAAACTTATAAGGTAATCAAGGCATATTTAGTCCTAGTCTCTTCAATGCTAAAAAAAAAAAACATTATTTGCAAAATGGTTGTCCCATATCAGAAATATGAGCTGCCAATCAATTTTTAGAGAAAATAGCAAGAAATTCTGGGTTATCCCACAGTTAAAGAGGTCATATATGGAAAGAAGTCACTAATCTACTTTTCTGTGTACATGAAATACAGATAGGATAATTAGGTAGTCTAGAAATAGTTCCCTTGTATATTTGCCCAAAATACATTCAAAGGAGGGGAAAAGAAGTCGAGTAGTTAGAGCAGTGGCCAGATAAGAGAAACCAGGGGTCCACTCCTAATTTTTCCACTGATGCCTTATTACCTTGGACAAATCAATTAAATAAAATGTCTGTTAAGTAGGGGTGTGCACAAACATTTTTTTTAATGTTCTTTTGGTGTTTGTTTTGTTTCTTAATATGTTTTGTTTAGTTCATTTGTTCTCCATCTTTTAACATATTTAAAATGAAAAAAAAAAAATAAGAAAAACAAAATAAAATTAAAATCCATATTGGGCCCCATCAGAAAAACAGAACTCTCCTAGGCCTCACCTATGATCCCCCTCCCGCAATACTGCAAATGCACCTAGCAGATTTTTCTTTATTTTCACGGAGCAGTCCTGACAGATTGTTGATAGCCAAAGCAACATCTGTCAGTAGGTAAGCAGGAATTGTTTTTGTTCTCTGAGAATGTGTGCTTAAATCTTGCAAAGGAATTTGAAGAGGGTCCCAAACCTAGGCCTGGATTTTCTAAGGTCACAGACCTTGGAAAATCCGGCGGTAATGGGGGACGGGGGGCGACGCGGGGGGCTTTTGCACCCAATAGCGCCACCGTCAAAGGTGGTGGTATTGGGCGCGCTGCTGGCAGCAATAAGGTGTCCTACCTTTTTGCCGTCAGTGAAGTCGTCGCGGAATCTGCCCCGAGGCCGCCCAGACTCCTCCCCTTCCAGCGCGGATTCCGCCCTGACTCCGCCCCAATTTAGATATCACACGCGAAAAGTCCCTTTTCACTTGCGATACCTTTGGAAAATTACCCCCTTAGCCGGAAAAGCCCCTAGAGACATTTATGTCTGGGGGAGTCTCTAAAAGATTCACGTAGCATCTGCAGCTCATACAGAACATTGCAGCTCGAATGATGCAGAATGTTAGAACATTTGAGAGGGTCACAGCTATCTTAAAATCCCTGTATCAGCTCCCAATAAATTATTAAGTGAATTTCAGAATATTGTTTATGCTGTGACCCATTGAGCCTGAACATGCCTTCCTGCTCTGTGTGTTTGTGCGGTTCCATCACCTAAGGAACTATACCTCATATGTACTAAAGATCTCAGGATCAATTCCAACTCTATGGATCCCTCTGTCACACAGCATCAGATTAGAATCAAATATGTTAGTGTTCAGAAAACTTTTGAAAATGTGGCTTTTAGAAACTGTTTTTTCAACATCAGATTTAATGTTGCCTGTCTCTTGGCTATGCTGTCCCATAAGCTAGTCTTTGATCTTGACAACTACTGCTATAATGAATATACTGTATTTTATGATGTCTTATTTGCTGCATTTCTGACTTGTAAAACATTGTATTTCAAGTCACTTCTGTCTAGGATATTCTGCACATTACTTAATATATAGTTCAGATTTGCTGTAATTTTCTTTGAGCTCTTGTGATGAAAAGCAGCAAATAAAAAAATAAATAAATAGATAAAATAATTTTTATTTTATTTTCAGATTCTTATGTTGCTATATAGTTTTTAAATTTCCTTATATTATTTCTTATCATAAGATTATTTATGCTGTGGTGTGGCCTGGAACATCATTTTATTCTTTGTGGTTTGTTAAGCTGTATTTGCAGAGATTTACAAATAGTTGAATTACAAGTTATTGTTGCACCCCAATAACAGAGACTGGTATGATGTGGAGCCCTGTGTTTAAAATCTATTTGATTTATTTATTTAAACATTTTTATAGCCTGCAATGTAAAATAAAACCTGCAGATTTCAGGTTTAAAATGATTATAATGTTTTACATTATTTTTATGAAAATAATTTTTATCTGCTAAAATATTTTCAAATGTTTATATATATTTCTGTAATGCTAACATTCATAAATTATTTACATTTTGTTTTGTATTATGCATACTGTATTATTTTTTAGGTTGTCTTTAGTTTCAGGCATTTCATTCTCTGTAAAATAATATATTTTATATGGGTTAATGAATCTTAAGATTCTTGCTTTCTGTGGTATATATGAATATTTTATTGAGTGTATATTATACTCATGTTATGGGACTCAATATAAAGGCATATATTTAAGATTGGTGTGGATTTGGGTTTGAATATAAAATGCTATATTTAAGGTTGCTAGAGCCAGAATATAGTCAATCTTTCAAGTAAACATTTGTGAAGTGCATGTTAAGGTCCAGTATTTAGTATTTTTCTTCATCCAACAATTCATATAGTTTTCAGCTATTTTTTACTTATCAAACTAATATATATTTTCCACAGTGTGTACTGGCATGGTCACTGGAACTGCAGTTGTACATGAAGGTTTCTAATGTAAACCAGATGGGTCATTCCACAGAGTGGCTACTAAAACTGACAGTGGAAAGGCAGGATAAGAGTGATATGCTACACACATTTAAATATCTCAAAGGTATCACTGCAAAAGAGGCATGTTGCGCTGATGATGGACCCTTGACCGGAGGTGGAGTTGGCGCTACCCGCAGGGCAAGCCCTAAGGGTCCCCACTGTCGGCTGGTGGAGCAGGCTGGGAGACGGAGGCCGACTGGAACTTTGCCATTACCAGCCCATGTTGCCCCTTAGGTTGAGCCCTCAGGTGCTGGGGCTGGCTGGATTTAGGCGGGCCTTCATGAGATGACTCCCAGTTGATGTAGACAAGGGTATGCCAGAGACCAGCAGAGGTATTAGAAGACTGAGGATGGTTCGGACGAGGCAGGGTTCCAAAGACCCAGACACCAACAGGAACAGATGATAACAGGGGGCATCCAAGTAAAGATAGGCCAAAGCCTGAGAGGCCAGGTCCATAGGAGATAAGGAGAGTGCAAGGCAAGCTGGAGTCAGGACAGGAGGCAAGAAGGCAAAGTACTGGGAGCAGAGCTAACATCAGAGTCAGGAGATAGATCAGACGTAGTCCAGTCGAAGCGGAGGTCAATACCAGAGAATCAGTCCAAGCTTCAGGCGATGCAGGGTTAAATACCAGTTCAAGTATATTCCAGGCGATGCAGAGGTCAACACCAGAGAATCAGTCCAAGCGTAGTCCAGGTGATACAGGGGTCAATACCAGAGAATCAGTCTGAGGAGACAAGGATCAGACAAGAGAACACACAGGTACAGGAACCAGGAACAATGACAGGAACAGCAGACAGGAACAAAGATAGGAACAGGAACCAGGAATGAGCAATGAGTACACGAGCAATCGTGGAGACCTGTTGCCAAGGCAGGGAACAAGTGGCTGGGCCCTGCCTTTTATACAGAGGCCCAGTGATGTCATCATCCGGGGCCGTGAGCTACTTTCCCGCTGCGGCCCCTTTAAAAGAGGGCAAGTTACGTGCCCGCGCGCCTTAGCCAAAGCCCAGAGGAAATAGGGCAGTGTCGTCACTTCGTGGCCCACCGGGTGCCAGGAGGAACTGTGCAGGAGTCAGAAGCAGAAGAGGTGGCTAAGGGCTCTCGGGGACAGAGGCAGCTGCCCACTGCCACGAGCCAGCAGCTGAGCACCTGGGGTGAGTAGGCCCAGGCATGGGCCTAGCACGGCCGGGACACGTAACAAGACAGGCCTCTTTCAATGGAAATGAGGCTGTAGAATGAGGGGGCATGGGATGATGGCGAAAGGGACTAGATTCAGAAATATTCTAAAGAAATATTTCTCTACAGAGAGTGTGGTAAATGCATGGGACAGCCTTCCAGTGGAGGTGGTGGAGATAAGGACAGTATCTGAATTCATGGGATAAGCACATGGGATCTTGAAGGAGTGGTAGGAATTGCAGAGTGGAGTAGTTGGTGTGGATGGGCAGACTAAGTAGGCCCTATGGACTTAAGGGGGTCATTTTCCATAGATATCGCACGCGAAAAGGGACTTTTCGCATGCAATACCTAAATCAGGGTGGAGTCGGGGCAGAGTCCACACCAGAAGGGGAGGACATGGGGCGGCCTCGGGGCGGACTCCACGATGCCTTCACTGATGGCGAAAGGTAAGAATCCTTATCGCTCCCAGTATTGCACCCAATAGCGCCAACTCATGGTGGCGCTATTGGGTCAAAAGCCGGCAGCGATCGCACTGCGGAGGTGCGATCGCTGCTGGCTTTCACAGGCCCACCCCCCCCTTTGTCCCCCCTCCCTCCGGTACTGCACAATTCAGCAAGCAGGGCGAAGATAGAAAATCTAGGCCTAAGTGACAATTCAGTGATAGACAACACATGCATATGGAATCTTTGGAAGAGCTACATGCCTATGTCTTGTGACTTCCAGGTTATTTCTATTTCGTTTGCTATTTAACAATATATGAGGAGGGTAATATTCAACAAAATTTCCATAGGTAAAATAGTGTTTTACAGATAGAAATGGAGTGTTTAAAAATTGCCCACCCTCAATGCTGGCAAAATTTCCCACATTCGGGCTGATACAGTAAAAATCGCGGGAGAGAGGGCAAGCGCACAGGCGACTCTCCTGTGCGCGCGATTCAGTAAATTAATTTATTTAAATTAGGGCCCACGGTAAAAAGAGGTGCTAGGGACATTAGCGCGTCCTTAGCGCCTCTTTTTGGACAGGAGCAGCGGCTGTCAGCAGGTTTGACAGCCAACGCTCAATTTTGACGACGTCGTTTCTCGAGCCTGCTGACAGCCACGGGTTCGGAAACTGGACGCCGGCAAAACTGAGCGTCCGGTTTTCAACCCGCGAGCCGCCGGCTGATTTTAATTTTTTTTTTATTTTTAACTTTTTTTAACTTTTAGGATCTCCGACTTAATATCGCCATGATATTAAGTTGGAGGGTGCACAGAAAAGCAGTTTTACTGCTTTTCTGTGCACTTCCCCGGTGCTGGCAGACATTAATGCCTATCTTTGGGTAGGCCCTAATTTCTTAAAGCAAAATGTGCGGCTTGGCTGCACATTTTACTTACTGTATCGCGCCGTAATGACTAATAGTGCCATCAACATGCATTTGCATGTTGCGGGCGCTATTAGTCTCGGGGGGTTGGACGTGCATTTTTGACGCACTATTACCCCTTACTGAATAAGGGGTAAAGCTAGTGCATCGAAAATGCACGTCCAAATGCGGGTTAACAGTGTGCTCCGCCGGAGTGCACTGTACTGTATCGGCCTGATTGTCAGGAGCAATTCCTGAGGGCATGGTTAGGATGGGAGAAGAAAATAACATAGAATAATTACAATTTCCAATCTATGTGTCTTCTTCCAAGGGAAAAAGCTCCAGCAGAAAAAAAGCAGGCACACTTGTCTATGAATGATTTTTTCTTGGGGAAATAATCAAAGTAATAGTATATGTGTGGTTTTGCTTTGATTGTAAGGACAAAGCCTGTGCATAAAAAGTGTCGACGCACTCTCTATGGATGTGGGCAGATTAAATGTCTCCTTTAAAGGGAAGAGCTTTTGTTTTGAAATAACACAGAGACATAGATGACATTTGTTGTTGTGTGTTCTTTTCAAAATGAAATGACAGAAAAAATAGCACAACAACATTTTATTTCATTTCTTGGTTTAGTGCATGCCAAACCCATCTGGTGCTTGCTAAATGGTTTTAATGCATAACAAAATGAAAATAAAATGACACAAAGAAAACAAAAATAACTACATGAAAACCAGAATGAAATAAAACATTTTAGACTACAAACTCTTATCCCCATATGCAGATCTACCTACTGTATAATAAATTGCAGTGTTTGTAAGCTCAGGAGGAATCTTTTTGGGTATCACATCAGAAGTCATTATATCTTATGATTTCAGCTCCTGGAAAATTAATCCTGATCTTTATATTCCATTGCGGGAAATTCTATCATTGGAGAGCTACTTTAACAAATAGTTCAACAATAGCAGGACTGATTTCCAAAGTATTATGATCATAGGTATGACTATTAAAGTTGCCAGCTGGCTCCAGATTTTCATGACAGACTGATCTGGTCCTGATTTTACATCACAGCATGCAGGGACTTGTGGTGTCACTTTTCTTATGGAATGTAGAAGGAAAACCAGAGCTATATGTCACTGCATGCACTAGGATAAAACCAGGACCAGATCAACCTGTTCTAAAAAATGAAGCCAGTTGGCAACCTTAATGGCATTGCAAATATGTTCAGTTTTTCTTCTGATAGTTTTGTGAACATAATTTGAGTTTAGTTGCTAAGCATCCTAGCACCTGACAGATTTCAGTATATTTTTGCAAAACTTTGGAAATATATGTACAATTTATGAAAATTAAAATGTTTAAGCTATATTACCATTCATTCATTGACAACAAAATGTCCTTATTTGTTGTTATGTGAAACTTTTCCTTCATTTACCTAGTTGATATATTTTCCTTAATTTTAGCAAAGTTCTACCATTTCTGAATACAATAAGGTTACATTTATTTATTTTATTTATTTTTTAATTTTTATATACCGGAATTCCTGTATGCAATACAAATCAATCCGGTTTACATGTAACGAGAAGGTTGCCCTGGTCTGGGAGGTTAGACCGGGGTTTTTTTTTTACATAGAACATTGAAACAATAACAATCAACCATTGAACATTATTACAAGGAACATAGAAAGTAATAATAATATTTAACCAAATAACAAATAACAAATAACCTTATTCGTGTATTGAAAAGTATGTGTGTGTTCACCTTTTTTCAAGCAACTTTAGTAGTGTATATGGTCTACAGTAAGCGGTTATATAAAGGTGAATAAAGACTGTTAAATAGACATCCGAATAAGCAAGTACAGGAATGATATTAAGTGTCAAGGTGTTAGTGACATCCTGCAATGGTTGGGTCTGAAGGTCAGGAGTAGGTGCCTAGTTACACTCTGGGAATTGGAACGCTTGCCTGAAGAGCCAAGTTTTTAACCTTTTTTTGAACTCTGGTAGATTGGGTTCGAGTCGTAGGTCTGGTGGGAGTGCATTCCATTGGTGTGGTCCCGCAGTGGAGAGCGCTCTTTTTCTTAGTGTTGATTTGGCAGGCGCTGCGACTAATGTGCCTTTGTAGGCGCTTCTGATGGGTCTGGAAGATAAGTGTGGGCGAAGTTGAGTTTGTAGAGATATAGGTGCGACGTTATGAATTGCTTTGTGAATGATGGTTAAGGTTTTATATAGGATTCTCTGTTTGATGGGTAGCCAGTGGAGGTTGCTCAAGATGGGGGTAATATGGTCTCTTCTATTGGTGTTAGTTAGGATTCTGGCTGCGGCATTTTGTACCAACTGTAGGGGTTTGATGCTGTTGGAGGGGAGGCCAAGTAAGATTGAGTTGCAGTAATCAAGTTTCGAAAAAATAATGGATTGAAGAACGAAGCGAAAGTCATTGAAGTGAAGGAGTGGCTTTAGTTTCTTTATGACCTGTAGTTTAAAGAAGCAATCCCTAGTGGTTGTGTTTATGAATTTTTTTAGGTTAAGTTGGTTGTCAAGCCATGCTCCTAGATTCCTGACGTCAGCAGAGAGCTCCATGTTTAAAGATGTGGTTTGTGCCTGGCTAGGTGGGTGGGTGTTCGGGTTGTGTGAAATCAGTAGCAACTCTGTTTTGCTGGAGTTTAGAATCAGGTTCAGGCTGGAGAGTAGTTGTTTAATTGGTTGAAGACAATTCTCCCAGTAGGCGAAGGTTTTTTGAATGGATTCTGTGATGGGGATGAGGATCTGGATGTCGTCTGCATAGAGGTAATGAGTAAGTTTGAGTTGTGATAGCAGATGGCAGAGGGGGAGGAGGTAAACGTTGAACAGGGTGGGAGAGAGGGATGAACCTTGAGGTACGCCTTGGTCTGATAGGATGGGGTCAGATTCCTTGTTATTAATTCTGACCTTGTAAAACCTGTTTGATAGGAATGATTTGAACCAACTGAGGGCTGAGCCTTTTATTCCTATGTTTGATAGTTGTTCTAGTAGTTGTGAGTGATTTACCGTGTCGAACGCTGAGGATAGGTCTAATAGGACCAGTAAGAATGACTGTTTTTTTCTCCAGGTTCAAAAGTAAATTATCAGTGAGATACATGATTAAAAATATTCTGTATTCATACATACATGTCTCTACTATCATAGAAAACTTCACAGTTAACACTTTGTTTAATTAACAGATCAAATATTTGTGTTTTTTAATCATAAATCCTCTATTAATTATTTTAGAGGTTAATATTCAAAAGCCATTTGGATGGATAATTCAAATATTATCCATCTAAATGGTTAATGTGGCATATTTAGCCACTTATTTGGCTAAATTTTAGCCTGATAACTACATAACCGGCTATAATTTAGCCATATAAAAATGGAGTGTTTCAGTAGCATTCTGAGGAGGGGCTGACATATCCGGTTAACCTAGCCAAATATCGGGTATATTCAGCTATGTTAGCTGGATAAGTTTAGGCCTGCTTCCAAACAGGTCTAAAGTTAACCGTCCTTGGATGGCCAGATAATATTCTACTTAACCTGATATCTTCAAAGATATCCGGTTCTGTAGAGCTGTCACTGTCAAACCCCCCCCCAAAAAAAAAAAAAAAAAGAAAAGGGTCCTCGCTCCTGTAGGGTTAGTGCCTCTCAGGCCCAAAACTTGAATAATACCTTCCCCTCCTTCCCACCACAAATTTTGCCCAGTTTAATAAAAATGCTGCAATCGGAACCCCCCTGGACTTTAACTGCCCACCCATCCATCACAATAAACAGGCTCACCCCTCCCCCAGCCCGAACTCTTCCATCCCATCCACCCCTGCGGCCCCCCCCCACCCCCGATGGCCAAAATCTACCCCTGCTGGGAGCGAGAATCTTACTCTTCCACTCCCAGTGATTCCAGCGCTGCTTCAGAGAGTCAGAACTGGAAGCGTAAACTGCACCCGTCTAGCGCTGCCTATCAGAAGGAGCGCTGGAGCCTCTGGGTGTGAGTGAGTAAGATCCTGGATGGATTTTAGCCAATGGGGGGGTGGGGTGGGATGGGGGATTTTGAGGTGGGGTGGGTGAGCCTGCTTATTGTGTGATGGGGGTGTGTGAAGTCCAGTGTGGGGGTTACCAATGCAGAATTTTTTATGAAATCAGGCAGAAACCGCAGGGGGTGGAGGAAGGGATCATTCAGGTTTTGGGGCTGAGGGACACTGGGCCCAACAGGGCCATTTATGTGTGAGGGGGGAGGGGCTCATATTCGGTCCACAGGCCCTTTTTTTTTTGAGGGGGGTGACATGGACAATATTACTTAACTGCAAATCTTTGTAGATATTCAGGTTGAAGAAAGTTATCTGGGCAAACAAGTTTGGATACTTTGAAAACCTAACAGGCTATATTCAAACATAACCGTTTAAGACTACATGTAGCTGGATAACTTTAAGCCAGTATATTATAGGGGTGTGCATTCATTTTGAACTTAAATGTAAAACGCAACTTATTTTTTTTTTTAACTTAAAAAAAGTGATGAGCGAAAACGATCGGATTTCCAACTTATTCAACATATCTATGTTGAATAAGTTGGAAATCGCGATTGTTGATCCTAAATAAAATTTAAATCCCTCACCCTCCTTAATCCCCCCCCCAAGACTTACCAAAACTCCCTGGTGGAACAGCAGGGAGTCAGGACGCCATTTCTGAACTCCTTTGCGAGGAGCACGTGACGTCGGCATCACGTCGGAGTGACGCGGCGTCACATGATTCCCCGCGCGATCGCTCCGGGACCCTCGTTGCACCCAAAAGGAACTTTTGGGTGCAACGAGGGTCCCCCAGAGCGATCGCGCGGGGAATCACGTGACACCGACGTCACGTGCTCCTCGCAAAGGAGTTCAGAAATGGCGTCCTGGCGTCCTGACTCCCTGCTGTACCACCAGGGAGTTTTGGTAAGTCTTGGGGGGGGGATTAAGGAGGGTGAGGGGTTTAAATTTTTATTTGCACGTATGGACATAGACTCAACTTATGGAATTCTCCATATGTCCATATTGACCGAAATTGACCCCCCCCTTTCGACTTATGGACTTATGAACATAAACGTTTGCTCTGCACATTCCTAGTATATTAATAGCGACATTTTTCCCGCTGAATATACGGACACGTTTTCCAGCTATCTTTAGCTGTATAACCTGTACAGTAAATGGCCTACTGAATATTGGCCTCATAGTTTCCATGGCAGGGTATTGTTATAAGATGATTCTTTATATACGAAAGGATGTGGTTAGTGCAGTTAATATAGCTGTGTTTAAAAAAGGATTGGATAAGTTCTTGGAGGAGAAGTCCATTACCTGTTATTAAGTTCACTTAGAGAATAGCCACTGCCCTTAGCAATGGTAACATGGAATAGACTTAGTTTTTGGGTACTTGCCAGGTTCTTGTGACCTGGATTGGCCACTGTTGGAAACAGGATGCTGGGCTTGATGGACCCTTGGTCTGACCCAGAATGGCATTTTCTTATGTTCTTATGTTTTTAAGATCTCCTTAGCTTAAAGACAACATATCTAAAGATAAGCAATGGAAATTATTTGATAATTCCTGATGACATGAATGCCATATCTATGTGAATTAGAAGTATAGTAGCCTAAATATAAAGGACTCTTTATAAGGCAACCAACCTTCAGAGTGTTATGTCATCTTCTGAAGATCATATCTCTAATAGTATATGAACAGACTAGAGGCAGACAAGGAAAGGGCTCCTAAAATGCTGGGAAGTCTGCACTGTAATCCCTTTGAACTACAACTTGAAGAGGCAGAAGGGAATATGATTACAGACATTCAAAGTATTAATAATAAAAAGGAACTAAACATATTTCAAAGGAAAGGAAGTTCTAGAGCAATGAATCATGATATGTGGCTCAAAGGAATTAGATTCAAGAATAACATATTGAAATAGCTTTTCACTGGTAGGGTTGTAGATGCATAGAACAACCTCCCAGTTAAGGTGGTGGAGATCAAAATAGTAGCAGAATTAAAGATATTATGGGATAAGCATACATTATCCATAGTTAGGTAGATATAGGAGTAGTTCTTCAGTACTGACTAAAAAACAGGTAGACCAGATAGGCCTTTTTATCTGCAGTCATTTTCTCTGTTTCTAAACTAAAGTTAAAATACCTCATCTTATTTTATTAGTGCTGCTGCATTAGCAAAAAGATTGAGTAGAATTGTGTTGCCACATAATGCTCGCTGAACTTAATCATTGATTAGTCAGTACTAATGTTCCATCTTCCAATATTCAATAATGAGACACATTAAAGCTACTAGGTGAAAAAAAATACAAACAATGAATTCAATAGCTTACACTAAGCTAGAAGGGCATTAGTATTTTAATATGATCCTTTTGTGATAGGAAGCACTTTATAAAAATGAAATCCTCTGAACAGTTCTGTGTATCTGCTTTGTCATAGCCAAATAGCATGTGTTTCCAACTATACACTCACTTTTAAGTGTGTATTTCTTTTAAAAAGGGTGAAAGAATTGCAAAAATCTAATTTGCTTCTTAAAATACCACATGCAAATATTTACTAAGATTAAAAAAGAGAAAATGTCCTACAGTACTTGAATGTATTCTGCTTTGAAGTGCCTGAAAGGCAAATATAAATTGAATAAATAATAATTATTATTATTATAGCAACAAACACTGGGCTTCTTCAGCAAATGAGGTTTTGATTCAGTACATGTAAAGGAAAATAGAAAAAGAGGCAGGAGACAGAATAGATATAAAATAGAATACAGCTGTGCAGCTTGCTATATTAAAAAACTTAGAAAAGAAGCAATTTTCAGATGTAGGAGTAATGAAGAGGCATCAGACAGCTTTCATGGCAGGCAGGAAGAGAGAAGGCAAAGAGGGCAAAGAGAGTTTGTCCTCCCGAGCCTCTTCCTTTTATTGTACATTCATACAAAGGCAGATGATGTGTCATTACATGATTGGCTACTTTCCCATAGCAACAGAAGAGTCATTACACCATTGGCTTTGGCTCAGGGGGTGTGCACGGATCATTTCATTGGCTGCTGAAATCTATACCTCCTGACTTTGTCCTGCCTCTGACTAGGGAAAACCCAGCCCCTCCCCCAGGAATTCAGGGCCAACAGGTATCCTTTCCCAGGCAGAGACTTAAGCACAAGTGATGCTTTTATTCAGGCAAATGTCAGGGAGAAGGGAAGTTAGTGTTTAAACCCTGAAATGGCTTGCTGGCAAGCGCATATTTCCCACATCTCACCCTTTCTGTTTTTGTTTAGGCAGCTCAGTAAAGCTTTAGACCCTTACTGAAATCTGTTATGTCTTGGTATGGGCTGGAAATAGGGGAAGAGGGATTATGGAGAGAAGAAAGCTGATTCGGCGTGGTGTGCCAGCCACCGATGAGCTTCTGAATCTCCATATCACCCAGAGCTGGTGCAGGTGGTGTGCCAACGCTGCAGGGCTCATGATTCCCTATTAGGCACCTTACAAGACATCTTTGTATCCGGGCTGAGAGCAAGGTTTCAATATGGATATGAGGTTTGGGTATGCACTGAATACAGCATCACAGGCAAATAATTAAGACAATTACAGTAATTATAATAGAAATTACCCTTTTGAGACCAGAAATATCAGGGAGCCAGGACCATAGCCAGTCCCATGGAGAAGTTGGTATTCTGTCTGAAAGTGGTGCATCAGCAACCATGGTTTCTATCTGCTCTGTGGTATGTGTGAGGTTTGCTTTATAGTCTGATATGTACACACAGCAATGAGATCCAATTAATGCACAAACACCACCCTTTAAGGCTAAAATGGTTTCTAAGGTATAGCTGTTCTGAATGCTACTTCTCTAATCTGAGAGACTTTTGTTGTAAGTAGTTTTAATGCATGGACTGTCTGATTAAATATGGCAGTGGTCCAGTTAGCTAGGATGTGTAAGTCTCTGTAATTCATATCTGTCCCCATTGGGGGAAACAGGCTTCTAGCTATCTGAGTTTCTGTATACTTTTCTATGGGATTATTTATCACCTCCCTTTTGTTACGGAGCCTTGCTTTGGGTAAATTTTTGACTGCATAGTATGAGGGGAGGATGTAGCCTAAAGTGCATCTGTCTTTCCATCTTGGGGAAATGTACATATATGCTCTACGCCCACATAACATCCATATGTTTCCTAACAGATTAGTGGACATGTCATTGGTATCACTTGGGCTATATAACTACAAAGGGTAAATCCTTCATCCCCTCTATACTTTCTGTACCTGCTTGGGTCTCCCACTGCACATCCTGAAATCTGCCAATTGCATACATATATGTGGTATAACTATGCAAATGTTCAGTGATTAATACAAATGTTCGGTTACAATATGGATATTTCCCACCTGAAGTCCTTTCCATCCCCTGTATCATAGTCCCAATCAAAGAGCGGCAGTCTCTTGAATACAGCTACCAATGTGTAGTATGGTATTATTAACTGGAGAGTTAATGAAAACCTCTCTGTAAAGGATAATTAGTCCATACTGTAAGGTTAAATGGTACAGCATGCATCAGTAGTTCTCCGCAGGCTTGGGTTGGCATGTGTGTGCAGATCTAACAGTCTGTTCGATTCAACAGGTGTGAAAAGTTCTGATTCGAGGATGTACATATTGTCCTGTCAGAGTCCTTGTTCTGAAATCACCATAGCTGGAGAAATAGGGCAAAAGATGAGGGTGCAGAACACAATTGTTAATGAGTTGGCATTCAGGCAAGAAAAAGTGGCTAATAAGTTCTCTGGAGTTTTCTCAAGGCCTTGCTGTTCTAAGAGTTGTGCAGATTGGTTGGATAGGGCCTTGATCTGTCCCCAGGTCATGTGGTGCTGCTTTTTGCAAGGAGTCCGGTCTCTGTCCTTCTGAGGGCTGTGGAGGCTCATGGAGAAGTTGGGGATCGGGTCCTGTAGACCTGGACACCTTTCCATCTTTCCACGGCTTGATACCTGTGGAAGCAAGCAGAGAAACATATCCTCGTTCCCCATTTTAAGGGAACGGGACCGTACCAGACATTAAATATTCTATACAAAACTGATGGCTGTGGGTGACTAACCCTAGTCCCATAATGATTACTCATGGCTGTGGTCTTAAATTTAAATCTGATATGTTTAGATGATCAATACTTTGTTCAGGGGGAAAATCCTACTTTGTTCAGGGGGAAAATCCAGGGGCAATCCCCCTTTTTTCTTTTTGTTTGGTCCAGAGCTCTTAAGCGTATGGTTGGCTCTCTCCACAATGGCTTGCCCTGTGGTGTTGTAGGGGATGCCAAATAAGTATTTAATGTTCAATTATTGACAAAATTCATGCAAAGGAATGGCTGCAATAAGCAGAGCCATTATTAGTTTTCAGGACAGAGGGTAACCCCATTATCAAGAAAGTTTTTATGCAGTGATCAATTTTCATTCAGTAAAATAGCAATAAATGTAAATTAATCGTTTAAAGGAAAAGTCATTTGCAATAAGCAGAATCAAATGACAAGTATATTAGAGATTACATTAAACATATGTTACACAAGACTGACATATATTCATTCATCTTGCAAATATTTCTTGCATCAAGACAGACAACAGATAACACATAATATGAGCTAAAAATCTTATCAAAAAGTTATCAAAAACAAAAATAGATCAAGGATCAAAAATCAAAAGTCAAAAGGCGTTAGAAAAATGTTAAAATAAACTGCAAAGTGTTCATCTTCACATCTCTTCATGGCAGCGTCAATCTGGAAAATATTAAAAACTGGCATACAGCAAAAAATTTATTAAGGTAAGGATAAAAGTGAAATTCTTACTTTTTTAACCTTGAAGAAATCAATTCTATTATTCAATTTAATAAAATCAATTTGGATTTGCAAGAAAAGGTTTGGGAGGGATTGCTTTATATGTAGCAACCTCTGTCAGTAAAAATTTTAAGGTTCAGAATTCTGTATAAATTTTGTGAAAAAGAAAATAAAACTGAAGTTTCCTTAATACAGAAGGTCTGTAGGCCTGAAAAATAAAAACTATTATACAACAGAATTATTAAAACAATAATATAATATAACTTGTAGAATAACATAGCGCCTCCTAGTGGAGACCCCATCATTACTTTATAGATTGCAACTATTGTTCCAGGTTGCAATCAATAATACTCTGAGCTTAAATTCAATGTGGAGTATCAGAATAGAATTTCTTCTTATAATTATTAGAATAGGAAATTAAACACGCTGTTTGCTCAGCTCTGTCTGCTGCACGCTAAAGTTTGAAAGTATTAAAAGATTAAACGAGGAAGGGCTAGTGCAGGAATGCTGAGTTATAACATATAGAATCTAGAGAGAGAAACTGCAGTACTAAGTCCAGTTTTTTTTTTTTTTTTTCTTTTCAAAAGTTCTCCCTCCCTCCCCCATGAGTGGCTAGCAAGAGTTACAGAAAAGGGGGGGGAGGAGCAGTGTTTCTCAAAAGAAAAGAACTGCACCCAAGGAGTTAATCCTTCAGTCAATAGGAACTTAAAGATAGCATTGTTTAACAAATGACCACAGACAATGGCTGGCCCAGGATTTGCTGATTCTTTGCAGACAGATACTATTTTTTAATTTACTTTAGGGAGAATCACAGTAAGTTCTGTACGCTAGCAATTCAAACTATAAACTTAAATCTCAGAGAAATGGAGTCATTTTAAATGTGAGCCAAATTAACTTTGCAAAAGGGAAACTTTCACATGAAATTTACACAGAATATTATGCAAATCTCAGTACAGTTTTAACATAAGGTTCAGCATTCACTTTGTGGGGGAAAATACTCTCAAAGTATGCAGATTTTTTGTAACTGAATTTCAAATACTAATAGAAACCATTTTTTCCAAATTTGTACTGTCTGCACAATTACTTTGCCTAATCTGGTCTGCAAGAGGTCATTGAAGTGTATAATTAAATCAATTTTTTCATAGTGATATTTTCTTTGCTTGTAACGCAGGAGTCTAATTAAATCCTTTTTTTCATATTGATATTTTCTTTGCTTGTAACGCAGGAGTGTAGCTGCTTGGCCCAAGGTCTTACACGCTGATTTCTTTGAAGACCTGGGGGCATAGCCACTGCACATGGCACTTGCTGCCACACCTAGTTCTTTGTTTCTTTCTGTAATGGGAAAGGCTTGAATCCCTTTCAATAATTCCTCCCTTGTGAGATTTCCATGTAATTTACCTGGACAAATTGGTGATGCAGAATTAATGACTGGCTCAGGCAATGGCAAATGGAGGTTCAGGGAGTGGTTAGTGGGGAAAGGGGTTTGCAGGCAAGATGGAGGAAGTCTAGTTTTTCTGACCTCAGTGTTTTCTATTTCCTGGGGTCTTTTCTCTGAGGTGGATGCAGAGGAAGCCACAGGAGCCATGTGAGTGTGTGTCCCCAGATGTTCTATTTCATTTTCTGTCCCCCTTTGTTCATGGTTCTTTTCTGTGATGGGGAAGGCTTGAAGTCCTTCTAATAATTCTGTTTCTGTAAGGTTTTCTTTCTGCAGTTTCTGCTGAAATTCAATGCTAATCGCCCCACCCAGGCCAGGTGGTGGCTCTATTGTTCTCAAGGACTGCTTTTCTAAAGAAGGCGGAGATGTGTGAATGGCTTGTGCCTTGAGTGTAGGTATGGGGAGCTGAGGATACAAAGAATTTGCTGTCTCTGAGGAAGACTGAGAAGATGGGGGAAGGGTATGTCTGCCTGCTTCTAAAAGCACATGGTTTGAAACTGCTGTTTTTAAACCTTTTTTTTCTACCATGTGTTCGATGGCTTCTGTACATTTTTGCCAGATTAATCTTAGCTTTATGGGAGCTCTGGGAGCCGTATGAAGATAATTGCTGATTGAAATCCAATTCTGGGTATTTAGAGTTCCAGACTCCATCGAATACCAAGGGCAACGGCAAGCTATTTCACTTATTAATTTTTCTAAGTCCCCCAGGCTCACTTGCGCTATTTTTCTTCTGGTGATGAAATAATGATTATTGATGATTTGCTGCAGCTTCCTGGCATGTAGCCTCTGCTGTATAGTCAAATCATTACCCATGCTTACGAGTTTGGGGAACAAACTTGCTGAGAAATACTTTTAAAAATTACAAAGAAGAACTTTTTTTTAAATATATTACGATAGCAAATCTGTTGAACGGTACGTACCTTTAAGCTATGACCAGCCGAAATAAGCATGGAGTTTATCATCACTGTCGGGCTCACCAGATATAGGAGTAATGAAGAGGCATCAGACAGGTTTCATGGCAGGCAGGAAGAGAGAAGGCAAAGAGGGCAAAGAGAGTTTGTCCTCCCGAGCCTCTTCCTTTTATTGTACATTCATACAAAGGCAGATGATGTGTCATTACATGATTGGCTACTTTCCCATAGCAACAGAAGAGTCATTACACCATTGGCTTTGGCTCAGGGGGTGTGCACGGATCATTTCATTGGCTGCTGAAATCTATACCTCCTGACTTTGTCCTGCCTCTGACTAGGGAAAACCCAGCCCCTCCCCCAGGAATTCAGGGCCAACAGGTATCCTTTCCCAGGCAGAGACTTAAGCACAAGTGATGCTTTTATTCAGGCAAATGTCAGGGAGAAGGGAAGTTAGTGTTTAAACCCTGAAATGGCTTGCTGGCAAGCGCATATTTCCCACTTCAAAGAGCTTTTCTTAAAAACACAGGGCTGGAATTACGCGTGTAACCGGCCTTATGGGCGCCGGGCCTATTTTCATAAGGCCCGGCAACGCACGTAAAGCCCCGGGACGCATGTAAGTCCTGGGGCTTTAATAAAGGGGTGGGGCATGGGCGGGGGTGGGGTGGGGGCGGGGTCAGGCTCCCGGCACAGCGGCCATATTTGCCACTGTGCCGGGGATTGCGTGCCGGCAGTCGGCCGGCACGCACAACTCGTGCCTGCTCAGAGGCAGGTGCAAAAGGTAAAATAAAGGTCAGGGGGTTAGAGTAGGGCTAGGGGGGGAAAGGTTAGGGAAGGGGTGGGAAGGTCAGGCTAGGGGGAAGGGAACGGGGAAGGCAGTGTGACTCGGCGTGCGCAAGGTGCACTATTGTGTACCCCTTTGCGCATGTTAACCCAGGATTTTATAACATATGTGCGCCTGCGCGCTCATGTTATAAAATTGGGCGTACATGCGCCGCGCCAGGCAGTGCACGCACATGTACGCCCGCACACAACCTTTTAAAATCTACCACATATTGTATGTATTTAATCCAAAAAAGCATCAAAATATGTACAGAATAAACTTGTCAATTGAAATAAATAATTTTTCCTTCCACTTCTATTACATCAGAAATATGCATATTTTACACATTCACATATTTATAACTTCAAAGTCAATGGCTATTATTTCTATGCTGTCTTTCCATTCTGATAAACTTTAGTTTGCATTACTGCTACTCTAGGCTCTTTTGAATTGATCTTCTCCTGTGAAATAAATAAAGAGATTTAGCTTGATATTCAAAGGCATTTATCCAGATAACTTTTAAGTTATTCAGATAAATGTCAAGTTTTGCATATTGTTGCCAAATATCTGGGTACATTTTATCCAGAAAAGTCATTATCCAGATACATTTTAGCCTGATAAGAGGGAGTTGTTTTGGAGGTATTCCAAGCAGAGCTGTGTTAACTGAATAATTTATGATGCTGCTGACTCTAATATTTGTGCTTAGGCAAATAAGTTATTTGGCTACGTTTACATGTGGCCTAGTAGATGGTTCAAGTTTTACGAGAAAATGTATCTGAATAGCTTTTAAACTTAACCAGCGGTTTTTGAAGAATATAGCTGGTTAAGCAGCAATGCAAAGATAAAAAAAAAAAAAAATCTAACAGGCCTGCCGGCCCAATTCGAACTCACCTTGGAGCAACCCACAGACAATTGACATCACAAGTTTTATGCATCAGGGCAATCGTTTTCTATTGAGGTCCCCAATTCTGATAGTATTTATACATCTTCAGAGTAATGGGCTTAAATATTGGTCTTTGAAATGGAATTCTATTGAACTGCATACTTTGTTTTTGAGGTCTAATTTATAATTTTTTTAAATCTTTGTTTTGCTTTTTTACAATTTATTTAGAATGGAAAACATTGCCAAATCATTTGAAGAAGTCAACAATAGGAAAGAAATTAGTTTAAGGAGCTAACTACTTGAATAAAGCCACTTTCATACAATATACTTCATAATATCTGAAATCTACAAAACATTTCAGTCAAATGAATATTTATTTTGAAACGTCCCATTCCTCCCTGCACCCTCCTCCCTTCTTTCCCTCTCCTCTTCCCCATTTCCTCCTATCCACCTTTCACCCATCTCACCCTCCATTCCTCTCTTTCATCCTCTTCCCTTCAACCCTTCCAGCCCCACCTCTTTTTTCACCCTGTACTTATCTCCCCTCAACCCTGTCTCTCTCACCCCTCTTTCCTGTCTCCCTCACCATTACTTACAAGGGCAACCAATTTCCCCTACCATCTCAGCCTCAGGCTGCATTTGTTGCCTATTATCTTGCCATTATTCTCACCGTGAGTGCGGTACCTATTGTAGATAAAGGACATTGATGAAATGGACAACAGCCGCAAAGATCTATGGCCTTGTATCTGTCAGCACCAACTGATACCATCCTCATGGCTCCGAAACCAACTCTTGTGGCTCCAATACAGTTTAACTATTGAGGCACATATGTGATCCACCTCTCCTCCATTTTGCCACTTATCTGATCACCACTTAGTAATATGCTGAGACTACAGCATAAATAATTGCTGTCATTATAGTCAGCTTTCACTGCAATAATTAATTCAGTATTACCAGCAAGCATATTAAGGACAAATCTATTATGATAAAACTTGTGTCTGCCAAGGAAATGCAAGAGGCTGCAGTACCTGTTGTGCTGGGAGTGGACCCTTGGCCTGGTGCAGGATTGGTACGGCCCTCTGGTCAGACCCGGAGAGCGCCTGCCACCAGGAGGCAGAGCACAGGAGGAGACAGAGGTTAGCTGGAGCTTCGCCAATAGCAACCCGGGGTTCCCTCAGGTTGAGCCCTTGGTTACCCGGGCTGACTGGTCTTAGGTGGGTCTCGCAGGGTCTCCTAGAGAGAAAGTTCAAGGGAGTGCTCACCACAAACAAAGGTGCACGGTTGGTGTCCAAACAGAGAAGACAGAGGTCGCAGGAGGCCAGAAGAGAGTGTCAGAGTGTATAGCAAGGATCAAGGCCAGAGTATCAGTCCAGAGTAGTCAGCCAAAGCAGGGTCGGTAACAGTGGTCATTCCGGGTGTGGTCAGGTCAGGCAAAGGTCAAGTTCCAGGCAGCGATCAAGAGTTGTCAGAGTTCAGGCAGAGGTCAGGGCAGGCAGCAATCAAGGAGAAGTCAGAGAACAGGCAGAGGTCAGTACCGTGAGATCAGTCCGAAGGGTACTGCCAGGAATGGAGAGACGAAGGAACAGGAGACGCTGGAACAGGAGACACAGGAAACGCTGGAACAGGAGACACAAGATCAAGACACTGGAATGCAGAAGGCAAACTAGAGAGACAGGAGTGAACGACTCAATTGCCAAGGCACCGTTCAGGGGAACGGCCTGGCCTTATATACACAGGAGCTGTGATGTCATTGGAGGGCGATGGGTCAGGGTTTCCCACGCTGGTGCCTTTAAATACTGCAAGAAACTCCACGTGCGCACCTAGGAGCGGGGCCGAGGAGCAGGACGATGTGGAGCCCCTGCGGGAGCTCCGCTGTGAGGCCAGCATCAGAGATGGTGAGCGGGGGAGCTGGGGACACTGTGAACTTGTTGCAGAGGCAGAGGGAGTGAGCCCGGAGCTGGTAGACGGGCGGGAGAGGTGAGCAGGACCAGCCGCGGAGTGCAACAGAACCAGCAGTAGTCACAATGTTTCAGTATCATTTACTATAAAGGATACTATAGAAAAGTATATTATAACAGCATACTGATACCATGTGGATGGAGCGAACCTATATAGGCAGAGTGATAATAAGAGTTATAAATATATGATTTTATATGTTTTCAATGTATTACACTATTGTAGCAATTGCATCATTATGTTAGTAGAATTTCAACCACTAATCAGGATGATATAAAAATACCAATTAATCACCTTTTAGTTGGTTGCAGATTAGGCCAGTTGGATTTTTTTAACAAAGACAACTTTTATCTCAGAGCAGTCTATTTTACTAACCCACATTAAAATTGACAGACAATGCACATTATCTGCCGACTTCAATGCAGGTGTTAAACTGCAATTTTGTGTGGTATTTACAGCTCTAATAAGATGCATGTCATGGCCACATTAACTAGGTTAGCCTAATTACCTCATCTGTATGAAAACCAATATGCTGATAAGGATGCGAGTTCTCTCCGACACAGCTAATGCAAAACATGGTTCCCTGTCGGGAGACCTTTCTTCATCCCATCCTGAAAACAGCAATTATAGAACTATGCTTTGAAGATAAAAGTTTTGATATATATTTCTTCAAAAGTTATTTTGACATTTGAGTTTGTTCTGAAGCACACCTCCTATTTTTCTACTGACTCCCGGTGTGTCTTCTCTCACCCCTACATTTTGGCCACATTAAAACTATTATATTAAACTGAATGCAATCATTTTAATGTGGCATGATCTGTGTCCTCTGTAGTATTACTGGCTAACTAGCCTAGAGATATGGGCCTGATTAGGATTGACTGCAGAGGATCTAGCAGACGGAAGAGAGATATCAACGCAAGGATCATCAGCGCCTCCTCCCTTAGATTTGTCTGTTTCCTCCCTACTCAATCCCCTCCTAATGCTTAATCCAATCACCTTTCCCAACTCAAGCCCTACTCAACAGCCTGACATAGCCCCACATATCTAAAAACTGACTAACCACTCTCCTAACCAAGTTCCAAGTTACCTAATCCACCTAGCATGCCACAAGACTGAGAAAGCAGCAGGAGAAATGAGGAGGAGGAGGAGGAGAATTAAGGTGGCTTATTTGTCTCCTGTTGCTTCTTTGGTCCTTCCTTGATTGAAGGGCAGCTTTGCCGTCTCCTGGTTTGACAATGACCAGTGCATTATATGAGCATGTAGGTCAAACTTTGAAGCAGATGCATTCAATAGCAGAAGGAAAGGTAGGCAGCTTTCTTTTTTCTCCTCCTGCCATATCCCTGGCTCTGTGGAGGGGATGGATGGAAGAGTGGAGGATGAAGGAAAATGCTGGTAGTTAACTACATCAGCAAAGACCAGTAAAAGTTTCCCGAGAAATGCAGTCAGGGTAAAATAATGTATCACTGGAAATACTATAGTGGTGCGTAATGGGCACATTACTTCATTATTTACATTGAAGTTGTTGGCCATGGTAGCAGTATTAGATCTGTGTTATTGAATGTACAATGCATGCATTAAATGCATTTTAAGGTGTATTAATACACATGTTAACTATAAAGCAACTTACAGGTACATTTTTAAACTGCAGTGCGTGTAAATCCCGGGATTTACACGCGTGGCCGGGCCTTACGCATACCAGGCCCATTTTCAAACGGGCCTGGACATGCGCATAAACCCTGGTATACAATTAAATGCCGGGACCTGAAAAGGGGGCAGGAAGGGATGGGGCTGGAGGCAACCAGGACCGCAGCCATTTGCCGCTGTGCCGGGAAAGAATCCGCCGTCAGTCAGTTGGTAAGTGTAAGCTGCTTCTGCTCCGGAGGAGCAGCAACTTAAAAAATAAAAAAAAATAAGTTAGGTTTAGGGGGTGAGGAGGAGAGGTGAAGGGGAAGGGAGGTTAGGTAGGTGGGTTGGAAAGTTCCCTCCCAATCCGCTCCTTAATTGGAGCAGACTGGGGGAGAAATGGGAGAGGCCCGATCTCGTCGCCATGCATACCTTGTTTAAATTAGACCCTCCTGTACGCGTCGCCCGCACATGCACACACGGATTATAAAATTCAGAGCGCATATGAGCGCGGCCCACTGATTTTATAACATGCACGCCGGCATGCGCATGTTATACAATCGGCACATCCATGTGTGCACGCCTGGAAGCGCGCACACCTGGCAGATAATTTATTCAACCTAACTGTTTTGTAACAGCGTTAGATGGATTGTAAAACCTTGGAGATTTAGATTTAGAATACACCCAAACTAAAGAAATAAAAGGTGGTATATAGTTCCATGTGTAAAAATTCATAAGTACATCTGGTCCTATGTTTCTGAGCCAAGTGTAACTTTCATTCCTGCTATTATGGCTGAAGTCCTTTCTGACAAAAAGGAGGTTATCCAGTCAAAATCCCCAACCTAACCTCACCTGCCTACATCATTCTAATAGGGCCTCATGGTTAACCAGGTCAAGTGCTCTTGAGATCTAAATAAACAAAAAATAGATCCCTCCCAATCCCCACAGCACAACAACTCATTCACTATTGTAACCAGCACTGTCTCTGTACTATGACTTTTCCTAAACTATGCTTGACAACATTCCAGTCCAGTCACCTCCACCAAATAGGAAGAGAGCTATAAAATTACAGTTTTGTCAATGACTTTTGCAAGGAATGGAATGTTATCCATAGGATGGTAGCTGGCATATTGTATTATGTGCAAGGATGGCTTGCACATAACCACCTGACCAAAATGGTGAGATTGACAGTGACATGTAACAGAAATTAGGGAAGCTAACCAAACTGGTAGTGCAGTAATAATGGGAGATTTCAATTACCCTGATATTGACTGGGTAAGTGAAACATCAGGGCATGCTGGAGAGATAATGTTCATGGCTGGAATAAAAGACAGTTTTATGGAGCAATTGGTTCAGGAACTGATGAGAAAGGGAGCAATTTTAGATTTAATTCTCAGTGGAGCCTCTTGGCAATAGTGATCATAATATGATCAAAATTGAATTAATGAGTGGAAGGGGGTCAGTATGTAAATCCATGGCTCTAGCACTAAACTTTCAAAAGGGAACCTTTGATAAAATGAGAAAAATAGTTAGAACAAAACTGAAAGGTGCTGCTATAAAGGTACAAAGTGTGCAACAGATAAGGCCATTGAGGAAGGATTAAACAATTTCTTTGCTTCAGTATTTACTGAAGAGGATGTTGAAGAGATACCCATTCCAGAGAAGGTTTTCATGGATGATGATTCAGATCAACTGAACCAAATCACAGTGAACCTAGAGGATGTGGTAGGCCTGATTGACAAACTGAAGAGCAGTAAATTACCTGGACTGGATGGCATATACCAAAGGGTTTTGAAAGAACTACAAAATTAAATTTCAGACCTACCGGTATTAGTACATTTTTGTAACCTAGCATTAAAATCATCAGATGTACCTGAAGACTGGAAGATAGCCAATGTAACTCCTTTATTTAAAAAGGGACAGAGGGTTGATCCAGGAAATTATAGACCGGTGAGCCTGACTTCAGTGTCAGGAAAAATCATGGAAACTGTTATAAAGACTAAAATCACGAATCATTTAGATAGACATGGTCTAATGGGAAACAGCTAGCATGGATTTACCCAAGGGAAGTCTTGCCTCACAAATCTCCTACATTTGTTTGAAGGGGTGAATAAATATGTGGGCAAAGGTAAACCATGAGATGTGGTGTATTTGGATTTTCAGAAGGCATTTGACAAAGTCCCGCAAGAGAGGCTTCTAAGAAAACTAAAAAGTCATGGAATAGGAGGTGGTGTCCTTTGTGGATTGCAAATTAGTTAAAAGACAGGAAACAGAGAGTAGGATTAAATGGTCAGTTTTCGCAGTGGAAAAAGGTAAACAGTGGAGTGCCTAGGGATCTGTACTTGGACCGGTGCTTTTCAATATATTTATAAATGATCTGGAAAGGGGTACAATGAGTGAGGTGATCACATTTGTGGATGACACAAAATAATGCAAAGTAGTTAAATTTCAAATGGATTGTGATGAATTACAGGAGGACCTTGCAAGACTGGAAAATTAGGCTTCTAAATAGAAGATGATATTTAACATGGACAAGTGCAAAGTGAGGCATTTAAGGAAAAATAACCCTTGCTGTAGTTACACAATGTTAGGTTCTATCTTAGGAGTTACCATCCAGGAAAGAGATCTAGGCATTATAGTGGATAATACATTGAAATTGTTGACCCAGTGTGCTGTGGTGATCAAAAAAGCAAATAGGATGTTAGGAATTATTAAGAAGGGAATGGAAAATAAAACAGAGGATGTCATAATGGCTCTGTATCGCTCCATGATGAGACCACACCTTGAATACAGAATGCAGTTCTGGTCACCGCATCTCAAAAAGGATATAGCTGCACTGGAGAAAATGCAAAGAAAGAGATGACTGAGGGAGGATTTGATAGAAATTTACAAAATCATGAAAGGACTTGAAAAATGTAATGTTAATTAGTTAATTACTCTCTCAGATAATAGAAGGACCAGGGGGCACTCCATGAAGTTAGCAAGTAGCTTATTTAAAACAAATCTAAGTAAATTCTTTTTCACTATGGGGTAGATTTTAAAAGAAGCGCGATCAGCCTACTTTTGCTTGCGCATCAGACTCAAGCAAAAGTACGCTGGATTTTAGTAGATACGCGCGGAGCCGCGCGTATCCACTAAAATCCTGGATCGGCGCGCGCAAGGCTATCGATTTTGTATAGCCTGCGCGCGCCGAGCCGCACTGCCTCCCCCCGTTCCCTCCAAGGCCGCTCCGAAATCGGAGCGGCCTCGGAGGGAACTTTCCTTTGCCCTCCCCTCACCTTACCCTCCCTTCCCCTACCTAACCCACCCACCCGGCCCTGTCTACACCCCCCCCCTTACCTTTGTCGGGGGATTTACGCCTCCCGGAGGGAGACGTAAATCCCCGCGCGCCAGCGGGCCTGCTGCGCGCCGGGCCGCGACCTGGGGGCGGGTACGGAGGGCGCGGCCACGCCCCCGGGCCGTAGCCACGCCCCGTACCCGCCCCCAAAACGCTGCCGACACGCCCCCGGAACGCCGCGACGACCGGGCCCGCCCCCCGACACGCCCCCGACACGCCCCCCTCCGAGAACCCCGGGACTTACGCGAGTCCCGGGGCTCTGCGCGCGCCGGGAGGCCTATGTAAAATAGGCTTCCCGGCGCGCAGGGCCCTGCTCGCGTAAATCCGCCCGGTTTTGGGCGGATTTACGCGAGCAGGGCTCTGAAAATCCGCCCCTCAGCGCATAGTTAAGCTCTGGAATTCATTGCCGGAAGATGTGGTTATGGCAGTTAGTATAACTGGGTTTAAAAAAGGTTTGGATATGTTCCTAGAAGAGAAGCCCATAAACTGCAATGATGGTAATTAATAAGCAATAGTAGCTTTTGATCTATCTGTTTGGGTACTTGCCAGGTACTTGTGACTTGGCTTGGTCACTGTTGAAAACAACATACTGGGCCTAATGGAACCTTGGTCTGACCCACTATGGCATATCTTACATTCTTATGTAATGCAAAAGTGGCCCAGGTGCCCTTAAGTAAAGAGCAGACAGAGCAAAAAGATTCCAAATTACCCCTGTCAATTGATAAGCAGGTGGTTAATATAAACAAATGATAGAAGCCTAAAAAAAAGATGGCAAAGTTATATTGTATAGAACTGACTGAAGAGGTAGATATAACTGGCATGTCAGAGATCTGGTGGAAGGAGGATAACCAATGGGACACTGTCCTACAAGGGTATAAATTAGAGCACTATGATAAGATGGATCAAGTTGCAGGAAGTGTGGCACTATATATGTGTTACGATTCCTCCTGGAGGCCGCTCTGAAGCCAGGGCCTCACCTGAGCAATTGTCCGGATCCTGCTCCACGGCCTGGGAGGCCTTCGGTGTTCTTTGTGGCCTACTCGAGGCCTGCAGTCTGGATGCTCTGGTGTAGGTCACGCCCTTTTCCTAATGGGTGGGCCCGCAGCTCCTCTTCACTCTTATAGAGCCAGCGAGGGACGGCCCATCTGGACTCCTCCCAGGGAGTTGCCTGCTCCTGGGGTATAAAAGCTTTGCTCCAGCACTCATGCTTGCCTTGCATCAGAGTTACTTTGCTCCTGGAAGTTCCTGTCTTCCAGCGCTCCTTCAGCTGGATTCGTTTCCTGCGTCTTGAGTCTTCCTGACCTGCCAGCTCTTGCGGTTCTCCGGGTGACATTGGCTTCTTCATTGGAGTCTCGCCTTGGCTGGATCCTCTTTCTGCGCTCGTCCCGCTCTCCGCATGGTCCGTGACCAGCCTCTTCAGGCTGTGTAGGGTGTGCAGTGGGACAAGGTGGTCCGTGACCAGTCCCGCGGGTGGACTGTGTAGGGCGCCTGAGAGACAGTACCAATGTCTACCTTCCCAGCTTCTCATCTCGTCTTCAGTACCTTGTTCTTGAGTCTACGTCTACAGTACATTGTTCCACAGCCTCTGTCTACAGCTCCTGAACTTTCGCTTCCCTTGCCCTAATTCCGGCCTGCTGCTTCTTGCTGACCTAAGTGGCAGGTCCGAAAGGGCTGGGAACGGTCGGAGGACTGTTCACATACCAACATCACTTTTTGGCTCCGGAAGCACGCAGGTCTGGCAGAGGGTCACCTTGTCTTCGCCCATGCTTGGACATGCCGCCAACCCTTGGTTCGGTCCTGGATTCGTCTGGGATCGGTCCGAGGCCCAAGGGCACACTAAAATCCCTCAGCTGTGATCGTTCCCAAGTGTTCCCACTTACATGACAATATAAAAGAGGTCATTGATTCAAACAGAATGCAGGAAACAAAATGCAATGTTGAATTTTTATGGTCAGAAATTCCACGAAAAGGGGGATAAAATAGTGTTGAGGGCGTATGACCATCCACCTGGCCAGAATGAATGGACAAACAATGAAATGGTAACAGAAATTAGGAAAGCTAACAAAATTAGCAGCACAGTGATAATGGGCCACATCAATTAACTCAGTATTGACTGGGTAAATGTCATATTAGGATATGCTAAGGAGTTGAAATTTTTATATGAAATAAATGACTGCTTCATGGAATAGCTGATACAAGAACCAACAGGAGGAGGAACTTTAGACTTAGATGGTAACTTTTAAAATGGGGTGCAGGTGCATATGTGCACATGTTCGTTGGCCCGCACCCAGGCACGTGGTCATTTTATAACATAGGTGCATATTTGCTTGCATGTTAAAAAAATAGCCTGATTGTGAACACATGTGCATGCAAATTGGGGAATGTTAAAAGCCACATCCATTTTCCCAGTTTGTTTCCAGTTCATCCAATTAAGGGATAGGACTTCCAAAATCCTCTAATTTAATAGCCTCCCTTCTCCCCTGTAAGCTTCGAACTTTAAAACCCCACTGATCTACTTAGAATTTTTTGTTTAACTACTTACACGTCACCTGTAGCCGAAGTAAAGTTACCTGGCATTAGACCCGACATGTTTGCGCATCCCCTAATTTTAGCATGTGTCAGGCTTTTAAAATGTACCTTAATGTCCTTAGTGGAACACAGGATTTGGTGCAAGAAGGAATACTGATAATAACATGATTAAATTTGTCTTAATAACTGGAGGAAGGGGACTAAATAAATCTACTGTGATACCATTTAACTTCCAAAAGGGATACTATGATAAAATGAATAAAATGGTTAGGAAAAAACTGACAGGCGCAGCTGGGATAAAAAAACAGAAAATAGGTGAAATAGGATGAGCATTGAATGAGTAAGGGCTCTTGACCTTTATCATGAAAACATCACTGGAGGCTATAGCAAGAGCAATTTCTGTGAATGCAGAAAGTGCTGCCAAACTGGAGCAGATCAGTAATGTCTTGATATCTGAAAAAGCCAAGATAGTGGAGGTGAACGGCACATTCAAGCAGTTTGGATACAAAAGGGAGGAGGGAAGATGGGAAAATAGTAAGGAGGGCAGGTAGGGTCCAGTGATGTTGCTCTGAGGAGTGGCTTGATAACAGCTTATTTGAAGGAAGATGACAGTCACAATGGCAAGTGATTCATTGAGGAGGATGTGACAGATGAAGGGGATGATTGCAGGGGGGGTAGTACTGAGGAGGTGTTTGGGAATGGGGGTCTTAAGAGTAATAGTGGAGGAGGAGAGAAAATGGGCACACTTAGGTTGAACATGATTCATTTTGAACTTCTGGTCATTGTATTGTATGGGAAAATGAGTATTCTATGTACATTCTGAAAGTAAAGAAAATGCTTGCACTGTCTGCTAAATCTGCTGTGTATGAATAAAGCTCTGTGTTGAACTTGTCAAGAATATGGTGGGTATTTTCTTCAGGTTCCAACCTGACTTTTGAAGGCAGTATAGAATACGTTAAAAAAAAAGTTAGAAGATAAAATTAAGTTTTATCTTCTAACATTTTTTAACATATTCCACCAGAAACTTTTTAAAATAACATTTTATTTAAAGACACCAATTTTCACTTACAAAGAATGAGAAAAAGAAGCCAAGAGTACATAGAAGAAACAACGACATAAAATATGGAAGCATATCCATTTGGACAGTGAGCAGGACTGATGTGTATTTATTTATTTAAAATCATTTATTATATACCTATAGCAGAACCAGTGTACCTATGTGTTGCCCAGGCATGAATATTTACAACTGCTAGAGAGCATGATGTACTGTAAATGTGCACAAAAACATTTATGTGTATGCCTTTTTCAAGTATGTGTAAAGGTATGGGTGAAATCACTTCTGCATGTACTTTCGCATGTTCAATTCCAGGGATCATGCATAAAAAAAACTTTTGAAAATAGTCCCAAAGTATATTTTTTAACTACATAATCGTCAGGGAAAATAACAGACCTAAGTTTATTATAGCTTCCAATTTGTCTCACAAGCCTACTGTATATTACCTCTTTTAAATACTTGATTTTAAGCTTATAGAAGTCCAAATTCTAAAAGGTTTGTCCTACTAAGTGCTGGACAGACTCCCAGGGTTAAATAGCCCCCCCTGCTGAATGGCTTAGGTTAGATGAGTATGTCTTATTACAAGGCTAAAACATAAATGGATAAAAAAAGAGGTGAGACTGAGTAATTCCAGGGGCAGGTCTTTACTTTATCCATCTAGCGCTGAATACCTACACTGACCAAGTAAAGTTATATGGCCAACTCTGAATGGAAAAAGCAATCACTGTAGGGGTCTCCTCTGCTGCTTCTTAAATTTATATGGTGGGAATTGAGAAGGAGGGGAACACCTCAATGGCTGCTCTGCCACTTGTTTAATTTAAGGTAAACCAATATTCAGTAAGCTGGCCAATAGCAAAGATACCTGGATACGTTTATCCAGGTAACTTTAGCCAAGTATATTCAATGGGAGACTTGTTGAATATTTGGCAAAAATTATCAAGGTAACCGACCCTAAAAAACGTTGCTGCTGGCCAACATATAGAAGACCTCATAGGGGGCAATATTCAGTAGGGATGTGAATCGTTTTTTTGACGATTTAAAATATCGTCCAATATATTTTAAATCATCAAAAATCGTTAGAGGCGATATTTAATAGGAATTCCCCCGATTTATCGTCAAAAATTGTAAATCGGGAGGAGGGGAAGGGGGAGGGCGGGAAAACCGGCACACTAAAACAACCCTAAAACCCACCCCGACCCTTTAAAATAAATCCCCCACCCTCCCGAACCCCCCCCAAAATGCCTTAAATTACCTGGGGTCCAGTGGGGGGGGGGGGGTCCCGGTGTGATCTTTTACTCTCGGGCCTCCGGTGCATTGTAGAAATGGCACCGGCGCTACCTTTGCCCTGTCATATGACAGGGCAAAGGTAGCACCGGCGCCATTTTGTTTTTTGTCTCCCGACGTCAGGAGCGTAGGAGATCGCTCCCGGACCCCCGCTGGACCCCCAGGGACTTTTGGCCAGCTTGGGGGGACCTCCTGACCCCCACAAGACTTGCCAAAAGTCCAGCGGGGGTCCGGGAGCGACCTCCTGCATTCGAATCATTTTGCCGTACAAAATGGCGCCGGCCATACGCCGTATGGCACCCCCCAAGCTGGACAAATGTCCCTGGGGGTTCAGCGGGGGTCCGGGAGCGATCTCCTACGCTCCTGACGTCGTTTTGCCGTACAAAATGGCGCCGGCCATACATGCCGGCGCCATTTTGTACGGCAAAACGATTCAAGTGCAGGAGGTCGCTCCCGGACCCCCGCTGGACTTTTGACAAGTCTTGTGGGGGTCAGGAGGCCCCCCCAAGCTGGCCAAAAGTCCCTGGGGGTCCAGCGGGGGTCCGGGAGGGATCTCCTACGCTCCTGACGTCGGGGGACAAAAAACAAAATGGCGCCGGCTCTACCTTTGCCCTGTCATATGACAGGGCAAAGGTAGTGCCGGCGCCATTTCTACAATGCACCGGAGGCCCGAGAGTAAAAGATCACACCGGGACCCCCCCTCTGGACCCCAGATAATTTAAGGCATTTTGGGGGGGGTTCGGGAGGGTGGGGGATTTATTTTAAAGGGTCAGGGTGGGTTTTAGGGTTGGTTTAGTGTGCCGGTTTTCCCGCCCTCCCCCGATTTACGATTTACACGATATTTAAAAAAACAAAACCGCGACGATCCGATTCCCTCCACCCCCAGCCGAAATCGATCGTTAAGACGATCGATCACACGATTAACATCTCTAATATTCAGTCATTAGCCAGATTACAAGGTTAGCCAGATAAACTTATCCAGCTAACTTTGGAAGGATATTCTTATTCAGTGGTGTCACTGCACTATTGAACTTAGCTGACTATCTTTAGAATTACTTTACAGCATGACTAGAGCTAGCTGACTATCTTATCTGGCTAACTAAACTCTGCCCTGGAATGCCCTTACTTAATGTGACTAAATTGTAGTCAGATAATGAGTTATTCAGCTAAACCCAAAATCCAGCCTCCTAACCCTCTCTGTACTTTCTAAAATCAATGTGATTGTCAGTGGGAGGGTAGGGGGTACAGATGCCCATTAATCATACCCCATCATGCGATAGGGGCAAAATCTGATGATCAAGATTGTGGGATGGGGACTGGCTTTTTTTTCTAAGTCAGCCATGTTATTCTTTTTACATTGGATTGCCTATGCATAATCTGCTTTGCATGAATAAGGACATTTTATGCATGCAAATGCATGAAAACAACTTATTTCCATAGGGGATGACATCTTGTGTTATAGTGCATGATAGTGGCATGATAAGGTGATATCGTACGATAACCAGCATTTAATGTATGTTATATGCTGTTTAACTCATTATATTGCCTTATTGTGGTTTAGTAAATCTAGCTATTAATCTCTAACACATTTAATACAATATAAACCATATCTTATAAACCTTTCAGTGATTTACCCTTTATACTAATATATAAAGACTCTATCTCTTTTCCATCCTGAGGAAAAACACCTTACCTGCTAAAATGCCTATTCAAAAGTACCAGAGTATTCTATGATGGTTATTTAATGACATAATTCATGGGGCTTCTATTAAGAGTTTTTCTCACAATTAATATACATGAGGTAGATTTACCACAACTAGTATGCTTGAGACAGATTTGCATACTCTCAGTCGCCAATGTATGCAAATCTATCACATGCATATTCATTATAGATGTCCTGAAAACCTGACTGGTTAGGTGTTCTTCCAAGAAAGGGTTGTGAAACATTGCTCTGTAAATACCCTAAAATAACTAAACACAGCAAAAAGATTCAATAAAATCAATGACCATACAATTCTGCCATTACATTTTACTAATCACAAACATCACCAAGTTCATCCTCTTGTTAGTAAGATTTAAAACACCCAACTAATTACCCCCATCATTCATCAAAAGAAGTTGATAATTCATGCATTAACAAAAAGGGGCATGTTTATGGAAATTACCACACCATGTGGCAACTTACTGCTTTGTATAGGTATTATCACATGGTGCAGTAAACTTACTGCACAGGGCCCTATTTGAGAGAGATAGAGAGACTATTTACATGGCCTTCATAGTACTTAAGTATTTATAACTCTATAGGAGGGACTCCTGATAGGTTGAGATGAGGTGTTAGTGGTAGTTTAGGGTTTAGAAGCCAGTTTCGCGTGTAGAATGAGACGTACGAATAGCACAGTACACTTTAGTGAAGATTTGATGTCAATTGGAGTGAGGAAAGTTTCCAAAAGATGAAATTTCTACTATTTTCTACTATTTTCTACTATTTTCTCTCACCCTAGAGAACATAGTAGAAAATTTCTACTATTTTCTCTCACCCTACTATTTTCACCCTACTATTTTCTCACCCTACTATTTTCTCTCACCCTAGAGAACATAGTAGAAAATTTCATATTTTGGATACTTCTCTCACTCCAAATGATGTCAAATTTTCACCAAGGTGTACTGTGCTGTTTGTACATCTCATTCTACATGCAAAACTGGCTCCCAAACCGTAAACCACCATTAACACTTCACCTCGACCTATCAGTTGGCCCTCCTATAGAGATATAAATAGATGCACACAGGAAGGCACTCCCTAAATGTTTTTTCTCTCTCTCTCTCCACAAATTGTGTTATGGCCAGTTTGTACATATTGCATAGCTTAACAACAGGGAAAAAACTGTAGTTAAAATTGTGTGATATGACCCCTAATTTAACTAAATCCTAGCCGCCTCAAAAAAATGTATGCTACTTTACTTTTCGCAAGTGTTATGGGGTTAACGCCATAAATGAACAAGGTCAGTGATTATCAAAATTGCACAGTTCAAGAAACCAGCTTAGATCCAGGAACGACTAAAAACAAATTTCACAGCACAAAAAATATTATCAAATTGAACTTTCGAACAGCAATCTTCCCATTCAAGTAAATTGGGATGAGAACACATAAAAATGAGCAGATTCAATCAATTAAAACCCCTCTGAACTGCACATGCAGCATGATGCAAATTTTAAAAACATAAAAACCCTTAACTCACTGGTAAGCACTAATCACAGTATATTATGTCAGGCAACTGCTATAATTATTCCACCTGTAACATTTTCTCTCCTCAGTTGAAGGCACAAGTACTGCAAAAGTCTCACTAGCCAGGGTGGAACCTCTCATTGGGCTCTCAACCTCTCTCCTGTCATGGGAATAGCAGCAAAATTGTAACCAACAGTCTGAGTCATGTACGTTTGCACAGCTGTACACCAAAATGTTGCTGGCTGCAACAGATGGGCCCAGGGAAGCCCAGCCAGATAGGCCCAGGCCCCAGGCCCTGGATGAAATTAGTTTTGTGGGCCTTGAATGGGGATCAGTTGGGTCTGGGGAGGCCCAATAAGGTAGTCCAGGTTCCTGGATTAAATTGTGGCAGTGTGGGAGAATGCTTGTGGGTCCCGGGATGCTTGTTTATGTTTTATTTTTTTAATCAATTCAATTTTTTGTTTGTTTGTCTGTTTGGGAGGGCCCATTTAATATTTTGTCTCACTTGGTAAACAAACTGAACCAAAAAATCTAATAATTGAACTAAAAACTAAAACCTCCCAAAACAACAACAAAAAAGAGCCAAAATGAAAACTTTGGATTGCACTTCTCTACTAGCTAGTGTCAGACTTAAATCAGAACTATGATTGATGAAGCTGATCCTGGTCCAGCAGCCTTTGCTGCCAGGTCTTTTATTTTAAATCCTTCAGCTCTCAGTGAATATAGTGTTTGGTCATTTTAGTGCCAAAAAGGTAAACCATAAGGAGGTGCTAGTGACCAGATTCCTCCATGTTATAGCTGATAGAAATGTATGACACTTTTCCAGCAGGAACAGTACTACCAACATGAGTAGATCCTAGTGGGTAAAGACAGCTTCTGGATGGTTAGAGGTGTGGATGAATCTGATCCCTAACGATGTGCTTTCCATGTGTACAGGGACCAGAAACAGACTGTTGCATGTGCCGACCTCGGCAGGCCCGTGGCCAGGCCCTCTTACCCTCTGCTGCCTGCTCCACCATCTGGCTCTGTCTCTCCTGTGGCCATGGGCCGCTGCCTGTGACCTTGGGCCTGTCCCATTGCTCCTGACTCTGCTGTGAGTGCCCATGCTTCTGCCTCTGCTATGGATGTCCATGCTCCTGCCTCAGCTACAGGTGTCCATGTTCCACGGGAAGACGTCACCATCGGGCACCTCGCCCCTCCTTAGGCACGCGCATGCAAACCTCTTGTTCCTTTAAAGGGACCATGGCGAGAAACTAACATGCGGCCCCAGATGATGACATCACTGGGTCCCAGTATATAAAGCCGGGCCCAGCCACAGTTAGTTGCCTTTGCAACAAGTCTCCTCGCTGGTCGTGTACTTTGTTGCTTCGCTGGTGACTCCTTCGTGTTCCTGGTTCCTGTCTTGTTCCTGTTCCTGTTCCAAGTTCCGGTATTCTTCTTGTTCTTGTGTTCTTATATGATTCTACTTGTTCTACGGATTGACTCCTGGACCCGACCTCTGCTTTGCTTGACCAATTTACTGATCATCTCCTGGACTCAACCTCTGCTTTGCTTGACCACACTACTGATTATCTCCTTGATCCAAACTCTGCTTTGCCTGACCATGCTACTGATCATCTCTTGGACCTGACCTCTGCTTTGCCTGACCACACCACTGATAATATCCTGGACCTGACCATTGCCTTGCCTCTCCATTCTACCTTGCCAGCCACCTGCCTTGACTCCTGCATATTCTACGATACCTCTATTATATTCAGTCTGGACTTGGCCTCTCAGGCTTCAGCCTGTTTTTACTCAAGCGCCTCCTGTCTGTCTCTCGTTCCATTTGGTGCTCGGGTCTCTGGGACTCCGCCTCGTCCAGATCATACCTGCGACTCCTACCACTGCTGGCCTCTGGCTGACTTCATTCTCACCCTCCTGAAGACCTCGGACGGAGGCCCACCTAACTCCTGCCAGCCCCGGCACCCAAAGGCTCAACCTATGGGGAATGAGGACTGGTAATGGTGAAGCTCCAGCCAGCTTCCGTCAGTCAGCCAGCTCCGCCTACCGATGGTGGGGACCCGTAGGGCTTACCCTACGGGTAGCGCCAACTCCACCTCAGCCCAGGGGTTCACCTCCAGTGCTACACAGCACAACACAGAGGGTGCACAAAACAAACATGTATATAGTGCCACAAATTATATGGATACGTATGTCCAGGAACAGCTGCAAGCTCCTTATGCAGAGATAATTTCAAAATCCCGGGCCAGTGTCAGATATTAATTCATTGAGATTGTGTTATTTAAAGATATCTACAATGAGAAGTTTTATAGTTCAACAATGGAGTATCTTTATATTTGTTAAAATAAAATATAAAAATATCCAGGGACATTTATTTTAGAAGACCAATGATTATGTCATAGATGCTGTATCAACACTAGAACATTGTGTGCAAAATTAAATGATGCTCTTTCAAAACTAATTTAGAAGACCTTTTAGATAATACAGATATTTATCTTGACATAATTGAATTTTCTTAGCAGTACAGGCCATATAGCAGCTGTTTGAAAATCAGAGGACAATTTTAAGAGATAACAGGTTTAAAGGCATTTGCCTATTTAGATATCCTACTGAAAATTGACCTTTCAATACTTTCATTTACTTTATGATTTTTTGTTTTGAATTCAAATTCTAATCTCATACCTGCTTCCCTTTGGACAAAAGAGAAAAAGAATGCATTATTTTTGTAAGTGATTCAACATTACGTGCTAATTGCCTCTTTAGAATCTATATTACTAGGAACTGTTAAGAAAATCCTGTCACAATATTTGAGGCATAGCAAATGCAAATTGTCAAAAAATACAGCATCAAAATTTAATTTAAAAAAATAGATAATGCTCTCTGCAAATGTGAGATTTGCCAGTTTCATTTTTTTTCTCCAGTTAACAAATGCTGAAGAGATCCAAGAAATCTCTAGCACATTGAGTTGTATTTTTTAATTAATGCTTATTGCTACTAGAGCAAACTCATTTTTGTTTCAACTGAAGGTGATTTAGCACTGTTTTTCACATTACATTAATTTTCATTTTGTTATAAAACACAAGATAACTGTTGAAATGTTTTTGTCATGTTGTCATAAAAATCTATAGGCTAGAACAATATTTTTCATTACTTTTATTTCCATTGACAAAATGTGTTTCAATTTTATTTAAAGGGACTAGTTCACTCAATTTGAGGCCAGAATGAGGCCATGCTGAATAGCTATTTGTGATGATTATTGAATTTAAAAAAAAATAAAAGCTAATCAATTTGAAGTAGACACTATGTAGAAGGCTGAATAGGGGTTATTATGGGGATAACAAGCAAATAATGAAGCATTTTGGACCCTCCAAGCTGTAGAAAGCATTAGCAGTCACATTACAGTATGCATAAACCTCATTATTCCTTTGTGGTCATGCAACATTTCTCAGGTGATGCTGGTCCTCAATTGCAAAAGAAAGAGGAACTGAACTCTGTGTGCCAGATTTAATAACATGTGCGTGGGCGTAGATTTGTTCGCGCAACCCGGCGCGAACAAATCTACACCCAATTTTATAACATGCGTGCGCTGCCGCGGGCATGTTATAAAATCCAGAGTTGGAGCGCCCAGGGGGGTGCACAATTGTGCAACCTGCATGCGCCGAGCCGAGCAGCCTGCCTCCGTTCCCTCCAAGGCCGCTCCGAAATCGGAGCGGCCTCGGAAGGAACTTTCCTTCCGCGCCCTCCAGCCTTAACTAAACCCCCCTGACCTTAATTGAAGAAGTTATGCCTGCCGGAGTAACTTGCGTGCACCGGCTCTCCATCCCCCAGCCCGGTGACTGTTCCGGAGGCCTCGGTCCCGCACCCGGGCCGGCGCCCCGCCCACGGCCCAGCCCCAGAATGCCCATTTTTTCAAGCCCCGGGAATTACGCGCATCCCGGGGCTTGCGCGCGCCGCCAAGCCTAAGCAAGATAGGCTCAGCGCACGCAGGGGGAAGCAGGGGGAGGCAGGGGGAGGTTTTCAGGGGTTGTGCCCGTATCTTACGCACGCAACCCTTTGAAAATCTACCCCTGTGTGTATTATGAGCTGTGAGCCAAAAAGATTTTCCCTTTAATCTCCTCATTGTCTAATACTCATATTTACTGAAACAGTTATTCACCCTAACAGGATATGGATCAATGAAAAAAGACTCAACACGCACACACATGCATACTTGCAAAATTTATTTATTATAATCAGGTAAAATCATGTAAATTATGTAGCGCACAGCAATGCATGAGAAACTTCACATGCAAAGCTAGCATGCTTTCAAATATTTAAAAACAAAATACCTTTTCCCATTTACACATGCTTAATTTTTAATAGTTCACTCACTGTTGTCCTTTTCATGAAGGCAGAGCTTTCAAAGGACACTAACAACACATCTTTCCCTTATACACACCAATTGATAAGGATGTGCATTTGTTTGAAAAAACTTGGGTAAAATGTATCAAATGAGACGATTTATGTTTCATTTGTGGACTCCCAACACAAATGCCTAAAATGTAAATGAAAATTCAAATTTCATTTGTTTGTTTCCCATTCAAATGTATGGCATATTCACAACTGTTCTAGTAAGAAAGCTGCAGGGACCAACTGGTAACTATAGAAACCAACCCTTGCCTGTGACATTGAAGCTGGTCAGTGCTGAGGCTTGAGACCTGAGGAAATAGAGCAATTAAGGTGAAGTATTTTTTTAATTAGCCTATAGTTGCCATCTAGATCAAGTGACGCTTACATACTCCCACATCTGGATCAAGTGACACTGGTATACTCCCACTGAAAGGTCAGAGCATGCGCAAAGAAACTCCATTTATGTTCAGCAAACATGCTTTACACATACAAAGCCGATTTTCTGCACATACATATGCTTTATATGCATATAAGATGCTTTCTGTACTGAAAGCATTTTTTGAGTGCAAAAAACATATTTTATGTGCACAAATCATATTTTGTGCACATAGAAGTCTTTTATGCACTAAAAACATGAATTTTGTGCACATAAATCATGGCTGTGAGACCCCTTATACCCCAGATTTAACATGTTCATTTACTCTGTTCTGAGCGCAGATTTTAACTTGAGTTTATGCACACATTTTCTAGTCAGTGCACTTTTTAAAAACTAATTCATTAGCATGCAACAGGAGCTAAAATATTTTTAACCTGTGTGTTAAGAAACTTTGTGCTAACAGACAGAGACACAACTTTCTATCTTTTCACTGGGGCAAGGTAGGATTTGAGATTAAAGGAGTGCCAGCCAGTGAAGACTGAATTTTTTTTGTCTCTCAGACTGTCTGATTCAGAACAAATGAGCATAATTCACTGCAGAGAGATTAAAGGGAAGAGAAAAACAGCCTTGCCAGCCTTCTTCTCTTTGTAACAGTTTTTTATGTGTGCAACAAAAGGTGTCAGTCAGCAGTGCACACACACATACACTGTGTCTATACAGAATGTGTGTTTGTCAGAGACAGATACATTTTTGCATACTTTCGGGCCGATTCAGTAAAATGTGCGGGAGAGCCGGCACTCTGAGGCGAGCGCCCAGGCCACTCTTCTGGGCGCGCGATTCTCTATGTAAATGAGGGCCCGTGGTAAAAAGGAGGTGCTAGGGACACTAGCCTGTCCTTAGCGCCTCCTTATTGGCAGAAGCGGTGGCTGTCAGCGGGTTTGACAGCCGATGCTTAATTTTACCGGCATTGGTTGTTGAACCTGCTGACAGCCGCGGGTTCGGAAAATGGACGCCAGCAAAATTGAATGTATGTTTTCCAACCCGCGGGCTACAGGCAGATTTTTTTTTTGGGGGGGTAGCCTCTGACTTAATATTGCTATGATATTAAGTCGGAGGATGTACAGAAAAGCAGTTTTTTCCTGCTTTCCTGTACACTTTCCCAGTGCCGGCCGAAATTAACTCCTGCCTTTGGCCAGGCATTAATTTCTGAGAGTAAAATGTACGGCTTGCACAGAGTTAGCACACACTAACCCGAAAATCAGGAACCCCGAAAAAAAAAAAACCGAACTGCGGGGAAAAATGAAATGGATTTACCCAAAGCAAGTCCTGCCTCACAAATCTGCTTCATTTTTTGAAGGGATTAATAAACGTGGATAAAGGTGAACTGGTAGATATAGTTTATCTGGATTTTCAGTAGACATTTCACAAAGTCCCTCATGAAAAGATTCTAAGAAAACTAAAAGTCATGGGATAGGAGGTGTTGTCCTTTCATGAGTTACAATCTGGTTAAAAGACAGAAAACAGAGAGTAGGAAAAAATGGTCGATTTTCTCAGTGGAAATGGATAATTAGTGGAGTGCCTCAGGGATCTTGGACTGGTGCTTTTCAAAATATTTATAAATGATCTGGAAAGGAATATGACATATGAGGTAATCAGATTTACAGATGATATAAAATTATTCAGATTTGTTAAATCACAAGCGGATTGTGATAAATTGCAGGAGGACCTTGCGAGACTAGAAGATTGGGCATCCAAATGGCAGATGAAATTTAATGTGGGTAAGTGCAATGCATATAGGGAATGATGGCGGCGGCAAGATGGTGCCGGCCAGCCAGTGCTCCTACCATGTGACAGGGGCCGGCCAATGGCACGGATACCCTGTCACATGGTAAGGGCAAAGGGCCATCGGCGCCATCTTTATGAGTGGCAGCCGACGGCCCGAGAACGGGAGATCGCTCCCAGGACCACCACTAGACCACCAGGTAATTTTAAAATGTTTTGGGGGGCTCGGGAGGGTGGGGGAAGCTAAGGGGTCATTTTTAAAGGGTCGGGTGGTTTTTTTTTATCGGGCCATTGGCGCCATTTTTGAGTGCCAGCCAAAATGGTGCCGATGGCCCGAGAGCGGGAGATCGGTCCCCATGCCCCCACTGAACCACCAGGTACTCGTAAAAGGTTTTGGGGGGTTCGGGAGGGTGGGGGAAGGTAAGGGATTAGTTTTATAGGGTCGGGGTGGGTTTAGGGGCTGTTTTGGTGTGCTGGTTTTCCCGCCCTCCCCCGATTTATGATTTTTCACGCTAAATTGGGGGAATTTCTATTGTATTGCGACTCTTAACGATTTTGACGATTTAAAAAATATCTGACAATTTTTTTAAATCGTCAAAAAACGATTCACATCCCTACTAGGCATCATAGTGGATAATGCATTGAAATCTCTGGCTCAGTGTGCTGCGGCAGTCAAAAAAGCAAACAGAATGTGTTAAGAATTATTAGGAAGGGAATGGTGAATAAAATGGAAAATGTCATAATGCCTCTGTATCGCTCATGGCGAGTCTGCATCTTGAGTACTGTGTACAATTCTGATCGCTGCATCTCAAAAACGATATAGTTGTGATGGATAAGGTACAAAGAAGGGTGACCAAAACGATAAAGGGGATGAAAAGCTCCCCTATGAGAAAAGGCTAAATAGATTAGGGCTGTTCAGCTTGGAGAAGAGATGGCTGAGAAAGGATATGATAGAGGTGTTTAAAATCATGAGAGGTCTAGAATGAGCAAATGTTAATCAGTTATTTACTCTTTCGGATAATAGAAGGACTAGGGGGCACTCCATGAAGATAACAACTAGCATATTTAAAACTAATCAGAGAAAATTCTTTTTTCACTCAATGCAAAATTAAGCTCCTGAATTTGATGCCAGAGGATGTGGTTAGTGCAGTTAGAGTAGCTGGATTTAAAAAAGGTTTAGATAAGTTCTTGGAGAAGTCCGTTAATTGCTATTAATCAAGTTGACTAATAGCCACTGCTATTACTGGATTCAGTAGCATGGGATCTACTTAGTGTTTGTGTACTTGTCATGCACTTGTAGCCTAGATTGGCCACTGTTGGAAACAGGGTACTGGGTTTGATTGACCCTTGGTCTGACCCAGTATGTTAATGTCTTTTAGTCCAAGCTGTTGAGATGAGGAATGAAGAGGAGGACAAGGGACCTCGGGAGCAAGACAAAACGCTGAAGACAGATGAAGGGAAAACTTCTTTGGCATCTATTTATTTATTTTATTTATTTAAAACTTTTTCTATACCGTCGTTAAGGTGGGTACCGTCACAACGGTTTACAGTAAGGCACAAAAGAATTGCTATTAACCTCTATCAGTTTACACAGGTGCCATAATGTTCGGTAACATAGTTTTAATCAATGTTATTTGTTTAATGAGTGTGAACACTATCATGTCCCGGTCGATTCTATAGCAGTTTTGAGTCAAGGACTCATATCTATAAGTAACTTATCCTTTACTGATGAATTCTATTAAAACAAAAACATACACCCTAGTGACTTCTGTTTGTGAGGGTGTTTTGTCCCTTGCACTTACCTGTTTAAACCTTGCAGTTCCCTGGATTCTATTCTCCCTTCTCTTTTTGAAAGGCTTGTTTGAATAGCCAAGTTTTAAGATTTTTTCTGAAAGTTTTGTTTTCTCTTTGCAGCCTTAGTTCCAGTGGCATGGAGTTCCATAATATGGGTCCTGCTAATGATAATGCTCTCTCTCTTACCTGCGTTAGTCTTGCTGTCTTGACTGATGGAATAGTCAGAAGAGGTTTGTTGGCTGATCTTAGATTTCTGTTGGGGATGTGTACGTGAAGGGCCGTGTTCAGCCAGTCTGCGTTTTCATTGTGTATTAACTTGTGTATGGTGCATAGTGTCTTGTACTGTATTCTTTGTTCAATCGGAAGCCAGTGCAACTCAGCCAGTGTTTCCGTAATGTGATCTCTCTTCCTTTTTCCAGTTAATACTCTTGCAGCCGTGTTCTGCAATATTTGTAGTGGTCTTATGTAGGTGTATGGTAGGCCTAGTAGAAGGGTATTGCAATAATCAGTGCTTGCAAATATTAGCGCTTGTAGTACTGATCGAAAGTTGGCGGTCGTTAGAAGTGGTTTAAGTTTTCTGAGGACCATGAGTTTGGCGTATCCTTCTTTTACTTTTATGGGTATATGTTGTTTTAAGCTTAGTTCTGTGTCTATTATTACTCCTAGATTCCTGACTTTCTCTGCAAGTATTATTTGTTTGTTGTTATTGAGTGTGATTGGGTTGTGTGAGATCTCCATGTTTTTTTTTTCTTTCTAAATGAAGGAATTCTGTCTTCTCTATATTGATTACTAGCTCCATTTGATTTAATAGTGTTTTGATGATGTCTAGGTACATGTTCGCTATGTTTAATGTTTTCTCGATTGTATCGTCAATGGGTAGTATAAATTGAATATCGTCTGCGTATATGTAGTGAGTGATTCCCAGGCCGGCTAGTAGGTGGCATAATGGCAGTAGGTATATGTTGAAAAGTGTGGCAGACAGGGCGGATCCCTGTGGTACTCTTGTCTGAAGGTCTATTTTTTCTGACATAGAATCTCTGATTTGAACTTGAAAATATCTGTTGCTTAGATATGATCGGAACCAGCTGATTGTTTTGTTGCCTAATCCTATTTCTTCTAGTCTATTTAAAAGTATGTTGTGGTTTACAGTATCGAAAGCTGCTGAGAGGTCTAGCATCACTAGAATGTAATGTTTACCGTTATCGAATCCTCTCATGATGTTGTCTGTTAGTGCCAGTAGGTAGTGTCTCTGTGCTATAATGTTTTCGAAAACCATGTTGTGAGAGATATAGGATGTTATTGTTATCTAGGTGTTCCGCTAGTTGCTTTTGTATGGTTTTTTCTATTAATTTTGCAATTAAAGTTAGGTTTGATACAGGTCTGTAGTTGCTCAGGTTAAGTGGGTCGCTGTTTTTCTTCTTTAAAATGGGTTTTATGATTGCTCCTTTCAGTGCATCTGGCATGGATCCTTCCTCTAAGGATAGATTAACGATCTTTGCCAGTGTCGGTGATACAGTGTTGGCTACTTTTTTTATATCTGTAGTTGTTATTGTGTCGCATGCATGTGGGGCGGGATTTAGTTTTTTTAGCAAAACTTTGATTTCTAATTCTGATACTTCATAGAATGTTGACCATTGTTTGATTTCTCTTTTTTTCATTTTAATTTCTTGTTTCTTAGTATTTGGTATTTTAATTTTTAGGTTCTTTAGTGTTTCCTCACAGCTTTTTTAGATTGCCTACCTTGTTTGATCAGCAGCCATGGCAGGTGGAAGACGAACAGAGTCAAGATTCGGCTGTGATCAGAGGTAGGTGGAGTTCACTCAATGTTGTGGTTCAGGCAGTGGTCAGAGCAGGCAGAGTTCAGTCAGTAAAGGTTAGCAGTCAGTGGCCAGAGGCAGGCGGAAGTCAAACAGCATCAAAGTTCAGTCCAAGGTCAAGCCTGAATTCCAATCCAAAGTCAAGCCAGGAGTTCAGGTCAAGGTCAATGCCAGAAGTGCTATCTGAAGATGAGGATGAGGGATCACAGGAGCAAGATGAGATGCTAAGGACAGATGAAGGGAAAACTGACCATGAAGACATGTGCTCAGAAGACAAACCAAAAGCCAGGAATCAGGAACTGGCACAGAAACTCAGGAACAACAAACAGCAGAATTGGGAACCAAGAAGCAAGGATTAAGAACCAGGAATGCAGAGGTATAGCATTTCTCCAACTGAGTTGACCTATTGCTGAGGCAAGGAGAGGCAGGAGAAGTGGCCTTAAGTAGTCCCTGTCCTGTGATATCATTATCAGGTGCCCTCAGACTTTTACCACCACAAGCACACCTGTGCCTGTTGGAGGCCTATGGAGCAGTGTCATAAGATGGCTGCGTATGAGGCCTACTACCTGCATCTTCAAGGGGCTGTTGGCATCAGCAGGGGGGTTACTATGAAGCCGGTGGTGCCCAAAGGGCCCTAGTGCCCTGGAGCATGGATCTCTCCCTCCATCAGGAAGCATTGCGTTGGACCTGGAACTGGAGATAAGAATGGCAGTCCACAGGAAGGACCTAAGGACTGCCATTTACAATAGCCAATAGCTGTTCAAAATCCTGTGAAACAGATAATAAAGAACATTATTCTACTTCTGAATCAATTTTGCAAATATTGTTTCCATTATCTGAGAAATAGTAGTAATAGAGGAGTATGGTCCCGATTCTGCGTGCTGCATTTCTGCAGTCCCTGCATTTTTGCTAATGCTAATGCTAAAATACCAGATGAGACCAATAGTCATAGGAACTGTAAGGGAAGGGAATTTGAAGAAAACATCCAAGAGGGCATAAAACTAATGAAGATAATTAAAGTCTGCATTAGGGATGTGCAGAGGGATGCCATATGTTGCATTCGGGATTCATATTCGAAGATACGTTGCATTCTGCAAGGGGGCCCCCTGATACGTTTATACGTTAATTCCTATTTGTTTCCCTGCTAAAATTAAATTAACTACAAACCCCCACCCTCCTGACCCCCCCCCCCCAAGACTTATCAAAACTCCCTGGTAGTCCAGCGGTGCCATTGGTCAGCCCCTGTCACATGGCCATTGGCGCCATATTGTGCTCCTACCATGTGTAGGAGGTCGTCCCAAAACCCGCTGGACTTTTGGCAAGTCTTGTGGGGGTCAGGAGGGTCCAAAAGTCCCTGGTGGTCCAGCAGGGGTCTAGGAGCGATCTCCTGCACTCGGGCCGTCGGCTGCCAGTAATCAAAATGGCATCGATAGCCTTTGACCTTACAGTGTCACAGGGGCTACCAGTGCCATTGGTCAGCCCCTGTCACATAGTAGGAGCACAAGATGGCACTGATGGCCATTTGGCAGGGGCTGACCAATGGCACCGGTAGCCCCTAAGACATAGTAGGTCAAAGGCTATTGGCGCCATTTTTAAACTGGCAGCCAAGGGTGTGAGTGCAGGGGATGGCTCCCGGACCCCCCGCTGGACCACCAGGGAGTTTTGGTAAGTCTTGGGGGGGTTAAGAGGGTGGGGGGGTTTGTTTAAATTGGCTCCTTTAGACGGCCAAATAATTTGGCGAAGATCCATTGTATTCGTGGGGAATCACGATACGTTTCGCTTCCCCATGAATACAACGAATAGGGCCCTATACGTTGCGGATTCCCAATTTGTAGGGAACAAATGCACGCCGCTAGTCTGCATAAAGCATCGGATTTCCAGGGTAAGACCAAGAGCTAATATTTGCTATATTTACCTGCTCCAGCCAACAATTGAGAGTTTGTTCCACCTCCCTCCTATCTTCTGCTAGATCTCTGCTTCCTGGTCCCAGAACAGCCAGCTAGCCCACCCTCTGATGTCATCCTAAGCGGTACATTCAAAAGAATCATGGCAATACTGGATTTCATTAGCAGCTACCATATGCTGCATTAATGTGCTCCAGCCAGCCTATCTTATACTAGAACTCTGCTTCCCAGTCCCAGAACAGTAAGCTAGCCCCACACTCTAATGTCATTCCAAGTGGGGCTTTGAAAATGATTGCAGCAATGCTAGAGACAGTGACACTTCATGCTGAAGGAGCATGTTCCTTAGTGTGCACCTTCATGCGCACCTGAGTGTAAGATCAGCTCTTATGTTATTACTCATAAGTTTATTGTTTTTAACTTGCTCTTTTGATGGTGTTTTTATATTGATGGAACTCAACCTTTTCCATTATTCCATCATTTCTAAAATCTCTACCATAGTGGGGATAGGTTGACAAGGATGAGTAGTCCAGAGGTACTGGTTGAGAACATCTAGGCCTCATTCCAATTTATTTTAAATCCCCGTTTCTCAGTCTCACTCTATTTTAATCAATTCAAGGGGTATAAGAAATAAAACATCTATTATGACTTGTTTATTCACAAAACAGCCAGAAATATTTTGTATTAACAAATCATAACTGCTAGATTCAGGCCATGAAATTGTAAACCATCTTTTCCCATCTATATATACTGTTATTTGGCACGACATTGGCACTGTAGAGGTATGATCGCTGCCGGCTATCGCAGGACTGCCCCCCCCCCTGTTTTGCCCCCCTTTACCATGGGATTCACTTTGCCTTGCAGCATTAGTAAATCCAGCCCTAAGTTTGTACCTGAGGCAAGGTCACAAGAAGTGACAGTGGGACTCGAACCCTGGTCTCCTAACCACTAGGCTACTCTGCCACTCCATTGGTCATAATTTCATAATAGATTGCATTTTATGATAGATTATCTGTTCACTATATTCAATATGTTCCTTGTAAATCGCCTCCCCGGCGTTAGTTACCTCTGTTAAATGTGAACCGGAGTGATATGTATTGTATACAGGAACTTCCGGTATATAAAAACCATAAATATATAATAATATATATTGGTCATTAGAACACAATCTAACCCCCAGAGTTTTTGAAGATCATTTCCGAAGAAAATGTCTGATCTTGTTTACCAGCTGGGGCTGATTCCCATTACACATGTAGAGAATACTCTATTTGTGTCTGCACAATGGAATGAGTTTAAATATGTTTCTAAAAGTTGAAGTAAAAAAACATCATTCAAGCCATCAACTCTTCAAACTGCCTTTTAAACCCTTTTACTACTACTGTAATGAAAGTTATGACTGAGGAGTTCTTTTAACATCTATTGTGAATTCTTCATTATCTGAAGGACATCTTCTACTATTGTTAAAAAGGGCATCTATTCACCCATTATTAAAAAAAAGATAATTTTGACACTTCGAACCTAATAAATTATCATCCAATATCTTTAATTCTTTTCATCACTAACGTAATTGAGACTGCAGTTTTGAAGCAACTTTATGAATTTATTGATACAAACAATATCCTTGATACATATTGATTTGGTTTCCAACCAAAATATAGCACTGAGTATTTAATCATGTTATGTTTAGATGCCTTTTGGCTTGAAACGGATAGAGGGAAAAGTTTTGTGCTAATCTTACTTGACTTGTCATCTGAATTTGACACTCTAAACTATTAAGTTATGCTACAAAGATTATCTGAAATTTGCATTTCAGGAGTGGTTCTTGCCTGGTTTGCTTTCTTAACTGGCAGAATGCAACAAGTTAGATTTATATCTCAAACATCTGAATGGTTTCTTTAAACACAAGAGTCCTTCAGGGCTCAGCACTTTCTACCATTCTCTTTAACATTTATGGTCAATATGTAAATTGCTGATGGGTTTAGGAGTTCTTCACAAAAACAAAATTGGTCATAAGAACATAAGAACATGCCATACTGGGTCAGACTAAGGGTCCAACAAGCCCAGCATCCTGTTTCCAACAGTGGCCAATCCAGGCCATAAGAACCTGGCAAGTACCCAAAAACCAAGTCTATTCCATGTTGCCATTGCTAGTAATATAACTTGATCTTCTATAAACTCATACTTTATCTACAAATACTCTTTTTATGCAGACATTTATATGGGACTGACAACCCTAAGCGCTTCAATTTTATAAAAGCCAATTCAGGAGAAAGTCCACTTTACTTTATTTAATCCTATCTATATTTTTTTAATGTTTATTTTGTATTTTTTCAAAAATATTTAGAAATCACCAAAAACAGTCCCGCACATTCACAGAACAAAATTCCTTTTCAAATGAGTATCAAATTATTCCCGCACTTATCTTGTCATCAAATGTCCGATCCATCCTGACACGATATCATGTTTTGAACTTCTGCTGCCTCAGGGGGAAAAAATCGAATCCACTTGCTCACATTCTTATATTGTTTTATGATTTGTCCGGGACCAGTTACATATCTTCACTCCAGTAAGGTCAGTCTTAAAATGCTGTCTGCAATGCTGCACCTTTTATATGTTACTTCAAACAAACATGGCGACCGGAAGAAAAATTACCTGACCAGAAAAACCCTTGTATATCTAGGGAGTCTTCAACCAGGAACAACAGCCCCTCCATTATTTGCTATTCCTATAGCTGGTAGTTGTCAATCAGGTAGTATTACAGACTCAGCAAAGGTAATTTAGTATAGCAGTTCTCCATCAGGTCCTCACCACAAGAGTACCAATTCATGAACTTCATATAAACCACAAGGCAGTTCATCAGGTCTTGCTCCATAAACTACCAATTGATCATTACAATCAAACCTCAAAACAGTTCATCAACCAAGAAAATACCAATTTATAATTTCATTAAACCACTGGGATGAATCAAATCAAGAGCAAAGATCCAGAATTATTCTCGCTTATTCAAACAGATCTGTATATCCCCTCCTCTATCTGATTCGAAGATTTGTTCCAAAATACTCCATTTCAGATCAGAAAAATTATGAGCATATTTAATGCAATGTGATACCAACGAAGCTGTCATTTTGGCTGTTATAAGTTAACCTTTGTATTCTCTTAGCCTTGTACTGATCTTTCTTTTCATTCTGCCCACATAGATCAATTGACAAGGGCATTGGATCACATACTATTTTCTCCAAATCACAAGAAGTTGCTGATTTAAAAAAAAATATATATCGATGGGAACCAAGATGTATCCACTTAGACCCTGTAAGAGCTTGGGGGCATATGTTACATGAGCTTGGGGGCATATGTTACATGAACCACATATGAAATGTCCCTTCGGTGTATATTCATCATTTACATTTCTAAACGAATTAAAATTTGAATGGACAACCATCTCACAAATATTTTGACCTCTTGAGAAAGCAAATCTTGAATCCGCTTGAAAGGCATTGTGAAGGGATAAAACTGGTCAATGTTTATGTAAAATCTCAACCACCTCAGTAACACATTGGGGTAGATTTAAAAAAACTATACCCACGCGTACTTTTGTTTGCACAACCGGCGCAAACAAAAGCACGCTGGATTTTTCAAATCCGGGGTCGGCGCGCACAAGGCTGCGCAAAATTGGCAGCCTGTGCGCGCCGAGCCATTCAGCCTGCCTCCATTCCCTCCACCCCCTCCACCCCCTCCGCACTTTCCCCTCCCTTCCCCTATCTAACCCCCCCAGCCCTATCTAAACATCCTACCTTTGTTCGAAAAGTTACTCCTGCTTGAGGCAGGCGTAACTCATGTGCGATGGCCAGCCGGCCAGCGCGCGATTCCCTTGCCCGGGAGCGGTTTCGGAGGCCTCAGCCACGCTCCCAAAATGCCCCCGGGCCAGAGCCATGCCCACGGCCCCGCCCCTGGATGACATGTCGCCGCGACGTGCTCCCGACATGCCCCCCAGGAAAGCCTCGGGAATTACGCACGTCCCGGGGTTTGTGCGCGCTGCCGAGCCTATTAAACATAGGCTCGGCACGTGCAGGGGGAGCTTGGGGCAGGTTTTCGGAGGGTACACACGTATCTTACGTGCGTACCCCTTTGAAAATCTGCCCCATTGTGAATAGCAAACCACACAAGTCAAACTTTTATCCTCTTGCTTTTGTTGATATTGTAGGAGTAATGCTGAATATGCATACAAAGCCCATTTATTGGCTTTTTTTTTATCCCAGACCGAGGATATCCCCTTTCTAGAAAATGAATGAACAAATCTGTAGATTGTGATCTGAATTCTTTATCTGTAGAACATATTCATCTCAGTCGCAAAAACTGAGTACAACACCATATACTGTATATGCTGATAACATTAGTTATTTTTTCCAATCAAGTCTTATGTTAACACTACTCTCAGTCTGATCATCATCTACTTAAGACAGCAAAGAGCTGGTTATCAAGTAATAAACTATTCCTAAATTAGAAAAAACTGAAGTAATGATTGTAGGAAAATCCTCTGTTTGCTCTATGTTTCCAAAGAAGCAACTATAGATGTTACAGAAAGTTCAGTTTACTTTGATGAGTATGACTGTTGTTATTGAATATGGTGCCTTACTTGTACGTCTACAAGTATATTTTCTAGGGATGTGCATTCATTTGAAACAAATGTGTAAAATGCAATGAATGAGACCATTGTTGTTTCATTTGTGGACCAATGAAATGAATGAAGAGTACCAGTGAATGTAAACAAAAATGTATGATTCAATCTTCAGTGTTTCCCATTCACGTTTATGACCCATTGAAAGTGTTGCAAAGAGATTGGTGTTGCACCGGGGGTGGACCATTGGGCCGAGGTGAGGTTGATGCTACCCGTAGGAGGGATCCTATGGGTCCCCATTGTCAGCAGGCGGAGAGGGCTGAAGGATGGAGGCTGGCTGGTGCTTCACCAATACCAGCCCTAGTTCCCGACGAGTTGAGCCTTTGGGTACCGGGGCCGGCTGGACTTAGGTGGGCCTGCGTTTGTCGTCGTCAATGGAAGGATCGAGAGGTCAGCCCAGAGGCAGCAACAATGGAATGATGAAGTCTGTACTAGATGAGGCAGAGTCCCGGTGACCCAGGTGCCGATAGAATCAAAGACAGGGGTGCCCGATCAAGAACAGGCCAAAGCCTGAATAATCCAAGTCCAGGACAAAGACTGAAGAAGCAAAATGGGGCAAGCTGAAGTCAGGGCCGGCGGCAATCAGGAAGTAGTGGCAAGGCAAGGCTGAGGTCTGGGCTTGGAGAGAGTCAATAGCATAGTCAGGCAATGCAGAGGTCCGGGCTTGGAGAGAGTCAATAACATAGTCAGGCAATTCAGAGGTCTGGGCTTGGAAAGAATCAAAGGCATGTTCAGGCAATGCAGAGGTCCAGGCTTGGAGAGAGTCAACGACGTGGTCAGGCAATGCAGAGGTCCAGGCTTGGAGAGAATCAATGGCATAGTCAGGCAAAGCAGAGGTTGTGTTTGAGTAGGCAAACCAAAGGTAGGTTAGGAATCAGGAAAACAGGAACAAGGAGGACCGGAACAGGAATCAGCAAGGATCAGGAACCAGGAACGAAGAAGAATCACCAAAAGACAATGAGTACATGACCAGCATGGAGACCTGTTGGAAAGGCAATCCTTAGGAGTGGAGCCCATCCTTAAGTACCTTAAGTCCTTAAGTACCTCCTCATCTAGTACAGACTTCCGCATTCCATTGTTGCTGCTTTTGGGCTGACCTCTCGATCCTTCCATTGACAACGACATATGGAGGCCCACCTAAGTCCAGCCGGCCCCGGAACCCAAAGGCTCAACCCGCAGGGAACGAGGGCTGGTATTGTGAAGTGCCAGCCAGCCTCCGGCCTTCAGCCCTCTCTGCCTGCCGATGTGGGGACCCGTAGGATCCCACCATGGCCCAAGGGTCCACCCCTGGTGCAACAGGTTGCAAAGATCATGGACTCGGCGGAGCCACGTGCCCTCCAGACTATAACTGGCCTGGCTTCAAATGTGCAAGAACAGCAACAGTTTCTCGAGGCATTGGCCTCCTCCCTTGAACATCTTCACGCCTGGCTTGATGCCCTGTCCGGCAACTCAGTTTCAATACCAGCTTGTTCTCACCAACAGCCATTTTCCTCTACTCCTAGAGCCTTGCTGGCCCTACCAGCTCTGCCTCATTTCAACGGTGACTCCAAGCTCTGCAGAGGGTTCATTTACCAATGCCACATGCTGAGGTCCAGGCTTGGAGAGAGTCAATGACGTGGCCAGGCAATGTAGAGTTCCAGGCTTGGAGAGAGTCAACGATGTGGTCAGGCAATGCAGAGGTCCAGGCTTGGAGAGAATCAATGGCATAGTCAGGCAAAGCAGAGGTCGTGTCTGAGTAGGCAATCCAAGAGTAGGTTAGGAATCAGGAAAACAGGAACAAGAGAACTGGAACAGGAATCAGCAAGGATCAGGAACCAGGAACGAAGAAGAATCACCAAAAGACAATGAGTACATGACCAGCGTGGAGACCTGTTGGAAAGGCAGTCCTTAGGAGTGGAGCCCTTCCTTAAGTACCGGAGCTCCACTGACGTCATCATCCGGGGCTGCGGCTAGGTTCCCGCCGTGGGCCCTACTTAAAACTCAATGATGCGCATGCGTCTAGGGAGGGGTGCAGCACTGGATGGCAGTGTCTCTCTGCAGGTCATGCAGAGAGGCCCGATGTGGAGCACAGGGATCTGCAACTGAGCCGGAGGCATCAGGGGTGGCCCGAGGATGGAACTGGCGGCCCTCCACCACCAGGGATGAGGAACCAGGTATTGGATTCATCTGAGAGAGGTGATGGGGCCAGGCCTCGGTTCTGCCGTGGCTGGCATGCGTAACAGTACCCCCCCTTACACCCCTCCCCCCCCCCCCCCTTGGAGGTCTGAGTTTGCCCGGATGGGCACGATGATATTGAAGGAAGAGGTTTTTATCCAGGATGTTACAAGCTGGTTCCCACGAATTCTCTTCAGGGCCGTAATCCTCCCAGGAAAGGAGGTATTCCCACCAGCAGTCCCTACGGCAAACATCAAGGACTTCGTGAACCTTGTAGGTAGTGTCGGTCTCTGCAACCAACGGAGATGGTTCAGGAACTTTATATGAAGACCAAGATAGAACTACTGGCTTCAGAAGTGATACATGGAATGTATTATGGATTTCCAATGTTGGAGGCAACCGAAATTGGTATGTAACTGGTCCATCACAACGAATGATTGGGAAAGGTCCAATGTACCTTGGTACAAACCTTTGGGAAGGTATCTTAAGCCAAATATACCAAGTGCACAACCAGACTTTCTGGCCAGGAAAGAACTTAGGGGCCCGAGCGTCGATGGATGTCCACAGACTTCTTGGCCTGGAACAGGAATCAGCGAGGATCAGGAACTAGGAATGTAGAAGAATGACCAGGAGGCAACAAGTACACGACCAGCATGGAGACCTGTTGCAAAGGCAATCCTTAGGAGCGGAGCCCGGCCTTAAGTACCGGAGCTCCGCTGACATCATCATCATCCGGGGCAATGGCTAGTTTCCCACCACGGGCCCTACTTAAGACTCATGAGGCACATACGCACGCCTAGGGAGGGGCACAGCACTGGACGATGGCATCTGTCCATGGGCCACATGGAGAGGCCCGATGCGGAGCAAGAGATCTGCAGCTGAACTGGAGGCACCAGTTGCGGCCTGAAGCCGGAGCCGGCGGCCCATCGCCGCCAGGGATGAGGAAGCAGGGACTGGATTCTCTGAGAGAGGTGAGGGAGCTGGGCCGCGGGTCTGCCATGGCTGGCACATGTAACAATTGATAACTATAACAACCAAAAAACTTCTGAGTGAGGTAGTAGCTAGGATGAAACTAAAGTGGGAGAAGTAGGAATATGATAGAACAGAGTACCAATCAAGGGAAAGCTGCTCTACTTCTTAAACCATGGTGGTCTTGCTGCCACTCTGCCTTGCTGCCATGTCCCTGATGTATCAGCTTGAGGGTCTTGATGCCACAAAGCCTTACTATCATAACCCATATTGTACACCTTGGAGTTCTTGCTTCCATTCTGCCTTGCAGCTTTACCCTATATGCTCTACCTTAGGTTTCCTGCTGCCACTTCCCCTTGCTTCTAAACTCCTTATTCTAAAATGTGGGTGTTTTGCTACCATTATGCTTTGTAGCTGTTATTATTTGTGATAATTGTGGGTGGATCCTTGGGCTGGTGGCAGATGACCATGCCCCCGGGGGAAGATCCCGAGAGGGGCCACCGGTCAGGCTCAGAGTTGGGAGACAGACACACACTAGATCTTTTATTAAACTGTATAGTGAACTACCAGAGGTGGCAGTAGTGAGCAGAAAGAGCCCGGCTGGGCTGTAGTCCCTCAGGCACTGGAACAGTGATCCCAGGATGGCTGAGCTATAGAGAAACTGAGTATAGTGAGTAGGCAGAGTTCAGGAACAGAACCTTGATGGTAACACTCACACAATAGTCTCTTGAAGCAGCCCAGAGGCTGGAATGAAATAGGCCCTCGAGAAGCGAGTACCTGGTTCCAGGGAAAGCTCTGAGAGAGAGATGGTAACTCACCAGTGTTTTAGGCAGCGGTGACTTCCTGGCAGAAGTAGTATTCGGTAGCAGGTCCGGGAACGTGGGCCTTCGAGGAGTGAGTACTGGTTCCAGACTGCGACCTGAAAAGCAAGAGAGAGAGCGAGGCCCCCGAGGAGCGGGTACCCCTGGTAAAGTCCGAAGAGGCAGAATAGCAAGATATGCAGAGAGCGAATCACATCTGCAGCAATACCTGGATGAATCCCCTTGCTAACTCGAATAGCTAGCAAAAACAAAGACCTTAAATATCCGAGCTTCATGATGTCATCTCAGGGGGAAGCCCCTGTGGTTCGCACCACAGCTGGTACTTGTCGGGGCCATGCCACGCGTGTGCCCTTAGGCTTCAGGAGAACATGGCGGAAGGCAGCATCTAGCCGGTCCCGGGACGCCAGAGGAGAACGACAAGATGACGCCGTGGCAGCCAATCTTCCATCAACCAAAAAGGGAGTTGCAAAAGAGGTAAGGTGGGCAGAGTGGAGACGTCGGGCAGTGACGGTCGCAATAGTAGCCATACCTTTGATGTTCAACCTTGGGGGTTATTGCCCCCCACTTGGCTTTCTAGCCATATCACAGACTCTACATGTTGGGGTCTTGCTGCCATTCTTCCTTCCTGCTATTCCTCTTATGCTATACCCTGGGGGTCTTTATGCAACTCTGTATTGCTGTTATATCCCATATTTTTCTCTTTGGGGGTCTTGCTGTTATTCAGCCTTGCTGCCATACCCCATATTTTAAATCATCTTGGTCTTCCTGCTATTTTGCCTAAGGTATCACCCCAATACACTACCTTGAGGGATTTGTTTCTACTTAGCCTTACTGTTGCGGAGGTTGACCCTTGGCCCAAGGTGGTGTTGGCGCCACGTGTGTGGGAAACACCCACAGGTCCCCACCATCAGCAGGTGAGGCTGGACAGGAAGTGGAGACTAGCTAGAGCTTCACCAATACCAGCCCTTGTACCCCGCAGGTTGAGCCCTTGGGGGATGGGGCCGGCTGGACTTAAGTGGCTTCTGCATAGATGATCCCATAAGGTTGGTCAAAGGTGACACACCAGAGGACAGCGGCTATCAAAGAGGTCCAGCTGCAGATGCAGCAGCTGTCGAAACTGAGAGGCTGAACCAGGAGACTGGTGAGAGGCTGGCAACTTAGTATGGAGTTGAGTCCAGGTGTGGAGTTGGAGGAAAGTGGCAAGGCATGAGGTCGAGTCCAGGCAAGAGGTCAGAGGCAGGCGGCAAGGCATGAAGTCGAGTCTAGACAGGAGGTCAGAACCAAGGGAATCCATCCAAATGGAAGTAGGAGGCAGAAACCAGAACAAGGACTGGAACTGGAACAGGATCAGTAACAAGTACTAGAACTGAAACAGGAACAGGAATTGGTACTGGAACCGAAGCAGGATCAAGAACAGGTACTGGAACTGAAGCAGGATCAGGAACAGGATCACAGGCAACGCAGCTAAACAGCATGGAGACCTGTTGTCAAGGCAATCTCTGACTTCCAGAGCTTGCCTTATATAGGGAGCTTTGCAGACATCATCAGAAGGGGCCGCAGGAGGTTTTTCCGCTGTGGTCCCTTTAAATCCATAAAAAGTGCGCGTGCACCTAAGGCCGTCGGGCCGGAAAGGAGATGGTGGCAGTGTCTCACCAGTTGGCAGAGGAGAGACCTAGCCGGGCCCAGAGGAACTTCCCACCATGCGGGGCGGCCCCGGGAGGTGAGAGAGCAGAATGGATGTGGGAACTGCTGCCCACTATCGCTGGAGAAGACTGCCCAAACTGGAGAGCCATCATCGGGATGAGTGAACCCAGACTCTACACCTTCACGTGTTCTTGCTACTATGAATGGCTGTTTTGCACCTCTCGTGGTATCTGGGGTCTTCATGTCATTCTTTGTGCTGCATTGCTCCTCTATCATTCCCTTGTTTTATTTTGTTTTTGCTACTTCTTTCCCCCTGCATGGTGTCTTAGAATGATTGTGTCACTATTTGTGCCACTTTTCCTCTTACCCTCTTTGGGGATTCATGCTGCTGTTATTGATGCTCTCTTTTGAAGCCACTCTTCCTGCTGCTTTGCTTCTCTCATGATGACTTGGAGAACTCCTTCCACTTCTGTTAGCGTTTTGCCTCTCTGTGATGCCTTAGGCTATTCATACCACTTTTGTTGCCACTTTGCCACAAACTTGATGCCTTGGAGTTCTCTTCCCCCTTCTGATGATGTCTATCTCCTACTTTCATTAGAACTGATTAGAATACACCAACAGTTTTTTACTTTATATTTATTAATTAAAAAATAAATAAATACAAGTACAACTTGTTACAGCAAAGAGACATAATGACAGAAATACTACAAAAAGCAAAATTTAAACAAAGAAATAAGAGAATCACTAAATGAAGGAGATACAATAGTTCCAAACTAGAATAACAAAAGTAAAATAAAATAAAGAAATCAAACAATAAAGACAGCATATTTATTTATTTTTGTGTAAGATTTGTATATCATCTATCAACATTTCTACTTTGTTTACAATAAAAGTCATAAAATATAGAACATAAAACATCACAAAACACTTTAAAATATTTAAGAATAAACTCACTAAGAACACCGTAAAACAATAAAAAAAAAAATTATCTGCATCATCAACATTGCAAGAACAAAGCCTTATATAGAATAGTGTCTTCCACAAAAAATCTTGGTAGTAAATACGAGGTCCACAACATCAATATTTATAGTTCCTTAATCCTTTTCATTACTTATTACAAGCCTCTTCAAGATTGCATGCCTGATTAAATAGAAATGATTTAATAATTTTTCTGTACTTCAGAACTAAGCTTTCTATCTTGGCCTCCAAGGGTAACAGAGAACTGGAGTTTTTATACTCAGAATAAATGTGAGATTTGTCTAACTTGATATATACCTGAAAGAAGGGACATTTAAAATAAATTGGGAAGATCTTAGAAGGCAGGTCTGCTGAAATATTTCCAAAGCAGCATTAAAACATAGAGGCACCAATCCTTTAAAACCCATTAAAACCAGCAGCAATGTTTTAAACTTTGTCTTCCAAACAATTGGTGACCAATGGAATTACTCCAAAACAGAAGAAATATGTTGCTGCAATATGGTCTCTGACACTATACATGCGAGCCCATGTAAAGACTGTCACAATAATGAAAAGAAGACATAACCAATTAATGAACCATGTCAATTTCATTTAAATAAGGAGAAACTCTTTGGACTAGACGAAGTTTAAATAAGACATTATTATTCACTATCTAATTAATATGTGGGTGGATAGATACTGTAACAATGAGTCCATAATGGGGTAGATTTTCAAAGGGGTACTTGCGTAGGATTCGCACGTACCCCCCCGAAAACCTACCCCAAACCCCCCCTGCGCACGCTGAGCCTATTTTGCATAGGCTCGGCGGCGCGCGCAAGCCCCGGGATGCGCGTAAGTCCCGGGGCTTGCATGGAGAGGCGTGCCGGGGGGCGTGCCGGGGGGCGTGCCGGGGGCATGGTGGTCGTGACGTGGCGTTCTGGGGGCGTGGCATGGGTGACGCGATGTTTCGGGGGCGGAGCAGCAGGTGTGGTTTCGGCCCGGGGATGTTCCAGGGGCATGCCCGCGCCCTCCGGAACAGCCACCGGGTCGGGTGATGGCGCGCCAGCAGCTCGTTGGCGCGCGCAGATTTACGTCTGCCTCCGGCAGGCGTAAATCCAGCGATAAAGGTAGCGGGGGGTTAGATAGGGCCGGGGGGGATGGGTTAGGTAGGGGAAGGGAGGGGAAGGTGAGGGGAGGGCGAAAGAAAGTTCCCTCCGAGGCCGCTCCGATTTCCGAGCGGCCTCAGAGGGAACGAAAGCAGGCTGTGCGGCTCGGCGCGCGCAGGCTGCCCAAAATTGGCAGCCTTGCGCGCGCCGATCTCGGGTTTTAATGGATACACGCGGCTATGCGCGTATCTATTGAAATCCCGCGTACTCTTGTTCGCGCCTGGTGCGCGAACAAAAGTACGCGTTCACGCTAAATTATAATATCTACCCCAATGACTCCTAGGTTATGGGACTTTTTGACTATAGGGATTTGAACAACCTTGATTAAAATGCAATACTGATAGAGACAGCATCTGAAGGGTATAAAATCTCAGTTTTTCCATAACTCAAAGATAGCTTATAGGTTTCTAGCCATTTTTAGGCAGCCAAGCAGTGTAAGCCAATGGCAGCAAATTCTCAAACTACTATTTAGGATCCTTGAGGAGACATTTTAGAGTCCAAAAGAAAACACAGTTGTGAAGGATCAAAGAAACATATTTTATAGTATTTAATTGAAGTATATACACTTATAAGGAAATTTAACAATAAACTGAGCACCAAAAGCTAAAGCCTCTTGGCACATAAGCAACACTTTTTTTTCCTATGAGTTTGCTTAGCCCTTGAAAGATCAGAGAAAATCCAAACATTCTGACCATAAAACAAAGCAGTTCTTTGTTTTAGGGGTGTGCATTAATTTTTTCATTTTCATTTTTACTATGCACAAATTGTGTTAGTGTGCACTACATTGAATTAGTGTGCACTAAAACAAAAATAAACTGAAATAAGTATTAAAAGTAAAACAAATAGAAACAAACCCAAAGTTTTCCAGCTGCACATCCCGTTTGAACTTCTTAAAATCAGCTTGTAATCTCAGGTCCATAAGTAGTGCATTCTTTCTCTGACTTGGCTAAGATGCAGTAGGTATTGAAAATAGGCCTTTGTTAGCAGACTTTAGATTTCTGTGGGGCATGTGAAGCCGGATTGCTGCGTTAAGCCAGTCTACTTGCTCTCCATATATTAATTTGTGTAGGCATGCAGAGTGTTTTAAATTGAATAAGGCATTCAATAGGCAGCCAGTGCAAGGTCACAAGAATAGGTCTCTTTTTCTACTGCCTGTTAAAATCCTTACAGCAGCATTCTGCAGAACCTGTAGAGGACAAATAGAAGAGGCCAGAAGGCCCAGTAGTAATGAGTTACAATAATCTGTACTTGCAAAAATCAAAGATTTCAGGACTGTCCTAAAGTCATTTTGTGATAACAATGGTTTTAGTCTCTTGAGCGGCATTAACTTGGCATAGCCCTCACGTACTTTATTCGTAATAGATTAAATAGCTTTTTCTAAGGATGCCATCATGTTCCAAAGGGAATCCAGAGTAATAGCAAAGGACTTTTCAGATGGTGACTTATTTAGGAATCCAGAAAACACAGGTGATTACTTCCCCAGCAGGAGAAGTCACCAATGCAGGATTTCAGCCCCCATCACCAATCCTTTGCACTGCTCCACTGAATTATTCCACAACACCATGACTTTCAGAGGTAGAAGCAAGAGGCACCCCTTCCCTTCTGAATAGGGACCATCTCAGATAAGGCTGAAGGGCTGACATGTACTTTCCCTTTCCTGTGAAGCATTTCACAGGCATGAAACTAAACAGGAATTTAGTAAAAAAAAAGTGACAGGAAGAACATCCTGGAACATCCTTTCCTCAGAATACTATCTTGGATCCTCCAGAAAACCCCAATTTTGAAGCTGAAATTCAAGCTGCATTGCTTTTCCCACTGAGTTTGCTGGGAAATGAAAAAAAAACATATCGAACAGATAAATTAACTTTTTTTTTTTCATTTGAAATAAACCAAATGCTGTGCAAAATTAATGTTAAGAGAATGTGTTGTGTAAAAGCCGTGGTTTCCTACTAAGGAAAATCATGCAAGGGTTATGTTAGCGTGGGTTGGGAAGATTCTAGTGAATCAAAGATCATCTTTTTGGTTGACATTGTTACAAATAATTCTTTGACAGACAGTTGGAACAGCCCCTGTGGGCATGATTTAAGGGGACGTTTATGAAAACCATGACTACTTGGTTTAGGGCTTCTCCAGAGTTACCAAGCAAGCAGGAGAATGAAATTGGACCTTCTATAGGGGTTATGGGGGAAGAAGCAGGACATTCTACCAAAGTATCTCAGGAAGCCTGAGGAATATAAATATAAAACTGGAAAGACCAATTTTGGGAGCTTATAGAGGAAAGGATCTGTGAGGAGGATCAGCAGGACCAGAAAGACACCTATGCATGTATGGTGTTACGATCCCAGGCCGTTCCCCGGGACCTTCTCCTACCTCACGGCCTGGGCCGGCCGCAAGAGACCTCCCCTGAACCGCCCCAGCCGCAGGAGATTCTCGACGGGCGGCCAGACCTGGTTCGCGGCCTACCACGGGACTCCCCAGGAGAAGGAGACGCTGTCGACAGCCCGCGGTTGGCCCCGCCCCTTAGGCGCGCGCATGCGCCGGGGGCTTAACATTTAAAGGGGCCAGCGCAGAAATTGCTGGTCAGCTCCCCGGGCGACGTCAGACACTGCCGGGTTATTTAAACCCGGCAGCTACAACAGGTCCTCGCCTTGCAATGAGGTTCCTCAGCTTTCTGAGTGCTAGTTGCCTCTGTCGTCCTTGGATTGCTTCTTTTGATTTCTGGACTTCGACCCTGCTTGTACCCTGACTTGTCTACAGCTTCCGCCCTCTGGTTTTAGTATTGATGTCTGATTTCTGGCTCCGACCCAGCTCCATCCCACGACTCCGTCTTCTGCTTCGTCCCTGGCTTTGGTTTGGATCTCTGACTCCTGGCTTCTGACCCGGCTTGTCCCTGGACTCCGTCTTTGGCTTCTTCGTCACCACAGGGCTCTGGTCCTCGCTGGCCCAGAGGATTCTCCTAAGTCCCAGAGGCTCAGGCTCTCACGGGCTCCTTCCCACGGGCTCCTTCCCGCGGGCTTCCAAGGGACAAAGGACAGCCAGCAGGGCCCAGCTGTCCTTTGTCCCTCTCACCGGCTGCTGTTCGGATCCTTGGTCGCATAGGATTCCACCTAAGCCTAAGTGTTCCGGGTCCCTACGGGCTCCTCCTGGGGGGACCTTGGACTTCCAGTGGTGAAGCCTTATCCGAATCTCTCCCGGTCCGCCTCCTGGCTGTGACGCTTGCTGTGGTCCTTCACAGTGCACCATCCACCGCCTCAGCCGGCTCAAGGGTCCACGACCGTAACATATGGAGTCTCTAAGAAGGGCTGGGAAACTTCCTTCTATCTATAGAAGAGGGAGAGAGTTGTCTAGCCACTTCCAAGCAAGTGAGGTGAGTAATAATCTGGACTTTCAGGAACTGTGTGTTAAGAGTGAGGTTTGGGCCTAGTTTACAGGCTGAAGAGGGAAATACTAAGTAAACTGTGATTTGGAGTTTCTTGAGCTGATTATGAACAGGGTTGGATCTTCTGATAATTTTCTTTTTTTTTTCTGCTGCCTTTCATTCTGGAACTGAATGAGGAATTTTCTTTTAAATAAACTGTCTTTTGGTTTGGATCACACTTTTTGCAATGGATATTGGATTTCTTTTGATTGATTGTGAGAGTGTGTCCTTGGCCCAGTTTGGCCCAACAGGTTAGTTTGCCCCTAGCTCAGGACCCAGGAGAGACTGTTCTCTCACCTTGGTTGAGTTACTCTATGCTCTCCAAGGCTGAGAAGGAGATTCTTAGGAAATAGGTGTTATGCAGATGATTGCTGGTGACCTACAAAATGAAAAAAAGAGCCAAGATGAAAATGTTGCCTCTGCAATTTCCTAATCTTTTCATATAATGCCTAAGTTAAAGGTCTTAAATGTTTTATATAAGTATGTAAATTTGTTTTGATACCTAAATTATGTATGTTTTCAATTATATATTGTAAACCTCTGTGATCTTAGGAGCATGCAGTTCAGAAATATGTTTAAATAAACAAATAAATAAGTAAATCTTCTGTTGTCGTGTGGGCTATGCTGATTTGGCACTTAATGTATTCCCCCTACCCTTGCCCACACCCCATCAAGAGATGCCAGAACCCAGACACTCTTATCTGTCTGCCAGGAAGGGAAAAAGGTAACATAATTTAAAATGTATTTTTGGTGTAAACAATGTTTTTATTATATTATTTTCTTCTTGATGTTTTTTTGTCAGTTGGTTCAGTTATGCTTAGGGGTGATTGACAGCTTTGTGTGCAGGAGCATGAGTACAGGAAACGTCCAGAGAGTGCATATTTGTGAGAGTGATTGTGAGCATAAATGAGAGGCATTTGGATGGAAGCCAATGTGGACTGAGATACTTGTGTAGTGAGTTGAGCCTATCAAAGTCACTTTCCACCGACAAGTGCTACAATGGGCTCTTTCTTTAAAAGCATGAGAAATTCCTGAAATTGGACTTGCTTTGAATTCTGGCCTGAAACATTTATACTCATAACTTTCCAATGGAATCAATTCAAATCGACTGAAAAGAAAAAGGATGGCACAGGTTTGCTTCCATGTTTTTCCATGGGAGGAAAAGAAAATTAAAAATACATTTTTTTTCTCTCATAGGAAATCATAGGAGCTCTGTGGGCAAAAGAGAGGCTATTTAGAGGTTTTCCCGCATTAAGAAGGAGATGATATATTTGTAGTAGAAGCCTCAGGGAAATGAATAAAAAGCAGGTGGAAGATCAGAGTCCAATAATGGAGACAAAGGCACACTCTGAATATCTTTTTTTAGGTCCTTCCAAGTATATTTTGAAGTATTGGAAATATAATCAAATATCCCTTTTTATGATCCTAGAAATTCAGGAAACCCAATATTTGGCCACTCTTTGCCAAGTGAAGGCCCAAACCTCTGGGAGTGATTCAAGACCAAAATGATTAAGCAACAGGAATAATGAAACCCAACATTCTCTTTTGCCTTAGCCTGCCATATAATATGCAGTCTGATCAAATCAGGATAAAATTGCCATGATAATGACCCACCAAAGTGACTGAGTTTTGCACTCAGAATATGTCCCAGTGCATGCATTTTCCTGAGAAAATTAAGATTAAGTCAACATGTACACATCGAGGCAAAAACAGGCCCGGAACAGCTTGTGCCTTATTATCTAAAGTCATCTGGCATCCCTAGGGCCAAACATTCCAATTAGTTTTTGCCACCTCTAAACCTCCATTAACAACATGTATTACACTACAGGGGCTTGTTTACGCCAAAGCAAATATAGCACACGTAAGACACATGAGGCCCTGAGTTTAGTTAAACATTTGCAGAGAGAGTAAAGTGTTTTCTCCTCATTTTAGTATAACGTACACAGGTACACTGATTATAGCAGTTAGTGGTAACAGACAGTGTCTTGCCACAGATCTGGGAATGAGGGCCAGTTCCCTTAATCCTAGGAAGTTGGTTAGCATAGTCATCTTAGAAATAAGGAGGGGGGGATTTCAAAGAGTTTCCCCTAGGTTCAAAATCTATGGGCACCCTCTGATTTAGCATAACATTTTCAAATCAAAAGCATGCATTGCCTTCCTTTTGAAAATTCCCCAAAGATAAAAAAGATAAAAGAGACTTTGCACCTGCTTATTCAGTGAGCAAATAGGGGTAGATTTTAAAAGGTGCGCATGGGCGTTACCCGGCACACACACATGTATGCCTGATTTTATAACTTCTGTGCGCAGGCGCGTACAAGTTATAAAATTGGGGGTCGGCGCGCAGAAGGGGGTGCACAATTGTGCCCCTTGCGTGCGCCAAGCCTGCGCCAAGCCGCGCTGCCTTCCCCCGTTCCCTATTCCCCCACCCCACCTTCTCTTTCCTTCCCCTACCTCACCCGCCCTTCACCCCTAGCTTTACTTTTCTTTTTTTCTTGTTTCAAAACTTACTTTAGCCCTGGGGCTGAAGTAAGCTGCGTGCACTGCTGTGCCAGGAGCCTCTGACCACACCCCCGGACCGCCCCACCCTGCCCATGCCCCACCCCCTTCCCGCCCCTTTAGTAAAGCCCTGGGACTTTTGAAAATAGGCCCTGTGAGTGTAACTCTTTGAAAATCCAGCCCATATTGTTTTTGCTAGACAACAGGGTGCATAGATTTGAAAGTCCAATCTATGTGTATTGTTTTCTCATCTCATTCTAAATATAAACAAAAGACTCAATATGTCTCTCCATCCTGACTTTATTTTCAATCCATACAGAAAAGACGTTCACCAATTCAGAGATCAAATGTAAGACAAGAGGATATTATTATGTTTTTGTTTGCATATTCAGTGAGGAAATGTCCTCGGATTTCTTCAGCAAATTTGGAGAAAATTCAACCAGATGCATTGTAGATTTTTTCTTGATTTCCCCAATTTTTGGAAATCTATATCAAATCTTCCAGCTATGGAATTAGTGAATTGAGTGAATATGCTCACACACAATGCAAATTTACCAGTTTTGAGGACTCCAGTTCAAATATCTTAATTAAGAAGAACTTTTTGTAGGTTTGCTGAATTGGTTTGCAAACTTTTAAAAAATGTTTGTACATCTCTACAGTTCAGATTAAAATACTGTACTTGACTGATTTTGTAAGAATTCTTCATTGTAGTTTTACAATCAGAATTGCAGAGGATTATATTTTATTAGAGTGAATCCATTTTTTATTATGCATAACTTCCATCCCAGTACAGCTACAGTATAACATCATTGACATAAATCACAGTATGAGTGAAAAAATAGTTCAAAACACTTCTTTATTCCTTTCTATACCCAATAATTTTCTGTATTGAAGGAAAAAAAAAACATAAAAAAAATTTATGGGAACAAACTTTAGAAATATTGTATATAGAGAATTAAGAAAAACAAAAAACTCCATTGATTATATATAATAAGCATCTTTGAAAAACTTTTATTCCTTCTCATCTTTGAGTTTTTATGAATTTTATTAATAAACCATACTAAGAAGTTGGTGGTCTTTAAGAGCAGGATTAGTTCTTATTATTTGGTGCTTGGTACCTAATGTTCCATGTGGATCCTTCTGTTTGTGGTCTCATGTATCATCTGCTCAATACGTGTAGCGTTGGAGGTGGACCCTTGGGCCGAGGTGGGGTTGATGCAACCCGTAGGTAAGGACCTACGGGTCCCCACCATCGGCAGGCAGAGTAGGCTGATAGGCAAAGGCAGCTGGAGGTTCACCTATACCAGCCCTCATTCCCCGTGGGTTGAGCCTTTGGGTGCCGGGGCTGACAGGACTTAGGTGGGCCTCTGTAAATAGTTGCAGTAGGAGTTGGTTCGGCCCAGAGACAGCAGATAAGAGATGGTACAGTCTTACTTCAGACTGGGTAATGTCTTGGAAACTCGAGCGCCAAAGGAACAAAGGCAGACATGGGGTGCTTGAGCAAAAGTAGGCCTAAGCCTTAAGAAGCCATATCCAAGGAGTTGCAGAAGAGGCGTCCAATGGTAGGCTTGAGTCAGGGCTGGTGGCGATCCGAAGTCAGTGGCAAGCAAGTGTGGGGTCTGATCATGGAGATAGTCAATAGCGTAGTCAAGCAAAGCCGAGGTCTGATCACAGAGATAGTCAATAGCATAGTCAGGCAAGGTGAAGTTCTGGGTCTGGAGATAGGCGATGAGTAGTCAGATGAAGCAGAGATCTGGGTCTGGAGATAGGCAATAGCGTAGTCAGGCGAAGCAGGGGTCTGGATCTGTAGATAAGCAGTAGCGTAATCAGGCGAAGCGGAGGTCTGGGTCTGGAGATAGGCAGTAGCATAGTCAGGCAAAGTGGAGGTCTGGGTCTGGAGATAGGCAGTAGCATAGTCAGGCAAAGTGGAGGTCTGGGTCTGGAGATAGGCAGTAGCATGGTCAGGTGAAGTGGAGGTCTGGGTTTGGAGATAATCAATGGCAACGTCAGGCAAAGCAAAGTCAAAGTCCGTGTAGTCAATCCGAAGCATAAACAGGGTAGGAACGAAGAGACAGGAACCAGAAACAACAAGAAACAGGAATGCAGGGTTGAGAGTAATCTCTAGGAAACAACGAGTACTCGACCAGTGAGGGGACCTATTGCAAAGGCAATGCTAGGGAGCAGAGCCTGATCTTACATACAATGGCTAAGTTGACATCATCATCTGGGGCCGCACTAGGTTCCCGGCATGGTCCCTACTTAAGAGTCAATGATGCGTGTGCACGTGCCTGGGGCTATTACTCATTCACTCCGCATACAATAAAATAAATGTGCGTCTCAGACGCACATTTATCGCTCAGATATTAATTCCTGCATGGAGCAGGCATTAATAGCTGAGCACATATAAAAGAAGTACAAAAAAGCAGAAAAAAACTGCTTTTCTGTACTTCAGTAAAAAAACAAATAAAAAAAAAAACCCTCTGCAGACCACCGAGTTATGAAGACCAATGCCGGTAAACTCGGCATTGTTTTTCATAACCGGCCGTCTGCCAGGAATGAAAACGGATGCCGAGTTTATCAGCATCCATTTTCATTACTGGCAGGTGGCCGGTTATGAAAACCGATGCCGAGTTTACCGGCATCGGTCTTCATAACCGGCAGCCACCGCAGGGTCACATTAGCAAGGAGGCGCTAAAGTCGCGCCATCAGTGCGTTAAGAAAATGGGCGCTGAAAAGCCAGCACCCACTTTCTGCGAAAATTATTGCATCGGCCCCTAAACATGCTATTGAAACCCTTATCCACTGCAACCTGCTCCTTACAAGTCTCCCAGTGAACCATCTCTCTCCAATACAATCTATCCAAAATTCATCTCTGCAATTTATCTTTCACCAAAGTTGCTACATTCATATAACCCTCCTTCTCAATCCAATTCCACACACAATTCAAGATCCTCTTTCTCATCTACAAGGTCCTTCACGCAGCAGCTCCTTGTTTCCTCTCCTCTTTCTCCCTACAACCCTCCTCATGAACTTCACTCATGAGCAAGTCATCTTATCTATGCCCTTATCGATTTCCAATTCTCAAATCTGTGCTTTTCATTTGCTGAACTGTTTGCTTGGAATAGACTTCCTGAGTTAGTGCATCTTGCTTCCTCTCTTGTCTTATTCAAATCTAGTCTAAAAGCCCACCTTTTTGATGTTGCTTTTAAATCTTAAACCCTGATTATCCTGCTTACAGTCTTATTTTCTTAATAAAGAGGTGAACTTATACCTAAAGATGAGCAGTTGATAGTCGCAGCACAGTACAATGGACTACAGACAAGATGGCTCTCTGTCAGCATAGAAAAAACTGGTAAGAAAAACAAATGCAGCTTCCGTAAAACAGAACTGGAAATGGTTACACAGCTCATTATTTTGTGTAACATGCTGAGGTCAGAAAACCTATATACAAAAAGGCATAACAAAATGAAAAAGTTCATGCACTGGAAACTGTGAAAACAGTATAACATTGCTGCACCTATGTTGTATTTTTTTTTTTTGTCGTGTATGTTTGTTTTGATTAGATTGTAAGCTTAAGTATGGACTGTTTCTTATTTGTTTTTGTACAGAAAGATGTGATAAGTAGTAGTAGTAGTAGTAGTTGCATGGTGAGTGAGCATGCTCAGTTCTCTTTTCCTTTTTCCTGCTCCTGCTTGATTCTAAAGGTGTACAATGAATTAAGCAGGACACATGATCAGTTTTGCTAGTACAGAAGGAAGAACTGGGAGAGTTGCTACTGTCCAAAAGAGGAGGTAAAAGAAAGGTCAAGGAGAGCAGAGTTCCAGGAGAGAAGAAACTGATGAGTACATCTTCTGAATTATCTCATCTGTCTTGTCATATCAGGATATTTTTTATTGATTTCTTTGAGAATAATGAGAGAGGTAAGAGTCCAGAGATTGGAGAATGGCTATTATGAGGAAGCACTACCATCATAATTGATCCATCTCTTCAGAGAATACAAATGTCTGCAAGTGAAATTCAAAGATTTACTTTATAAATCCCAAGGAGATAAAAACCTGTCACAAAATCAAGCAGTTGAGATATAGAAATCCAGGAGCCAATTGTTTTTATGGAGGTGAAGAATTAAAAGTCAACCAAAAAGAAAGAAACTTGGGAGTCATCATCTTAGATGTCCTCAAAACAACCAAATGTGACAAAGTAGTTTGCTGCCTAAAGAGTATTATCATCAGTAAGCAGAGAAAAGTAATATTATCTTTTAACAGGTCTCTGGTGAGATCTTGCCTTCAACTGTGGTCAGCTTTGGAGACTAAATCAAGCAAAGGACATTGACAAATCAGAGGATTTTCAAAGAAGTGCATAAGAGACATAAAGAACAAAAGATAAATGCTAAGCAAATACTTTCTTGGATGAATATTATTAGATTTATAGATTAGTCATATAGGGGCAGATTTTCAAAGGCTATGTGCATAACATACGCACGTAACCTGAGAAAATCTGCCCCTGCACGCGCCGAGCCTATTTTGCATAGGTTCTGCGGCGCACGCAAGCCCCGGGATGCGCGTATGTCCCGGGGTTTGCAAAAAGGGACGGTCTAGGGGCATGGTCGAGGCATGGCGGTGGTCCGGGGGCATGGCCGGGGCATGGCGGTAGTGCAGGGGCGGGGTCGAGTGCTCCGGCACAGTGGCCTGTGCCGGGGCATGGCGAGCCGGTAGCCGGCCGGCCCGCGCAACTTACACCTGCCTCGGGCAGACGTAACTTTTGCAGCAAAGGTAGGGGGAGTGATTTAGTTAGGGATGGGGGTGGGTTAGATAGGGGAAGGGAGGGGAAGGTGGGGGGGCTGGAAAAAAAGTTTCCTCCAAGGCGGCTCTGATTTCGGAGCGGCCTTGGAGGGAACAGGGAAAGCCATCAGGGCTCCCCTCGGGCTCAGCGCGTGCAAGGTGCACATGTGTGCACCCCCTTGTGTGCACCGACCCCGGATTTTATAACATGTGCTTGATAGTGCAAGCGGGTTATAAAATCAGGCGTAGATTTGTTCGCGCCGAGTTGCGGGAACAAATCTATGCCCTCGCATAAGTTTAAAAATATGACCCATACTGTGGGGCAGATTTTCAAAGGCTACGTGCGTAATCCAAGAAAATCTGCCCCTGTGCGCGCCGAGCCTATTTTGCTTAGGCTCGGCAGCGGGTGCAAGCCCCGGGATGTGCATATGTCCCGGGGCTTTCGAAAATGGGCAGACCGGGGGCGAGACAGCAGTCCAGGGGCAGAGCAGGGGCGAGATGGCAGTCCGGGGGCATGGTAGCGGTCCGGGGCGGTCCGGGGGCGGTTCCAAGTGCTCCAGCACAGCGGCCATGCCAGAAGTTTATGCGCCGGCAGCCAGAGGCAGGCGTAACTCCATCAAATAAGGTAGGGGGGGAGGGATTTAGGTAGGGCTGGGGGGTGGGTTAGATAGGGGAAAGGAGGGAAAGGTGGGGTGGTCCAAAAAAGGTTCCCTCCAAGGCCCCTCCGACTTCGGAGGGGCCTTGGAGGGAACAGGGAAATCCATCGGGGCTCTCCTTGAGCTCGGCGCATGCAAGGTGCACAAGTGTGCACCCCCTTGCGTGCGCCAACCCCGGATTTTATAACATGTGCGCAGCTGCGCGCACATGTTATTAAATCGGGCGTAGATTTGTGCGCGCCGGGTTGTACTCACAAATCTTCGCCCGCGCATACGTTTTAAAATCTGACTCTGTATGTTTTAATGAACATTACTGTTTTAAACAAATCAGTTAATGTTTTGTTTTTTTTTAATTTTCAATTCATAGATATGTGAAGACTGCTAGTCAATGAGATGCAAAATATAAAAGCATTATGATGAAAAATCCTAGTGGGATATACTTTGCAGTGATATGAACTTTCTGTCATCTGGCCTCTCATATGATTGTAAAGATTGTTTAGGGATGCAGAACTAAGACAAGTTTCTATGGAAGAATTTGATAATCTCAACAATCTTTCATGTATCAAATTGGTTACAGCTAATATTCCCTGAAGAAGCTGGATACCAGTGAAAAAAGCAACTCTTCTTGGGGTTTTTAAATTGAATAATTCTTGAAGAAGCCTGAAAGGACACATTTACTGTGAATATAGAGACATCTGTTGGATATTAGAAAATCAACAACATTTTTGTCAACATTTGTATTTGGTTTAACAATATTCCTCTCTATATTATTAGAATGTAAATATGTAAAATACCTATATTTCATCTTTTTGTCCAATTGCTACTTAGTTCGTATCTTCAGGTATGAGCAAACAAGGTTCAGAGCCTTCTCACATACTGTGGTATCATCATGAAACAAGTTGCCAGTAAAGGTGATGGAGCCACAAGAGTTGAAGAGCATTAGGAAGTTGGTGACAGCTCTGTTATTTGACGAGGCATAGTTACCATAATGGGAATTAGCTTAAGAACATAAGAAAATGCCATACTGGGTCAGACCAAGGGTCCATCAAGCCCAGCATCCTGTTTCCAACAGTGGCCAATCCAGGCCATAATAACCTGGCAAGTACCCAAAAACTAAGTCTATTCCATGTTACCATTGCTAATGGCAGTGGCTATTCTCTAAGTGAACTTAATAGCAAGTAATGGACTTCTCCTCCAAGAACTTATCCAATCCTTTTTTAAACACAGCAATACTAACTGCACTAACCACATCCTTTGGCAACAAATTCCAGAGTTTAATTGTGCATTGAGTAAAAAAGAACTTTCTCCGATTAGTTTTAAATGTGCCCAATGCTAACTTCATGGAGTGCCCCCTAGTCTTTCTACTATCCGAAAGAGTAAATAACCGATTCACATCTACCCGTTCTAGACCTCTCATGATTTTAAACATCTCTATCATATCCCCCCTCAGCCATCTCTTCTCCAAGCTGAAAAGTCCTAACCTCTTTAATCTTTCCTCATAGGGGAGTTGTTCCATTCCCCTTATCATTTTGGTAGCCCTTCTCTGTACCTTCTCCATCGCAATTATATCTTTTTTGTGATGCGGCGACTAGAATTGTACATAGTATTCAAGGTGCGGTCTCACCATGGAGCGATACAGAGGCATTATGACATTTTCCATTTTATTCACCATTCCCTTTCTAATAATTCCCAACATTCTGTTTGCTTTTTTGACTGCCGCAGCACATTGAACTGACGATTTCAATGTGTTATCCACTATGACGCCTAGATCTCTTTCTTGGGTTGTAGCACCTAATATGGAACCCAACATTGTGTAATTATAGCATGGGTTATTTTTCCCTATATGCATCACCTTGCACTTATCCACATTAAATTTCATCTGCCATTTGGATGCCCAATTTTCCAGTCTCACAAGGTCTTCCTGCAATTTATCACAATCTGCTTGTGATGTAACTACTCTGAACAATTTTGTGTCATCTGCAAATTTGATTATCTCACTCGTCGTATTTCTTTCCAGATCATTTATAAATATATTGAAAAGTAAGGGTCACAATACAGATCCCTGAGGCACTCCACTGCCCACTCCCTTCCACTGAGAAAACTGACCATTTAATCCTACTCTCTGTTTCCTGTCTTTTAGCCAGTTTGCAATCCATGAAAGGACATCACCACCTATCCCATGACTTTTTACTTTTCCTAGAAGCCTCTCATGAGGAAATTTGTCAAATGCATTCTGAAAATCCAAGTATACTATATCTAACTGATTCACCTTTATCCACATGTTTATTACTCCTTCAAAAAAGTGAAGCAGATCTGTAAGGCAAGACTTGCCCTGGGTAAAGCCATGCTGACTTTGTTCTATTAAACCATGTCTTTCTATATGTTCTATGATTTTGATGTTTAGAACACTTCCCACTATTTTTCCTGGCACTGAAGTCAGGCTAAACAGTCTGTAGTTTCCCGGATCGCCCCTGGAGCCCTTTTTAAATATTGGGGTTACATTTGCTATGCTCCAGTCTTCAGGTACAATGGATGATTTTAATGATAGGTTACAAATTTTTACTAATAGGTCTGAAATTTCATTTTTTAGTTCCTTCAGAACTCTGGGGTGTATACCATCTGGTCCAGGTGATTTACTACTCTTCAGTTTGTCAATCAGGCCTACCACATCTTCTAGGTTCACCGTGATTTGATTCAGTCCATCTGAATCATTGCCCATGAAAACCTTCTCTATTACGGGTACCTCCCCAACATCCTCTTCAGTAAACACTGAAGCAAAGAAATCATTTAATCTTTCTGCGATGGCCTTATCTTCTCTAAGTGCCCCTTTAACCCCTCGATCACCTAACGGTCCAACTGACTCCCTCACAGGCTTTCTGCTTCGGATATATTTAAAAAAAAATTATTGTGAGTTTTTGCCTCTACAGTCAACTTCTTTTCAAATTCTCTCTTAGCCTGTCTTATCAATGTCTTACATTTAACTTGCCAACGTTTATGCTTTATCTTATTTTCTTCTGTTCTGTTCTTCTTCCAATTTTTCAATGAAGATCTTTTGGCTAAAATAGCTTCTTTCACCTCCCCTTTTAACCATGCCGGTAATCGTTTTGCCTTCTTTCCACCTTTCTTAATGTGTGGAATACATCTGGAATGTGCTTCTAGAATGGTATTTTTTAACAATGACCACGCCTCTTGGAAATTTTTTACTTTTGTAGCTGCTCCTTTCAGTTTTTTTCTAACAATTTTTCTTATTTTATCAAAGTTTCCCTTTTGAAAGTTTAGCACAAGAGCCTTGGATTTGCACACTGTTCCTCTTCCAGTCATTAAATCAAATTTGATCATATTATGATCACTATTGCCAAGCGGCCCCACCACCGTTACCTCTCTCATCAAGTCCTGTGCTCCACTGAGAATTAGATCTAAAATTGCTCCCTCTCTCGTCGGTTCCTGAACCAATTGCTCCATAAAGCTATCATTTATTCCATCCAGGAACGTTATCTCTCTAGCATGTCCCGATGATACATTTACCCAGTCAATATTGGGGTAATTGAAATCTCACGTAAACATGGTGCAGGAAAGAATATACAGTTCCATCGAAATTTCAAATATACTTTTATTATATCTTCAGGCATTCAAAGTTCAGTTAAGTGCGGCAACTCCATTTCGAGTAAACAAACAGAAATTTTTAAAGTCCCCCGACACGGTCTGTGTTTCGGGTAAGCTGCATCAGGAGGGACCACAGCGGGTTTATAATCTACGATAAAATAATATACATCAAGGATGGAACAATTAAGGCTGTGGGTAAAGAAATATACAAAAGAGAGTTCATACCTTTGTGGTTGACATCAGGAGCACAACGCCCTGTATCAGTGACAGCCATTTAAAGGGCAAAAAGGCGCGAAAGAGAAGGAGTCTCTCTCGCGAGATGCTGAAAGCGATAAGAACACAGTACCACACGTGTAGAATAATAACATATTAATAAAACAAGTACCATTCTATTTCCCTGTTTAGGCCATGGGGTGAAACCGTGTCCAAGGTAAAAATCCAGCGCTGTTCTCTCCTACCCAGTATCCCGGCAAAGTCTCCACCCCGGCAAGGGAGTGAGACTGCCTCCAGGACAAGGAAGGAGAGAGAAGCAACGGAGTGACCAGCCTGGAGCCAGTGTGATACCAAAGGCTCATCGATTCTGGAGGATCTAATGTTGCAGCAGTGCTCAATGATCCTTGTCTTGATCATCCGTGAAGTTTTGCCCACGTACAGCAGGGGGCAGGGGCACTTAACCACATATACTACTCCTCTAGAGGTGCAGTCAGTTTTAGAAAACAATTTGAACACTCGTCCAGTTTTTGGATGTATAAATTCTGTGGACAATGCCGTGTGCTGGCACATAGTGCAGTGGCCACAGGGCGAATGCTCACCTCTCACAAATGGTCACACTTCACTCAGATGACTCGCCGTGTGCACCAGCCGGTCCCGTAGGTTGGTCCCTCTTTTAAACGTGAACTGGAGTGGTGCATGCATAAGGTCATTCAGGGAGAGAGCTTCACGGATGATCAAGACAAGGATCATTGAGCACTACTCGAAATGGAGTTGCCGCACTTAACTGAACTTTGAATGCCTGAAGATATAATAAAAGTATATTTGAAATTTTGATGGAACTGTATATTCTTTCCTGCACCATGTTTACGTGAGTACTTGCTTTTGTGCAAGGTTTGCTTCGGTTGATTTTTGGACATTTCCGCATGATTGAAGCTTTAATGGCTGCTTCCGATGATTACACATTCAGTTACACGGATGATGCTGTCAATGCGGTTCTCACAGACACACTGTTCTTTTCTGAGGATTCATTGGATACTACTCCTCCTGTGTCCTGGACTGACCTCATAAACACTCAAAAAAGACTTACTCGAGCTGAACTGCATTCAGCCACCCTTATCGAGTATTGTAGAGTACGTCGCATACCGTGAGGTGTCCGCATTCAAAAGGAGCCCAGGCTCCATACGGATAACACTGCCTTTGTGAATCGATGGAACCAGATTTTAAATAAGTGCTCTTTGGACCTTATGGTCCTCATTATTGAGACAAACCGGGATCTTCATGACTCACTACAAGACGAAGTCACACAAAAACTTGATCTGATCAAACGATCGAGTCCGGCAGAATTGTTTGACCAGCAACTGGAAGAATTCCAGGAGAATTTGAAGAAATTTAGATCTGACTTGAAAGCTGTTAAATACAGCAAGTTTCAACGGGACGCGGCTGATTACAGCACAGGATATGTGTATAAATGGCAGGCACAAAACCTGCGAAGAAAGTCACATTTGCGGACAGTTCGTCCTCCGGTGACTCATCCGGAGAGGAGTCTCGGGCACAGCGCCCCCGGGGTCAGTCTCGCCGGGGCCGCACCGCTGCCGCCTCTACAGACGCTGGACACCCGCCTCGGATCCATACATCAGACGACTCCTCTATCAACTTAGTTCCACCTGCCTCTTCACGCTATTCCTCTATAGCAGCCTCTTTTTTAGACTCGGGCCATCCACAGCCGAAACCCGACACTCGACAGCTTCGACCTCGGGGAGTTACACCCTCTCAGAGCAATTTACAGACTCGGGCAGCTCGTCCGCCCCGGTCTCAGGCAGACCTCTGGCAATGAAGGAAGATACTGTATTTAACCTCTCTTCACGTCATCTTTCTCCTCTTGAACTTCAAGTTCTACAGAAGGGATTGTCCTTTGTCCCCACGAATAAAGGGGATAATTTTGACCTCCAGGTCCATCTGCATAGGTTTTTTCGGAGACTAAAACTCAATCTGTTTTTTGAAGACTCCCCACCGTCTTCTGACTTTTCTGTGGTACATCCGAGATCAAAATGGACTCCACCGGGAGCTATTGATGTATCTTTAGGCGCCTTTGAACGCCTTGTTTATAGAGATGTCAGTTTGATTTGTTCCCAAAAACGATATATTAGGTATAACTTGTCAAGAGATGAGGGTCGCGCTATAGGGGTTCTAGCCAAAGACCAGTCTATTGTGATTAAGCCAGCAGACAAGGGGGGAGGCATAGTGGTTCAAAACAGGTCTGACTATGTCGCTGAGGCGCTTAGACAATTGGGAGACACTAGCTTTTATACTCCTCTACCCGTAGATCCTACGGAGTCTTTACTCCTTGAGATTAAATCCCTGGTTCAAATGGCTCTTGACGCACGTATAATTACAAATAAAGAAGCTAAATTTTTAGTGGCTGTTCATCCCATCATGCCATTGTTCTATATGCTCCCAAAAGTCCACAAATCTTTGAGAAATCCCCCGGGACGTCCGATAGTATCCGGCATCGGTTCTCTATTGGAGCCGTTATCCCAGTTCGTAGACGTATTTTTGAAGCCTCTGGTACCATGCTCGAAGTCTTTTGTGAGGGATTCCTCACATTTCATGTCTATCCTGGATCAGATAGAGATAACCCAACCGACTATATTTCTCATTACCCTTGACGTAGTTTCCCTTTATTCAAACATTCCTCAATCTGAGGCGTTGATAGTCATTGAGAAGGCTTTGAACACTCGTCCAGCTCCCCACCGGGTCACTACCCCCTTTTTGATTCAACTTGCGGAGATCGCATTAACAAAGAATTTTTTTCAATTTCAGGGTCAAATTTACCAGCAGAATAAGGGGACTGCAATGGGGGCGACAATGGAACCAAGCCTTGCGTGCCTATATATGGATGATTATGAAGAATCCCATATCCATTCTTCGGAATGGTCTTCATTCATCCATATATGGCTACGCTACATAGATGATGGCTTTATAATATGGACAGGTTCAGATATACAATTCTTTGTATTTTTTGACTGGGTCAACTCCCTTAATCCCCATATTCAGTTTAATTTCAACATTCACTCCACACATGTGTCCTTTTTGGATGTGGCCATTTTTTGGAAGGGTGATCATTTTGAGACTTCACTATTTCGCAAAGACACAGACCGGAACACCTTGTTGGCTTATGACAGCTGCCACCCCAGGGCACTCCGCGATAACATCCCCATAGGACAATTTCTGAGACTCCGCAGACTTTGCTCCAATCGTGCTGACTTTCTGTCACAGGCCCAGTGTTTATCTGTCCGGTTTTCAGAGAGGGGTTATCCACCAAGGGTCATAAAGAAGGCGTTTAAGCGGGCACTATACACGCACCGGGAATGGCTTTTTACACCATCTGTGACTTCTGATGACACATCCCTGAACTGTATCCTCCCCTTCTCTGTTGTTGGCAGGTCCATAGCCAACATGATAAAAAGACACTGGGTAGCTCTCTCCCTGAATGACCTTATGCATGCACCACTCCGGTTCACGTTTAAAAGAGGGACCAACCTACGGGACCGGCTGGTGCACACGGCGAGTCATCTGAGTGAAGTGTGACCATTTGTGAGAGGTGAGCATTCGCCCTGTGGCCACTGCACTATGTGCCAGCACACGGCATTGTCCACAGAATTTATACATCCAAAAACTGGACGAGTGTTCAAATTGTTTTCTAAAACTGACTGCACCTCTAGAGGAGTAGTATATGTGGTTAAGTGCCCCTGCCCCCTGCTGTACGTGGGCAAAACTTCACGGATGATCAAGACAAGGATCATTGAGCACTGCTGCAACATTAGATCCTCCAGAATCGATGAGCCTTTGGTATCACACTGGCTCCAGGCTGGTCACTCCGTTGCTTCTCTCTCCTTCCTTGTCCTGGAGGCAGTCTCACTCCCTTGCCGGGGTGGAGACTTTGCCGGGAAACTGGGTAGGAGAGAACAGCGCTGGATTTTTACCTTGGACACGGTTTCACCCCATGGCCTAAACAGGGAAATAGAATGGTACTTGTTTTATTAATATGTTATTATTCTACACGTGTGGTACTGTGTTCTTATCGCTTTCAGCATCTCGCGAGAGAGACTCCTTCTCTTTCGCGCCTTTTTGCCCTTTAAATGGCTGTCACTGATACAGGGCGTTGCGCTCCTGATGTCAACCACAAAGGTATGAACTCTCTTTTGTAAATTTCTTTACCCGCAGCCTTAATTGTTCCATCCTTGATGTATATTATTTTATCGTAGATTATAAACCCGCTGTGGTCCCTCCTGATGCAGCTTACCCGAAACACGGACCGTGTCGGGGGACTTTAAAAATTTCTGTTTGTTTACTCGAAATGGAGTTGCCGCACTTAACTGAACTTTGAATGCCTGAAGATATAATAAAAGTATATTTGAAATTTCGATGGAACTGTATATTCTTTCCTGCACCATGTTTACGTGAGTACTTGCTTATGTGCAAGGTTTGCTTCGGTTGATTTTTGGTAATTGAAATCTCCCATTATTACTGCACTACCAATTTGGTTAGCTTCCCTAATTTCTCTTAGCATTTCACTGTCCATCTCACCATCTTGACCAGGTGGACGGTAGTATACCCCTATCACTATAGTCTTCCCCGACACACAAGGGATTTCTACCCATAAAGATTCAATTTTGTATTTAGTCTCATGCAGGATGTTTATCCTGTTGGACTCTATGCCATCCCGGACATAAAACGCCACACCTCCTCCCGAGTGCTCCTCTCTGTCATTGTGATATAATTTGTACCCCAGTATAGCACTGTCCCATTGGTTATCCTCTTTCCATCATGTCTCTGAGATGCCAATTAAGTCTATGTCATCATTCACTGCTATACATTCTAATTCTCCCATCTTACTTCTTAGACTTCTGGCATTGGCATACAAACATTTCAAAGTTTGTTTTTTGTTTGTATTTTCATTCTGCTTTTTAATTGATAAGGATAAGTTAGAATTTTTTAGCTCAGGTGAGTTTTTAGTTACAGGCACTTGGACTACTTTTCTAATTATTGGAACCTCACAGCCGGGATGCCCTAATTTTAATGCATCATTAGTATCCTTTGAAGATACCTCTCTCCGAACCATGCGCTGCTGAGCGACTGTCGGCTTTCCTCTTTGTTCTAGTTTAAAAGCTGCTCTATCTCCTTTTTAAACATTAGCGCCAGCAGTCTGGTTCCACCCAGCTTTTAGCTCAATTTAATTGTTGTTTAAAATGTGTATGTCTTTTTATTGTTCATGCTTTTATGCTTGTAGTTTCTGATTATAAAATGTGTTATCCACTCTGGACAAATTGTTTTAGGAAGATGTGGAATGTAAGAAATTGTAAATAAATAAATTGAAGAATACAGATGTGTGTGAGCATTGGTGTGTGTGCATGATTAGTGTATGATATAGTTTTATGTAAAAGTGTTTTTTGCATGATATGTTTTAGAATTCTTATATTGTGTGAGATTCATGTATTGTTATGGATACATTAGATATTTTTAAATACCATTTTTTTGATTATCTTTTTTGACAAAAAACAATAAGTAGTTATAATAAAGATGTTTAAGAGTAGTTTGATAAATAAATAAATTTATAAAAAATTATAGATATAGATATATATAGATAGATGGATGGATATATAGATAGATAGATAGATAGATAGATAGATACAAAAGACCAGGTATATATAATATATAAACTGCTCAATAAACAAGCAGAAAAAACATTCCAAAGTAATGGACAAAAGAGCACTAGCATTGTTAATGTGATATTAAGAAAACATGAATCTTTATTGATCATTCACAATAAAATTAAAATAAATGAACACCTTAATGTTAACATATGTAGCACAAACGACAATCATGTGACCATGTATACAAATTAGGGATGTGCACAGATTTTTTTTTTTTCATATCGTTTTCTTTTCAGGTCAATATCTGTCAAATTTTGTTTTTATAATGGTTCAGGAGGTAGTTATTTTGTGTTTCCCTCATTACGGAGAGCGCACTAATGGGTCTTAATAGGGGTGTGCATTCGGATTGACCGCATTAGTAAAACGCAACTCATATTTTTTTTTTACTTAAAAAATTGATTCGACATAAACGATCGGATTTCCCACATATCGAACATAGATATGTTCGATATGTGGGAAATCGCGATTGTTGAGCCAAAATAAAAATTTAAACCCCCTCACCCTCCTTAATCCCCCCCCCAGACTTACCACAACTCCCTGGTGATCGAGCGAGGAGTGAGGACGCCATTTCTGCAATCCTTGGCGAGAAGCATGTGACGTCGGCGGCACGTCGAGTGACGCCGGCGTCACGTGATTCCCGGCTCGTTCGCGCCGGATGGCTCGTTCGGCCCAAAAAGAACTTTTGGCCAGCTTGGGGGGGTCAGGAGGCCCCCCCAAGCTGGCCAAAAGTTCTTTTTGGGCCGAACGAGCCGTCCGGCGCGAACTTGCCGGGAATCACGTGACGCCGCGTCTGAGTGATGCGGCGCCACGTGATTCCCGGCAAGTTCGCGCCGGACGGCTCGTTCGGCCCAAAAAGAACTTTTGGCCAGCTTGAGGGGGTCAGGAGGCCCCCCAAGCTGGCCAAAAGTTCTTTTTGGGCCGAACAAGCCGTCCGGCGCGAACTCGCCGGGAATCACGTGACGCCGCGTCACTCGACGTGCCACCGACGTCACATGCTTCTCGCCAAGGATTGCAGAAATGACGTCCTCACTCCTCGCTCGATCACCAGGGAGTTGTGGTAAGTCTGGGGGGGGGGATTAAGGAGGGTGAGGGGGTTTAAATTTTTTTTTTGCACATATGTACATATACCCAACTCATTGGATTTTTTTTATGTCCATATTGGCCGCAAGTGGGACCCCCTTTCGGACATAAAAAATATGAACATAAAATTTTGCTCTGCACATCCCTAGGTCTTAATGCTCCATTACATGAAGTTAGTGCACATTAACCAGTTTGCCAAATTTTGGGCTTAGTGGGCACTCTAGCTAATGAACTACTCCCCAATTGACACTTTTTAACTTATTGGTAACATTTTTTGTTAGTGCGTGCTAACAACTAGTTAGTGCATCATAAGTCCTATTAAGGTGCACTAGCTCCAAAATTAGAAAACTAGGTAGTGCACACTAATGGGATATAATGCACACTAACATGAAGCCCCATTAGTGTTCACAAAGCCTGTAAATAAGTCAACTATAGTTAGGGGTAGATTTTCAAATGGTTAACCCTTAAAGTTACACCTGCCTCGGGCAGGTAGTGCGTGCATGCTATAAATCGGGTGTACATTTGTGTGCGGGTAGTGCGCACAAATGTACACCCGATTTTATAACATGCGCGTGCTGCCATGCACATGTTATAAAATCCAGGGTCGGAGTACGGAAGGGGCTGCACACTTGTGTACCTTGTGCGCGCCAAGCCCTATGGAAGGCCCGATGACTTTCCCCATTCCCTCTGAGGCCGCTCAGAGCGGCCTCGGAGGGAACTTTCCTTTCACTCCCCCCCACCTTCCCCTCCCTTCCCCTATCCAACACCCCCCCCAACCCTACCTAAATCCCCCCCCCCCACCTTTGTTCTCTAAGTTATGCCTGCCCGAGGCAGGCGTAACTTGCGCGCGCCGGCTGGCTACTGGCGCGCCATCCCCCGGCATGCCCGCTGTGCCAGAGGACTCTGGACCGCCCCAGACCACCCCTGGACCACTGTCCTGCTCTATTCCCGCCCCTTTTTCGAAGCCCCGGGACATACGCGCATCCTGGGGCTTGCATGTGCCGCCGAGCCTATGCAAAATTGGCTTGGCGTGCGCCGGGGGGGGAATTAAAGGGTTAACCCTTTGAAAATCTACCCCAAACTATAGTTGTCTTATTTACAGGCTTTGTAAACACTAATGGGGCTTCATGTTAGTGTGCATTATGTGCGCACTGGGTAGTGTGCACAAATGTACCCCGCAAGTGCTCCTTTAAAAATCTGCCCCTTAGTGTGCACTAAGGGGACTGAGTGCACACTAACTACATGTGACAAGTATCCAAATTAGGGATGTGCACTCAGTCCCCTTAGTGCACACTAATACAAAATACAAAATTCCATGAAATTTCATCAAATTTTTTTTTTTGTTTCTGGGCACTTTTGAAACACGACGAAATAGACAACTTTGCTGTGATTGTCTATTTCATTTAAAATGAATGCACATCCCTAATACAAATAAGTATTCATAAGTTAAACAGATCAATTGCAGACTGTGCACTCCTGTGATGTGAATGCTAATACAATTGTTTTAAATGCTTGGCCATCATGGCACAATTGCTTACAAGCAGACCTAAGTATGTTACAACAACAATAATAAACACAAAAACCGTTTAAATAGTAAACATGCTTTACCTTAATAATTACAATGGCAATATTGGAAAGTACAAAAAATGAGTAGCCAGTATATTATCCAAAAAGTGCTTGCAATAGATCAGAGAACAAAATGCAAAAGCAAAAATAGGTGGTATGGTGTTCCTCCTGGGTATGGTGTCAATTGCACTGAGAAGGCCCTTGTTTCACCAAAAGCAGTTTCCTCAGGGGGGAACCCCTTGTATAAGGAACACCTGATAGTCTTTGGTAGGCTTCTCCCTATCACGGAGAAAAACCAAGAGTATATATGAGCTAAAATGCCAACTGAGTTATTAAATACAGATGAATTGGCTCATATACTAGACTGGTGTAGATGTTTAAAAAATAATGTCAGTAGTAAGGTCACTCTCTGTCATATGGCCAATTTGTGTACAGAAGGAACAGAAGCAGACTTAACTCAGCTGACTGAAGGAATGTGACAGTCAGGCAAGGAGAAACATGTTCTTCTCAATGAGAATCCACTGTATCTGAAAACACAAGCAGAACCCCTCTTCAGGCTGCTTTCTGGTAAGTATCACGACTGAAAATTTATTTACCATGGCTAAGCCTTCCTCCCACCCTGCATTCTCACTAGCAGGAAAACAAAACCAATACTTTCCAGTTTTTTTCTATTTTTTGGATGCTCTAGAACAGGGGTCAGCAAAGTACAGCCTGTGGGCCAAATCTAGCCCATCATATTCTGTCCTCTGTCTCTTCTACAATCACATTATAAGTGGACGATCAATGCTGCCTGCTCAAGTGTCACCCTGCTGACCTATGCAATGTTGGGTCTTGTCTGATAGCAAGCTTGGCTTTAATTATGCACTGGTGGTGTTCCCATGCCCGCCAGCAAGAAGAAAACCTGCAACACAGCGTTTGAATTTATTTATTTATTTATTAATTTTATTTGTTTGTTTTTATATACTGAAGTTTAGCGAGAGGCCTTCAATCCGGTTTACATTTGAAACAACGAAATACATGTGTAGAAACCATATGAAAAGTCATTACAGTAAACTGATAGACCAAGATTTACATCTAATGATATGATTGGTAGGGATGTGAATCGTTTTAGGACGATTAAAATTATCGTCCGATAATTTTAATATCGTCTTAAAACCGTTATGGAACACAATACAATAGAGATTCTAACGATTTATCGTTATAAATCGTTAGAATCGTGAGCCGGCACACTAAAACCCCCTAAAACCCACCCCCGACCCTTTAAATTAAATCCCCCACCCTCCCGAACCCCCCCCCCAAATGACTTAAATAACCTGCGGGTCCAGCGGCGGTCCGGAACGGCAGCGGTCCGGAACGGGCTCCTGCTACTGAATCTTGTTGTCTTCGGCCGGCGCCATTTTCCAAAATGGCGCCGAAAAATGGCGGCGGCCATAGACGAACACGATTGGACGGCAGGAGGTCCTTCCGGACTCCCGCTGGACTTTTGGCAAGTCTTGTGGGGGTCAGGAGGCCCCCCCCAAGCTGGCCAAAAGTTCCTGGAGGTCCAGCGGGGGTCAGGGAGCGATTTCCCGCCGCGAATCGTTTTCGTACGGAAAATGGCGCTGGCAGCAGATCGACTGCAGGAGGTCGTTCAGCGAGGGTTCCGGCGCCTCGCTGAACGACCTCCTGCAGTCGATCTCCTGCCGGCGCCATTTTCCGTACGAAAACGATTCGCGGCGGGAAATCGCTCCCTGACCCCCGCTGGACCTCCAGGAACTTTTGGCCAGCTTGGGGGGGGCCTCCTGACCCCCACAAGACTTGCCAAAAGTCCAGAGGGGGTCCGGAAGGACCTCCTGCCGTCCAATCGTGTTCGTCTATGGCCGTCGCCATTTTTCGGCGCCATTTTGGAAAATGGCGCCGGCCGAAGACAACAAGATTCAGTAGCAGGAGCCCGTTCCGGACCGCTGCCGTTCCGGACCGCCGCTGGACCCGCAGGTTATTTAAGTCATTTGGGGGGGGGGTTAGGGAGGGTGGGGGATTTAATTTAAAGGGTCGGGGGTGGGTTTTAGGGGGTTTTAATGTGCCGGTTTTGCGATTTTACGTTTTTTCGATTTTTTACGATTTTTCACGATTTTTCACGATATTTTACCCCCCCAAACGGCAACAATACGATTCCCTCCCCCTCCCAGCCGAAATCGATCGTTAAGACGATCGAGGACACGATTCACATCTCTAATGATTGGTAATACAACATTTTGGATATAATGAGATATAGCGAGATACAACAATATAACATAACGAGGGATAGGTTAGAAATTCACCATTTAGGATAAATTAATAGCAGGGGACAGGTTATGGCTCTGGTTGTGACAGTGGGTGCGAATGGATTGGCGTTAGCATGTTTTCTAGTGGTATATTGGGAGTATCATTATATGATTTAAATAACTGTAATGGTAGGGATTAGTGATATGTATATAAGATTGAAGTGTCCGTAAGGGTATGGGTGTAGGATGATTGTAATGGGTAGTTTAACTGATCCCGTCTTTGAATGTTTGTCTGAAGAGCCAGGTCTTTAGATCTTTTTTGAAGGTTTTAGTGTTTTGAAGTCTTAGGTGCTCTGGTAGAGAGTTCCAGAGGTGAGGGCCTGCAATGGAGATGGCTCTGTTTCTTACAGTAGTATGTTTGGCAGTTGAAATTGTTGGAATGTTGAGTTTTAATTTGTTTTTCTCGTATTTCATTGAGAGACATGTCTCTGAATTATGTTATTTAGTCCTGTGTTTTCCATGTTGTGAATTGCACTGTGTATGATGGTTAGAGTTTTATATTTGATTCTCCTATCCACGGGTAACCAATGTAGTTCTTTTAGGATTGGGGTGATGTGGTCGGATCTTTTGTGACCTGTGAGGATTCTGGCTAATGTGTTCTGTAGTGGTTGGAGTGGTTGAATTTTAGATTTGGGAAGGCCTATCAGTAGTGAGTTGCAATAATCGAAACTGGTGAATATGAGAGATTGAAGGATGGTTCTGAAATCATGTTGGTACAGTAGGGGTTTTAGGTTTTTGAGTATTAATAGCTTGTGGAAGTCTTCTTTGATTTTCAGGGAGATATGTTTTTTGAAGTTAAGCTCAGGGTCTAACCATATTCCGAGATCTTTCATGTTGCCTTGTAATTTGATGTGTGAGTTGTCGATTTGTATGGTGTGGTTCATGTTGCTCCCGGATTGTTTTTTCTCGAGTAGTATACACTCTGTTTTTTCCATGTTTAGACATAGTTTCATGTGGTTTAGCATATTTCTGATTTTATCAAGGTATGTGGCTGAAGTCTTCATTGAGTACTCAATTGTGTTAGTTACGAATATGATTAGTTGGATGTCGTCGGCATACATGTAGTATGTTATGCCGAAACTTGAGAGAAGCTTGCAGACTGGTATTAGGTATATATTGAACAAGGTGGTGGATAGTGCTGATCCTTGGGGTACTCCGGTTGACCTGCTGTGGGATTCCAACCTCCCGTCCACAAGGATAGGCCATGAGTGACATCACGCTTGAAGGGTTTCCACCCCCGCCAGCAAGGAGAGGCCATGAGTGACATCATGCTGGCAGGGATTCCACCCCTTACCAGTAAGGAGAGGCATCAAGTGATAGTGAGTTAGTGAGGGGAGGCCCTGCCCTTCTGTGCATTCGATAGTGAACTGCTGGCAGGTACACAACAACTTCCTGGGGACGAGAGGTAAGTTATATGGGTTCTTAATAAAAGGGAAGGGAGCTGAGTAAGGGAATGAAAGTGGATGTATGTGTGAGAGTGAGGCCTGGGAAGAGGGAGTGAGTGAAGGAAGAGAAGGAGGTGAGGATGGTAAGTGACTGACAGGGAAGAAAATGAATGAGAGGGAGAGGATGAGTGACAGAGGAAGGAAGAGAAGGGATTGAAATGGAGTTGCTGGGATGAAGGCAGTAATGACTAAGTGGGAAGGGGGTGAGAATGTGGAAACAAAAGAGGGTGAGTGACAGAGGGAAAGGAAGGGAAGGGAAGGGGATTTAGTAGGAGGATGAGTGGCAGAAATGAAGGAAGGGAGAGAATGTCAATAGGAGTGACAGAAGGAAGGATTGAATGGGAAGGGAAGTGAGTGATACAGATGGAAGGGAATGGCGTGAGTGGGAGTGAGTGACTGAGGAAAGAGAAAGGATGAGAATGAGGCAAAGGAAGAGGGTTAGTGGGAATTAGTGACTGAGAGGGAAGGAAAGGATATTGAATGGGTCAGTGAGTAATAGGGATGTGAATCGTTTTTTGACGATTTAAAATATTGTCCGATATATTTTAAATCGTCAAAAATCGTTAGAGCCGCGATACAATAACAATTCCCCCGATTTATCGTCAAAAAATCGTAAATCAGGGGAAGGGGGAGGGGAAGGGGGAGGGCGGAAAAACCAGCACACTAAAACAACCCTAAAACCCACCCCGACCCTTTAAAATAAATCCCCCACCCTCCCGAACCCCTCCAAAATGCCTTAAATTACCTGGGGTCCAGAGGAAGGGTCCCGGTGTGATCTTTTACTCTCAGACCTCGGACCTCCATGCATTGTAGAAACAAAATGGCGCCGGCGCTACCTTTGACCTGTTATATGACAGGCCGGAGCCATTTTGTTTTTTTGTCCCCCGACGTTAGGAGCATAGGAGATCGCTCCCGGACCCCCGCTGGACCCCCAGGTACTTTTGGCCAGCTTGGGGGGCCTCCTGACCCCCACAAGACTTGCCAAAAGTCCAGCGGGGGTCTGGAATGACCTCCTGCAGTTGAAACATTTATCCGTATGGAAAAACGATTTGCGGTAGGAGATCGCTCCCGGACCCCCGCTGGACCCCCAGGGACTTTTGGCCAGCTTGGGGGGGCCTCCTGACCCCCACAAGACTTGCCAAAAGTCCAGCGGGGGTCCGGAACGACCTCCTGCAGTCGAATCGTGTTGCCGTATGGCCGGCGCCATTTTCCGTACGGAAAAACGATTCGACTGCAGGAGGTCGTTCCGGACCCCCGCTGGACTTTTGGCAAGTCTTGTGGGGGTGAAGAGGCCCCCCCAAGCTGGCCAAAAGTCCCTGGGAGTCCAGCGGGGGTCCGGGAGCGATCTCCTACGCTCCTGACGTCGGGGGACAAAAAAACAAAATGGCGCCGGCGCTACCTTTGACCTGTCATATGACAGGTCAAAGGTAGCGCCGGTGCCATTTTGTTTCTACAACGCACGGAGGTCCGAGGTCCGAGAGTAAAAGATCACACCGGGACCCTTCCTCTGGACCCCAGGTAATTTAAGGCATTTTGGGGGGGTTCGGGAGGGTGGGGGGATTTATTTTAAAGGGTCGGGGTGGGTTTTAGGGATGTTTTAGTGTGCCGGTTTTCGATTTACACGATTTACACGATATTTAAAAAACCCAAACTGCGACGATCCGATTCCCTCCCCCTCCCAGCCGAAATCGATCGTTAAGACGATCGATCACATGATTCACATCTCTAGTGAGTAACCGAGGGAAGGGAAGAGGGTAAGGGAGTTGAGTGACAAGGAAAGGATGAGTGAGAGGGAAGGGAATGAATGACTGAAAGGTGAGTGAGAGGGAAGGGGAAGGGAGGAAGTAGAAGAGGGAAGAAGGGAAGGTAGAATGGTGCATGAGTGAGTATGTGTGTGTGTGAGAGAGAGAGAATCAACATATGTATATATGAGAGAGAAAAGAGGATGTTTCTGTGTTTCCTTCTCTCCTGCTTCCCATCTCCCCCATTAATTCACTACAATCTCAGGGTAACTTGGAAACCAATGTTTCCAGGTATGGATGGGGTGATTGTTTATTATTCATTTTAATTATTGGGTGGTGTTTGATATGCTGTTTTGAAGTATTAACTGAATTTTAAGAAATGTTTAAAGATTTTTTTTAATCCTTATTCTTAATTATTAGAAATTGTTTTATTTGTCATCTCTTTTAAAATATTATTTTTATTAGTATGGCTTACTATTATGAGTGATGATTTATGTTTCTTGATTTTGTTTTATGAGAAATGGTGTTGGTTTTGTTTTTCACTGCTGCACTGCATATGAGTTTGACTTGTAGTGGTTTTCAGTTCAGTTTTTTGCCTACACTTTTCTATTTATATTTTATGGTCTTTTTATTCTTATTTGGTGAGGGTTTGTCTGTGTTCTGCATTTGTGACTGAGGTGAGGTATTCTGCTACCAAAGAAAATGCTTTCTATATCTTGCCCTTAAAATGTATCTCTGTTTTGTTGAAGGTTTTGCTGATTTACTAGAGGCTGAAATCCATGATTGCAGGGCTCCTCAGGTGCCAAAAATGGTGGTGCCTGTCAGATATTGAAAAGTCTGCAGCAAGTGCCAGGGGTTTGATTATCGTGCTGAGGAACTCCAAGGGGGATCCTTCCCCAGCCCTCATTGTGGTCATTAACTGGTAATGTGGCCCCTGCACAAAACAGTTAGCCCACCCCTGCTCTAGAAGAAAGATATGATACAGGTAGCAAAATAAAAGCATTCAAATAGTTAGAAAACTTTAATAAATTAACAGACATTTTCCAAAGTTCACGGACATGAGATTATCATATGAAGCTGAAGGAAGGTAAACTCAAAAGGAATGTGAGAAGAAAATATTTTTCTCTGAGAAGATGGTGGATACCTGAGAGAGACTTCCAGCAGAGGTTGTAGAAGGCTTGGAATAGCACAAAGACACTATAGCAGCAGAGAAATGGAGAAGAACAAGATGTGAAGAGGGTTCTACATCTGTCACTAAATATTTCCCTTGCCTGCCTTCTTGGGAAGTTTGCATTTTGGGGATCCATCTCCCTTTTTTGAATGGACTTAGTGCTTATATATACTGTATCCTTTGAGCGTGATCCACAGGGAAAGCCTTGGAGATCTTCTGAGGTGGAGAGTGAGAGGAACTTTTGAGGTGTTTTTTTTGCAGGCCCGCTGATTAACCAAAGATAGTTTTTTGAGAGTTTTTTTTCATCTTTTTTGGAGCAGAGCCTGCAGGAGGGCTTCAACCCCTATATAAAGGACTGGCACTTTAGAGATATCTACATTATTTTGAAGATCATTTGTGTAGTATTCGGAGAGGGATGGGAAAAACCAAAAGCTCTCTATTACATGATAGTTCAAGAAGGGAGTTTTGGACTCTAATTTAGTGAGAACCGAAAGGGTCCGAAGTGCTTTCATCATGGATAAAGATATATTGCCTTTTAGTAACATGATTTTTCTTCTGTTTATGATTTTTGCAATATTAAGCTGGATCTTATTCTTTAAGTTAAAATGTTTTTTTTGTTGAACACTAGCATTGCTTCTCTTTATTTTTTTGTGGCCTACTGTGTTAAGAAAAGCCATCTGTAGTGAATATTTTCATCAGTGATTGAGAAGTGGATGCAATTGAATGTTTAGACAACACCCACCCCTGCTCTAAGGGCCCTGGAGATTCAGACCTCTATGCTGGTGAACCTCGGCAACCCAAGAGTTATTGGAGCAATGTGATGGAGAAGAGAATCAGAGGTCAAATACATTAATAGTCTCCTGAGAACTGTGTTGCCCTGTTAAACAAGTCTGCCAAAAGGTGTATGTGTGTGTGTGTAGGGGGGGGGGGGGGGGAGTTACAAACACAAATTAAATAAGATCTGTGGTAGCACAATAGAAAGGTTCTATCAGGGTTTCAACCCATGGCCAGGGGGATTGCAGGCTGGGTATCTGAAGGACAGAGGCTGCTGGTTCAATAGGGAATCACAGCAAATTTACCCTGTTTGTTGAAAGAGATGGCCATGCCTCTGAAGAATTCCTACCGGGCCAGCACTTGGTATGCCCAAATTGAAACCAACATATAAGGAACTTCCAGAAGGCTTGTCCAACGAACCTTTGGGCATCTGCCCTGTGGAAGTGCTGCTTATCTGCCCTCTGATTCCTCTTTAAGTGTTCCTGCCCTGCAATCCAGTTCTGGTTTTCCTGCTCTACACCTCTGTCTTGTTTCCAGTCCATCCCCTGGGCTCCACCATCATGCCTTGGGCCTAGCCTCTGGCCTGTTACCTGAGCCCTGATAGCTTTTTCACAGTATGGGGTATGAGTTTTAATCATCCGGGCTGGCTCTTTAATCAACTTTCTCACTTACTGAAACACATCAACTTTAACCCCATTTCACAATCATCTCACACACACACACACACACACATTCCAACTTTAAAACTTCTCCCCACTCCTCTTTCATTCACTCCCACACAGGCACTTTAGAGCCCTGCTCATTCACTTTTTCAATGACACTTTATCCCTGCCCCACTAATACAATCTTCTTTGCCACTTCTCCCCCCACTATCTCGGCTTTACATATGAGGATGACAGCAGCAGCAACAGCAGCAGCAGCATGGTGCCTCATGCTGTGTTTTATTCCTCTGTTGTAGGGGCCAATGTGTTATGGTGTTTATCATGAGACACCTGTACCATCCCCCCCCTGCCCGAAGGCCTCCTTCCCAAACTTGGGGTGCTTGGTAATTACAGAACCGAGGTGGGGAAATAGTTCTCAAGGGCCGAGGGCTAGGGGAAAGTCTTCCTGCAGGGCCAGTGCCTGGCCGAGGACACTTCCAATAATAAGACACTCTAAATGTGCTCCAAATAAAATATGGTTTAATTCAGTTTCTTCAGGGGAAAATATACTGACAGTCTGATGAAGCAGGCAGATGGGCAATTCAAAAAAGAAAAACACAGTCCAGGAAATCTGTTCTCTTCTCTACACAACTTCCATCTTTAGAAATGGCCTCTTAGTAGCACGCCACACACAGGGTCCTGTAACTTAGTTACTTTTCCTCCTCTCATCCCTTTGTGGCAACGTCAGCCTCTCTCTTCCTACATTCCTCTGATATGGATCGATTATTTACTCACTTGAATGCCCTGTTCCAGCTCAAGGAAAAACCCTTCAGAGTCCTCTCAGCCCAGCACAAGTCCCCACTGACCCAGCTTGGCTTCCTGGTCCAGAAAAGTTCCTGTCCTGGATAGACACCGGCTCAGTCTTGTAAGTCCTGGGCAATATTGCACCCTTGCTTCTCTTTAGGGTTCTAGGGATTTCAGTGGAAAACCCTTGCCTCTCTCCTTGCAGCACCCTTCTGTCAATCCTGGGAGAGGATCACAGCTCCTACTAATTCCTGTCATTGCAAATCTGAAGCAGCACCTGGCTCAGGAGAGTCAGGGCTTTTTATTTTGTCTGATAACTATTATGTTTGCCAAGAGGGTAAGGTACACCCCCTGATACATAGGTAACCCAGGGCTCTGGAAAATTCCTATGCTTCTAAAAGATTGACTCCTACCTCTGTGTACATCCTGTGCACTTCCAGAAGATATTTACTTTAGAGATTTGTATTACACAGATTCTATGCTGCTCATAAGTCACTGAAAGATTAACTCCTAACGCCTTTTGTGGCCTAGGAGCCACACACCATTATGTTGTATGACACCGACACCCTGGCCCCCACAAAAGGGGAGCAAGATGTAGCCTAAGGCACAACACTACCGCTATCCTCCTCCTCAGGCAAGCTAGGATCAATGGATCATCATGTGGTAGTGAGGGAGAGAAATGCATGGGCCATCTCTACTGCTCTATTTCAGCTGTTCCCCAGTCTCTCTCAGTGATTCCATGGGGAATGAAGACTTCTGAGGTAAGGACTGGATTTAGTGACTCTTACCATTGCTGTGGAATTATGGGGCATTGAAAATGATTGTGTTGGGCCAGGTTTACAGATTAATGTTATCTCTGGAAATCTTGATATCATTTGTCAACTCTGTTTCATTTTGTATTTATTTTCAATTATTAGTTTCATTTGTTTAAAATATTAAAACAATAAACAAGAAATAAAAAAAAAAAACCAGTAGAGTCTGGTGCTTCCCCTTTCCCCTTCTGCCAATTAAAACACACACACATACATATATATATATCCCAAGGACTGAATGCCAGACCCAGCCCCCCTCCCTACCTTCCCACCTCTTATCCTATCTGCAAATCTTCACCGGGTAGGAGCAATGCCCAGTTGCATCTGCCCTGCCGCTGCTGTTTTTCATCCATATTGCAAAACTGCATTATCCTTGAGTCATTTGGCACCATTTTGAAAAACAGCAGTGGCAGGACAGGAGCTACTGGTAATAGGTGAGGTATGTTGGTGAGGTCCATGGAGTCCCTGGAGGCTGCAAGTTGTTATGCCAAGCTGAGGTGTGTGTGTCGAGGGGGGGGGGGTCTGTTTTGCAACTTTTTTATTTTTAGCGGGGGGGGGGGGGGGGGACGGTGGCTTTACTGCAGTGGTCAATATCATTATTTTCATTATCTTTGTAGGATCTCCCACTCTGGCCAGTCAAAGGAAAGGAAGTTGGACTTGGAACCTAGATCTCTCAGATGGCAAAACAGAGCATTGCCAATTACTTTTTAGGCCAGTCTGATGTGGTAAAAGTTACAATTTGTTAGATGAAAGAGGATACAGGAATATTTTCCACTGAGTTAATTACTTGTTTACTATATAGCTTTAATGCACCAGTCTAATTCTTAACTTTCTGACCTTTGCATGCAGAAACTAAATTCTGCTAACAAGATTATAATTATAATCGTTTAAGCAATATTTATCAAATGAAATAAAAAGAAAAGGTGTGATTAATTACATTTCCACAAAAATGTGAAGCTAATTTTCAAAGAAGGAATATTGCAAAGTGAAAATCCTCTGGGATGTTACTTCTATCCCATCTAACACCTTATAGTGCAATAGAAGTGAGGTGTCTAATAAGTGGGAAAAGCTTCTATGTTTGTAAACAAAGTGTGATACTTTGGATTTTGCAAAAGGCCGTTTTCCAAAAACAAGTAATTTGTCTTTGAAAAAAAGGACATTGAAGAGGTTTAGATCTTCCTTTTCTGTATTATATATCAAAGAGCTTTATCAAGTACTGACATTAGACCTTTCTCACTGTAGCATTTTAGATGTTGTCATGTTTAAATAGGAAGACATGTAAGCTTCTTCTGAAGAGGGTTATGCTGAAAGGGATTATGCAATGAAATATTATGCTAAATTCTAGCTACAAAAAACAGTTTCAGAAGCATTCTCGTTTACTTTTGAGAGAATAATATTATGACTGGGAATTGATTTGGTGGGATTTTAATGAATGAAAGTTTCTCCAATCATAAGCCTTGATCATTTCCTTGCAGTCAAGTAGCATTTTATTTTTGTGGAACATTTATGGTTAAGGTACAACATGTTTCTTTTTTATCCTCTTGGTGACTACAAATGGAGGCCTATACAATGAACATTAATGCGCACATGAAGGTATTCTTGTGCATGTTAAAAATAACTTTTTTGCAGTAAGGCCTTATCATGCATGTTAAAGTGGTCCAGAGAGTTGTTAGCATGGGCATGGCAGAATTAGCATAGCCATACTTGTAAAGAAGAGGTTGCCGAGTAGATGGTAAGAAAAATTGGTATGCCTGCCTCCACACTGTTAACTGTTTATTAATAATGCACTATTTAATACCTGCCTTGAACGAGATTACAACTTGCTAATGTGCTCCAAGATATTCAAGTTAGAACCTATGTCAGGAAAGATTTAGTCACAGAAAGGGTGGTGGATGCATGGGATTTCTTCCCAGTAGAGATAGTGAGGACAAAGACAGTAATGGAATTCAAAAAGGCATGGGATAAGCACAAAGGATTTCTAGTGGATAAATGATAGAGATGAAGAAAAGGGTAACCCGTGTTGACTAGAGTAACCTGCACAGAGCAACAGGTACCCTAAGTAGAAAAAATATATATATAATAAAAATATTGCTGGGCAGACTGGATGGACCATTTGGGTCTTTTTCTACTGAAATTAACTAGGTTACTATGTAATCACCCAGATAATTTCTTTGGCAGCTATTTAAATGTGCTTGCATGTCACATCATGATAAAAGTTGTAATTTCTGGTGTAAAAAGTATGTCTTTGTAAGTTGTGATACCTTTTAAAGGACTGATACACAAAGGGGTAGATTTTAAAAAGGTACGCGCGCTACCTGGCACGCGCACATGTACACCCAATTTTATAACTTGTGCATGCAGGCACGCGCAAGTTATAAAATCAGGGTCAGCGTGCGCAATGGGGTGCACAATTGTGCACCTTTTGCGCACCTTGCACTCTGCCTTCCCCGTTCCCTCCCAGGCCACTCTGAAATTGGAATGGCCTGGAAGGGAACTTCCCTTCCCCCTAACCTGTCCTTCCTTCCCCTTCCCCTAACCTTCCCCCCCCCCCCAGCCCTACTCTAACCCCCACAAAAATTATCTTACCTTTTGCACATGCTGGCAGCCTGCCGGCACACGATCCTTCGACACAGCGGCAATGGCCGCTGTGTGGGAGGTCTCTGGCCCCGCCCCACCCCCATCCCGCCCCTTTAGTAAAGCCCCAGTACTAACACACATCCCGGGGCTATATGCGCATCACTGGGCCTTTTTTATTAGGCCCGGTGCCCATAAACTCTTTTTTATTAGGCCCGGCGCGCATAAACCCTTTTTTATTAGGCCCGGCACGCATAAACCCTTTTAAAATCCGGCCCAATGTGTTGTACTACATGAGCTTCTGAAACCACACAGATCCCTCTTTCAGATACTTCTTCCCATCTGAAGAAGGGACCTATATGGTTTTGAAAGCTTAAAAGTGAATTTTAGGTCCAAGATGGCGGACTGATAAGAAGCACGGGAGCGTCTCTCCTCACACTTACCTGGTTTGCATTTCCATGCCTCATTTGGGCCACAAGAAGTGAGCAAGGGAGCGTTTAGCTCTGGAAACCCCCTCGACCCCAGCGGTCATAGGTCCCATGGACGCTCATTTGCATCGGGGAACAGAAGAGCATATGATTTCATCCTCGCCGGAAGATAGACAACCACCCACGAATCCTGCGCTGAAATGTGTCGGTCAACTGTAGGAGGAACCGGAGGCACTGGAACTGAGCCCTCCGAGTTTCCTCTCCTGAGCCCGTGTTGATGGGGGGAAGTGTTTCAGTGACACACCATCTGGAACAGGCTGACTGAGGAGTTACATCTGAAGCTGAGCTGAGGCAACAGAGAAGGGAGAAACCGGATCAAGTTTCTGGAGTCCTCAACAAATTTCTGAGCTAGTAAGACCTCAAATCTTTTCATTAGAAACTATTTGGGAAGCAATTAAAGAAACAAATAGTAATATATCTCGACAATTGGTGCAGACTGTTAGAAATGTGGAAAAGCTGGAAGGCAGAGTGATTGTAATTGAAAAAGATCAAGTGGGAAACCAACAGAAAATGCCCTGGAGTAAAAATTAAAAGTGTTTAAAAATCTACAACATGAAATGATAAAAGAAAATCAAATTTTACAACAGAAATATGACAATTTAGACAATCAAAATCGAGCAAGAAACCTCAGAGTTATTAACTTTCCAAAGTTACCATACATGACTTCAAAAGAACTTTGGAGAAAGTATATGATGGAGGTCTTAAAAATCCCAGAGGAAACTTTACCCATTATTGCAAAAGCCTATTATATACCACCGAAGAAAAAACAGACTGGCACAGATAATTTTCAAGTAGTAGTGTCAAGGGAAACACTGGCTTTGGACGTTTCAGCAGTCCTAGAACAATCAGAAGAAAATATTGCGGTACCATCAACATTAATTGTAGTATTCCTTCTTGAATCTGATAGAAGTGGGTATTTAAAAAGTATTTCTCCCATAGAACAGACCTTTTTCTTAGCCACAAGGTTTAGATATTTCCTGACCTCTTGAGGGCAACGCAGAAACGTCGCCAACAATTTCTTATTTTGAAACCCCAAGTTTTGGAGATGGGATGTTTATTCTTATTAAAATTCCCTTGTAAGTGCTTGGTAAAGCACCAAGGCAATTCCTTTATATTTTTCCAACCATCCCAGTTAATATCTTTTATTTCTAGTAAAAAGAATGTGGTGGTTTCCTCCTCTCCAATGGCTTAGATGTAAACTTCATAAAGATATAATTTGTGTCTATCATAAAGTAAATGCTGTATCCCGTAAAAACCACAAAATTGTATAATAATAATTCCTTAAGGTTGAGTTAATTTTGGACTTCTATTGAGGGCTTGAGACATGTATTATTAGCTTTTAGTGGGATATATATATACCCCAAAGAAAATTTAAAAGATTGGTTAATATACCCTGTTGTGACTTTATGAGGGTAATTATTTCTCCACATTTGGGTTGGCTATTTTGTTGAAATTATATTGTAAGAGCTACTAAGCATGTATTTCTGTTCAAGAATTCTTGAAATAATTGTAAAATGTGATAAATAGAAAAAATAAGTGAATTTTAAGAGAGATATTCATGCAGAAAGGGCACATATATGTATATGTGGCCTGCTTGCATGTATTATGTGTTTTATAAAGCGTTTAAATATGTGTCCATATGTGCATGCGTGAGCAAAGTAGCGCATGTGAAAAAAAGGTGTGGTCCAGGGTCCTTCCTGAGTGGGGCCAACATTTACACTTATCGAAGCAATGCACGTAAGTTTGTTACTTGCATATAATTACATCTGATAATAATTTGGCATAAGTGACAATATAAGTCTTTAATGCCAAAAACTGACTAGATGAGGGGTGTGGGTAAACAGTAGGGATGTGCAGAGCAAAATTTTATGTTCATATTTTTTATGTCCGAAAGGGGGTCCCACTTGCGGCCAATATGGACATAAAAAAAATCCAATGAGTTGGGTATATGTACATATGTGCAAAAAAAAAATTTAAACCCCCTCACCCTCCTTAATCCCCCCCCCAGACTTACCACAACTCCCTGGTGATGGAGCGAGGAGTGAGGACGCCATTTCTGCAATCCTTGGCGAGAAGCATGTGACGTCGGCGGCACGTCGAGTGATGCCGGCGTCACGTGATTCCCGGCTCGTTCGCGCCGGACGGCTCGTTCGGCCCAAAAAGAACTTTTGGCCAGCTTGAGGGGGTCAGGAGGCCCCCCCAAGCTGGCCAAAAGTTCTTTTTGGGCCGAACGAGCCGTCCGGCGCGAACGAGCCGGGAATCACGTGGCGCCGCGTCACTCAGACGCGACGTCACGTGATTCCGGCAAGTTCGCGCCGGACGGCTCGTTCGGCCCAAAAAGAACTTTTGGCCAGCTTGGGGGGGCCTCCTGACCCCCCCAAGCTGGCCAAAAGTTCTTTTTGGGCCGAACGAGCCGTCCGGCGCGAACTCGCCGGGAATCACGTGGCGCCGCGTCACTCAGACGCGACGTCACGTGATTCCCGGCAAGTTCGCGCCGGACGGCTCGTTCGGCCCAAAAAGAACTTTTGGCCAGCTTGGGGGGGCCTCCTGACCCCCTCAAGCTGGCCAAAAGTTCTTTTTGGGCCGAACGAGCCGTCCGGCGCGAACGAGCCGGGAATCACGTGACGCCGGCGTCACTCGACGTGCCGCCGACGTCACATGCTTCTCGCCAAGGATTGCAGAAATGGCGTCCTCACTCCTCGCTCCATCACCAGGGAGTTGTGGTAAGTCGGGGGGGGGATTAAGGAGGGTGAGGGGGTTTATATTTTTATTTTGGCTCAACAATCGCGATTTCCCACATATCGAACATATCTATGTTCGATATGTGGGAAATCCGATCGTTTATGTCGAATCAATTTTTTAAGTAAAAAAAAAATATGAGTTGCGTTTTACTAATGCGGTCAATCCGAATGCACACCCCTAGTAAACAGAGGGGAGTTTAGACTGATGAGCCAGGATGGTATTGATGGACTAGGCAAACTGATAGCCAAATTGGTAAAACTGGTAATTTCCTTTGTGCGTGCATGTTTTTAAATTTGTGCACTTGCGCGTGTCAAAACCGATATGTGCTAAGGAAAATATGTGTATCTAATATCCTTTCATAAGTGTTTAAAATTACGAGCTCACATACACATGCCACTTATCCAGATCAGTTTTGACTATTCCTGCTAAGTGGTGGCTTTGTCAGAAAAGTCTTCAAACACTAGTTATCAGACTATCTTACTTATCCAGCTAAGCAGCGCTTTTCTTTTACTTATTCCAGAAGAAGCAGGTAAATTTGGACAATTTTGGTGTTCTCAGTCGAGGCCCTGGCATCAGGCCTGGGCCTTGGCTGAATCAGCAAGGTGCTTGTGCCTGGGCCATGGCTTCTGCATTGGGCCTTAGCCTAGATCTGGGTGAGGCCATGGTCTTGGGCCTAGGCTCAGACCCCGGCCCCATCATCCCGCTTAGGTGTAGACTAAGGCCCCTGCTTAGGACCTCATCCTATTCCCTAAGTGAGGACCTGGCTTTGGGCCTGGTTCTAGGCCCAACAAATCACTGTTTTGTTTTCAAAATGAATCATCAAAACCAATACATTTTTTTTAGATTTTAAATCATTTCACTTTGAGAATGAAATGAAATGAAATAGGAAATTTTGTCTCAGTTCCTATTTTGTTTCTCCTGAATGCCCATCCCTAGTTGCTACTACGTTTAATACAAAACTTGAGGGTATCCTACATAGAACAGCAGTTGCTACTACCCTTAATAAAAGGCTTGCCACTAACCCTAACAGAAGGCTTGGGGGTAGCCTGAAAAGAGCAACAATTTCTACTATAAAAAAAAAAATAATAATAAAAGAACATGCTGTGTAGACTAGTTAGACCATATTGGTCTTTATCTGCCATCTTTCACTATGCTAAGATGCTTCCTCATTCACTGATTTGATTTGCACTTACTGAAATAAGCAACATGGGGTTTTGGAGAGGTATCGGTAGAGTTCCTATGCAGAATCAGTTACTAAAAACTATAAATTAATATTTCCTATAGGGAAGAGTGCATTTCTCTGCCACTCTACTGTCAGCAGGCAATCAGGATTGTGAGCTCTTCTGCCTAGTGAAGAAGCTGACTGGCCTTCATCACCTGAGAAGGAGATGGGTACTTCTACTTTGGACAGTGATACATTCTCTAATTATTTGGCAGATAAAATCTCTAATTTACATAGGGGCCTTTCTCTGTCCAGTGTAGTCCCTACTGTGGTTCCCCCTTGGGCCAATGGATGAAACTGTTCTGTGGTCTGTTTTCTAAACTGTAGAAAAGGAAAATATGCAGGTATGGATATTACAGCTGAAGGTTGGTTTATGTATTTTGTACCCTTGCTCTTCTTAGCTTTAAAAGATTGGAGATTTTTGAGTGACATAGAATGGTGAAATCCTTTTTCTCGGAAGGGTTTTTGCTGTCCAACTCGAAGATGACAGTTGCCCACCCACTGTTAAAAAACCTGTATTGGATATTAATAAATTGGACAGTTATTGTTCAATATCCAAATTGCCTTTTTTAATCAAGTTGATGGAACAAATAGTATAATCTTAATTTCTTAAGGGCTTGTGGGAAAGAATGTACTAGACTCCCTTCAATCAAGATTTAGGATGGTGGTATATATTGCCAAAATGGTGTTGAGTTCCTTGATAAATGATCTCTGGAGGAATTTGGACAAGGTGGCTTTCTCTTTTATGTATGTATTGTTGTATTTATTTGTTTAAAAAGTCTTATAACTCACATCCTCCTATATAATAGTTTGGAACCGATAACAAAATCAACACCTATAATTCATTTTCTTATTCAATTTCTTGGCAGCCTTCGACATGATAGATTTTGAAATTGCTGTAAAAGTTGTACAAGATTAGGATATCTGAAACAAATAAGTTTTGCTTTTGTTTTTTTATCAGAGTTTTTAGGTGGTGTTTTGGGATGAGTCTTGTTGACACTGCAGACCATTAAGGTATAGAGTTCTTCAGAGGTTATCTCTTGCCCTAATTGTATTCATTATTTGTGTCTGGACATTTTGAAATTGAATTTGATCATTTTGATGGTTGTTTCATTGTTATATTGATGAATGTTAATGCTAAATTAATAGGATGGGTGGACAGACTATATCGGCCATAAGGTCCTTTTCTGCTGTCATATTTCTATGTATTTTCCTTTAGGTTCATATTTTTTTTTAATCTATAACTGTGCTGGATAGTAGGGATGTGCAGAGCAAAATTTTATGTTCATATTTTTTATGTCCGAAAGGGGGTCCCACTTGCGGCCAATATGGACATAAAAAAAATCCAATGAGTTGGGTATATGTACATATGTGCAAAAAAAAAATTTAAACCCCCTCACCCTCCTTAATCCCCCCCCCAGACTTACCACAACTCCCTGGTGATCGAGCGAGGAGTGAGGACGTCATTTCTGCAATCCTTGGCGAGAAGCATGTGACGTCGGTGGCACGTCGAGTGACGCGGCGTCACGTGATTCCCGGCTCGTTTGCGCCGGACGGCTCGTTCGGCCCAAAAAGAACTTTTGGCCAGCTTGGGGGTCCTCCTGACCCCCCCCAGAGCTGGCCAAAAGTTATTTTTGGGCCGAACGAGCCGTCCGGCGCGAACGAGCCGGGAATCACGTGACGCCGACGTCACGTGATTCCCGGCAAGTTCGCGCCGGACGGCTCGTTCGGCCCAAAAAGAACTTTTGGCCAGCTTGGGGGGGCCTCCTGACCCCCTCAAGCTGGCCAAAAGTTCTTTTTGGGCCGAACGAGCCGTCCGGCGCGAACTTGCCGGGAATCACGTGACGCCGGCGTCACTCGACGTGCCGCCGATGTCACATGCTTCTCGCCAAGGATTGCAGAAATGGCGTCCTCACTCCTCGCTCCATCACCAGGGAGTTGTGGTAAGTCGGGGGGGGGGGATTAAGGAGGGTGAGGGGGTTTATATTTTTATTTTGGCTCAACAATCGCGATTTCCCACATATCGAACATATCTATGTTCGATATGTGGGAAATCCGATCGTTTATGTCGAATCAATTTTTTAAGTAAAAAAAAAATATGAGTTGCGTTTTACTAATGCGGTCAATCCGAATGCACACCCCTACTGGATAGGTGCCTTTATCAACAAACAGTTGAGACTGAATGGTCTATATGTGAATCCTTCAAAGTTTAAAGTACTGTAGATCAGCAAAATCCCTTTTGATAATTCTAAGATTAACTTAATGTTAGATGATGTAATTATCCCTTTTAAGATTCAGGTGTGTGGTTGGGCTCAGTGCTAAATTTAGATTATATTTCCACCAAATTTTGTATTGTACATTTGATGCTCTAGAGAGAGATATCAAACTTTATTTTCAAACAGCTATCACAATATTTAAAAATGTGTCATGTATCATGTATCATATATCAAATGTCAAACCACCCTTCCCCTCATTCACACATACCCTCACTCACACATTTAAAACATTACCACAAACTTGTGATTAAATACACAAATTATATTGACTTATCTAACACATTTTTGTAGAACAATTACACACATGTAACTATTATATCCCTATGGCTTATATACCATTTACAACTCTTCACTGGAACATATATGTGTCTTGAATCCCTATGGTTTGTATGCCATTTACAACTCCTTATGTGTGAATATATCCCTTAGGCTAATATGCCATTTACAACTACTCACATTGATGTCTATATACCTACACTTCAACAAAACTCATGTCCACAAAATGTGTTAAGATTATCAATTATGATGAATGCTGAATCATTCTCATCTCTTACATAGCCGCAATTCATGAGTGACTTTCCATTTGACCCATATCCTGATCGTCACTCTTCTCCTGACGTTTCACCTATTTTTTCATGATGCTGAATCACTTCTTCAGTTTACTCAATATGGCACAAACAGCACCCTTTTCATAATGCTTCTTCAGACTACTCAAAATGGAACACACATCACCCTACCAGAGGCACTTCTTTCTCCATAATCAGCTTCATCAGGGGGAACACCACTATCTACAATGATAACCCATAAATTTAAACCACACACCTACAATCATTAAAACCAACCAACCATGACACATCATTCACACTCTTACCAAAACATTTTTACCACAACACTTATAATTGTAGACCTGCTACCGTAACCGGGGATGCTCCAATCCTTTAACCACCTTCAAACAAATAAGACAATACAACTGGTGTTGCCACCTACAATGTATGAACATACCACAGGATTTTTATCAATATATTTTCACTTTCAAAAAGCTTTGAAACAAATATCCATCTTCTCCCTTTCTATATGCTTTTAACCTATAACCCACTGTTAAACACTATCAAGATATACTACTCACCCAAATCATTGAGCTAGCAAACTCTGACTCCAAAATGATAAGGGGAATGGAACAACTCCCCTATGAGGAAAGACTAAAGAGATTAGGACTTTTCAGCTTGGAGAAGAGACGACTGAGGGGGGATATGATAGAGGTGTTTAAAATCATGAGAGGTCTAGAACGGGTAGATGTGAATCGGTTATTTACTCTTTCAGATAGTAGAAGGACTAGGGGACACTCCATGAAGTTAGCATGGGGCACATTTAAAACTAATCGGAGAAAGTTCTTTTTTACTCAACGCACAATTAAACTCTGGAATTTGTTGCCAGAGAATGTGGTTCGTGCAGGTAGTATAGCTGTGTTTAAAAAAGGATTGGATAAGTTCTTGGAGGAGAAGTCCATTACCTGCTATTAGGTTCACTTAGAGAATAGCCACTGCCATTAGCAATGGTTACATGGAATAGACTTAGTTTTTGGGTACTTGCCAGGTTCTTATGGCCTGGATTGGCCACTGTTGGAAACAGGATGCTGGGCTTGATGGACCCTTGGTCTGACCCAGTATGGCATTTTCTTATGTTCTTATGTTCTTATGTTGTTCCTGATTCAAAACATTCTCTAAATTATAATGAGATCCCTGTCCTGGATCCACTGCTTTTAAACCATGAACCCATAATTGCTAAGGCTCGGCGATTAGGACACCGCCTGAACACACTGTCCGGCATCCCGGGTGCCGCCCAGGGATGCTTACACATAACACTGCATGTTGACATCACTTTAAGGGCATTTCCAAATTTTGTATGCAACTAACCTCAAGAAGCTTCCTTCCTTGACACGTACATCATTCATCTATACATCCAAGTTTTTTCAAGAAATTACAATATGGAAGCAGTATATAGATGATTTGTTCTTTCCATGGACAGGTGATGAGGGTTCATTGAGAGATTTTAGGATATATATGAACTAGGGATGTGAATCGGGCTTCGGACGATTGAAAATATCGTCAATATTTTCAAAATCGTCAGAAATCGGGGGCTCCCCCAAAACGATAGGAAAACCCCACGATATTGATTGTGGGGATTCCCTTATCATTTTGGGGGAGGGCGGGAAAAAAGGCACACAAAAATAACCCCTAAACTTACCCCGACCCTTTAAAAGTAACCCCTTAGCTTCCCCCACCCTCCCGACCCCCCAAAAAACTTTTTACAGGTACCTGGTGGTCCAGTGGGGGTCCCGGGAGCGATCTCCCACGATCTCCCACTTCGGGGTCAGGAGGGTCCCCCAAGACTTTCCAAAAGCCCTGGTGGTCCAGCGGGGGTCCGGGAGCGATCTCCTGCACTCTGGCCATCGGCTGCCATTAATCAAAATGGCGCCTATGGCCTTTGCCCTTACCATGTGACAGGGTATCCATGCCATTGGCCGGATCCTGTCACATGGTAGGAGCACTGGATGGCTGGTGCCATCTTGTGCTCCTACCATGTGACAGGGGCTGACCAATGGCACCGGTAGCCCCTGTGACATAGTAAGGGCAAAGGCTATCAGCACCATTTTGATTACTGGTAGCCAATGGCCCGAGTGCAGGAGATCGCTCCTGGACCCCCGCTGGACCACCAGGGCATTTGGCAAGTCTTGGGGGACCCTCCTGACCCCCACAAGACTTGCCAAAGGTCCAGCGGGGGTCCGGGAGCGACCTCCTGCACTCGGACCGTCGGCTCCCAGTATTCAAAATGGCGCCGATAGCCTTTGGCCTTACTATGTCACAGGGGCTACCAGTGCCATTGGTCAGCCCCTGTCACATGGTAGGAGCACAAGATGGCACCGGCCATCCAGTGCTCCTACCATGTGACAGGATCCGGCCAATGGCACGGATACCCTGTCACATGGTAAGAGCAAAGGGCCATTGGCGCCATTTTGATTAGTGGCAGCCAACGGCCTGGGAGCGGGAGGACGACCCAGAGCGGGAGATCGTGGGAGATTGCTCCCGGGACCCCCACTGGACCACCAGGTACCTGTAAAAAGTTTTTGGGGGGATCGGGAGGGTGGGGGAAGCTAAGGGGTTACTTTTAAAGGGTCTGGGTGGGTTTTTTTTTTAACGGCTCCGGCGCAGCCGATAAACAAAACCACGATCGGGCCCGACTGAAAAAACCCCACATGTGAATCGGAACCAGAATCCGAACCGATTCCGGTTCCGATTCACATCTCTAATATGAACCAATGTAATAGCAACTTAAAGTTTACTTTTCACACCCATTTAACAGAGGTGACATTTCTTGAGCAGGAAAGGGTTCCCTGAAATGGGTTCACCCCAGAGTGGGGCACGAGACTCAGAAAGTGTTCCGACGTGGAGGAGGTTTGCATGTGAACAATGGTTCAACATGTGTCAGCGGGTGTTAAGAGATAGGCGACACCTTTGTAGTGCTGTAAGGGCTGGACGTACAGGCACAGTGGTTGAGGTCAGGTACATGTGTTGATATTATCTGGAGCATATGAGGCAGTTGGAGCTGCTGCAAGGCTTTAAGTTGCTTTTATTCATCTTGCCGTTTACAGGGAAAATCTGGAAACCCAAGCAAAGGCATGTTTATTTTCAAAAACACTAGCATTTCCATCAACTCTGGTGCCAGCCTTGAGAGATGAGGGCTCATGATATCCCTTGACATTGAAAATACACGTTCACTGGGCACACTGGTTTATGGACATGACAGATATGGCTGAGCCACTTTGGATAGGTGTGGCCAGACAGTGGACTTGTGTGCCCAATATGCCAGCGAATCTGCCTGCATGTCCTCCATGGGATCTGTGAGATATCATGTCACTGACATTTGTGCTGGTGTCTCCTTTGCTTGGGTAGTCTGAGAGTCCTTCTTGCCAGCTGCTTTCACTCTAGCCCATTCCAGAACAGATGCTTTTTTAAGGGCAGCATGGCTTTGGCGTACTGAAGTGGAGGAGGAAGTACTAGCTGTCACTGACAAGAGTGCTGCTCCTGCTTGGGCTTGCACTACTCTCTGAAGTACCCGCTGTTTCCTTCTCTGCTTCATGCCTAATCTGTCACGGAGGTTTCCTAACAGCAGGTCCTTCACAAATGTGAGACAGTCAGACTGTAGGATGAGTTTCCCTTTCACATGGGGATCTCAGACTGTGGCGAGCATATATCTGTGGTCTTTCGTTAAAGGTCTTAATCTCTCTTGCACCTGCTTCTGTAAAATGTCCAGACAATGCAGCACCTCTGCTGTTATTCCCTCTTCCTGTTTAAAACCCTCCAAATTTTCCTCCAGAAAATTAACTATAGGGATGATGTCAGCTAAGGTGACACTTCTGGAACTCAGCTCCTCCATGGCATCCTTGAAGGGCTGCAGGATTTTTACCAGCTGACTCATGACTAACCAATATATGTGAGTCTGGAAACCTACACACAGACACACAGTGCAATGCCTTGCTGTACACTACAACTGAGACTACTGTATGTGCACAAAACAAAATTTAATCTCCAGAGAAAAGACTGGAAGCCTGAGCAGCACAATGTATGTTCTTGTGCAGGCCATTCAGGTGGAACATGTGGAGGAAGAAAAGATGTGCCAGTTCTGGAGCTGAAGGAAGGCCAGGTAGTGCAACAAAATGGTCCATTACGGAGAACCTATCGATAATGACCCAAATGACTGTGTTCCGGAGCAGTGAGTGGCCGAAGAAGACCCCAAGGATGATCCACTAGGGGGCTTCTGATGAGCACAAGAATTACAGGAATTGACGTAGGCTTGGGTATTGGCAACCATGATAGGCCACTAATAGAATCTAGAGATGTGAATCGTGTCATCGATCGTCTTAACGATGGATTTCGGCTGGGAGGGGGAGGGAATCGTATTGTCGCCGTTTGGGTTTTTAAAATATCGTGAAAATCGTTAAAATCGTGAACCGGCACACTAAAACACCCTAAAACCCACCCCGACCCTTTAAAATAAATCCCCCACCCTCCCGAACCCCCCAAAAATGCCTTAAATTACCTGGGGGTCCAGCGGGGGTCCGGAACGACCTCCTGCAATCTAATCGTGTTGTCTTCAGCCGGCGCCATTTTGCGCCGCCATTTTGCAAAATGGCGGCGCAAAATGGCGCCGGTTGTAGACAACACAATTCGACTGCAGGAGGTCGTTCCGGACCCCCACTGGACTTTTGGCAAGTCTTGTGGGGGTCAGGAGGCCCCCCCAAGCTGGCCAAAAGTCCCTGGGGGTCCAGCGGGGGTCCAGGAGCGATCTCCTGCCGCGAATCGTTTCTACGTACGGAAAATGGCGCCGGCAGGAGATTGCAGGAGGTCGTTCCGGACCCCCGCTGGACTTTTGGCAAGTCTTGTGGGGGTCAGGAGGCCCCCCCAAGCTGGCCAAAAGTCCCTGGGTGTCCGGGAGCGATCTGCTGCCGCGAATCGTTTTTCGACCCCCCACCTCTCACTGTTCCCCACCGGGATCAGCCTACCTGCGCAATCCCGGGGTCCGGTGTCCGGGCGGCGGTGGGAGGAGCTCCCCCGGCAGGGCGAGCACTTCGGGAGGGCCGGGGCATGCGTCAGGGGCGCAATGGCGTCGCCGTGCAGGCGCGCGGTGATGTCATCGCGCTGGCACGTAGCGACGCGAGAATCTCGGCCTGAGGTCTCGTGAGACCTCGGGCCTCAAATTCCAAGCGAGCGCCGGGCCAGGCCCTTTGCGGCTGGCCGGCGATTCGCAGCAGCAGATCGCTCCCGGACCCCCAGGGACTTTTGGCCAGCTTCGGGGGGCCTCCTGACCCCCACAAGACCTGCCAAAAGTCCAGCGGGGGTCCGGAACGACCTCCTGCAGTCGATCTCCTGCCGGCGCCATTTTCCGTACGGAAAAATGATTCGCGTCAGGAGATCACTCCCGGACCCCCGCTGGACCCCCAGGGACTTTTGGCCAGCTTGGGGGGGCCTCCTGACCCCCACAAGACTTGCCAAAAGTCCAGCGGGGGTCCGGAACGACCACCTGCAGTCGAATCGTGTTGTCTACGGCCGGCGCCATTTTGCGCCGCCATTTTGCAAAATGGCGGCGCAAAATGGCGCCGGCTGAAGACTACACGATTCGATTGCAGGAGGTCGTTCCGGACCCCCGCTGGACCCCCAGGTAATTTAAGGCATTTTGGGGGGGTTTGGGAGGGTGGGGGATTTATTTTAAAGGGTCGGGGTGGGTTTTAGGGTGTTTTAGTGTGCCGGTTTTCCCGCCCTCCCCCTTCCCCTCCCCCTTCCCCCGATTTACAATTTTTTCACGATAAATCGGGGGAATTGTTATTGTATCGTGGCTCTAACGATTTTTGACGATTTAAAATATATCGGACGATATTTTAAATCATCAAAAAACGATTCACATTCCTAATAGAATCAGTGGAGGAGAGAGAGAGTCCGAGCACATCCAGGGTGACCAGCAAACATAGAGTCATGTGCCCAATGGAGGACTCTGTCATGAAGCCGGCGAGGAACTATGGTCTTCCCAGCTGGGACAAGTAGGGTAGCTGAGAGACAGATACATGCGTTATCAATAAGGATGTGAATCGTGTGACCGATCATCTTAACGATTGGGTTCGGCTACAGGGGGGAAAAAAATCTGATCGGTGGTGATGTGAATCGGAATAAGTTCCGATTCACATCGTTATTTTTTTTTTAGTAAGGCCCAATCCTTTAAAATTGACCCCTTACCTTCCCCCCCCCCCACCCTCCCGAACCCCCCCAAAACTTTTTACGATTACCTGGTGGTCCAGTGGGGGTGCGGTGACCGATCTCCCACTCTCGGGCCATCGGCGCCATTTTGGCTGCCACTCAAAAATGTCGCCGATGGCCCAATAAAAAAAAAAACCCACCCGACCCTTTAAAAACAACCCCTTAGCTTCCCCCACCCTCCCGAGCCCCCAAAAACATTTTAAAATTACCTGGTGGTCTAGTGGTGGTCCCGGGAGCGATCTCCCGTTCTCGGGCCATCGGCTGCCACTCATAAAGACGGCGCCGATGGCCCTTTGCCCTTACCATGTGACAGGGTATCTGTGCCATTGGCCATCTCCTGTCACATGGTAAGAGCACTGGATGGCCGGTGGCCATCTTTACGACAGCGGCGGCCATCTTTACGACGGCAGCGGCCATCATTAAATATGGCGCCGGCCAGCCAGTGCTCCTACCATGTGACAGGGGCCGGCCAATGGCACGGATACCCTGTCATATGGTAAGGGCAAAGGGCCATCGGCGCCATCTTTATGAGTGGCAGCCGACGGCCCGAGAACCGGAGATCGCTCCCGGGACCACCACTAGACCACCAGGTAATTTTAAAATGTTTTTGGGGGCTCGGGAGGGTGGGGGAAGCTAAGGGGTTGTTTTTAAACGGTCGGGTGGGTTTTTTTTTTTATTGGGCCATCGGCGCCATTTTTGAGTGGCAGCCAAAATGGCGCCGATGACCCGAGAGCGGGAGATCGGTCCCCGCACCCCCACTGGACCACCAGGTACTCGTAAAAAGTTTTGGGGGGTTCAGGAGGGTGGGGGAAGGTAAGGGATTCGTTTTATAGGGTCGGGGTGGGTTTAGGGGTTGTTTTGGTGTGCCGGTTTTCCACGCCCTTCCCCCTTTCCTTATTTACGATTTTTCACGATAAATCGGGGGAATTTCTATTGTATCATCATTCTTAATGATTTTTGATTATTTAAAAAATATCTGACGATTTTTTTAAATCTTCAAAAAACGATTCACATTTCTAGTGATCAATAATATGACTGGGTTCTTCGGGAACATTTTCGGGTTCAAAGGAGTGAGACAGGGCATCTGCCCAGAGATTCTTTTCTGCAGGGCCGTACCAAAGTTCAAAATTTGAACCTGAAAAAGAATAACGCCTAGTGGGCCTGGTGAGCATTAAGGTGCTGGGAATGGCTCAAATGTTCGAGTTTTTTGTGATCTGTAAAGATCTTGAACTTGTGTTGGGCACCCTCTAACCAAGGGCACCATTCCTCCAAAGCAAGCTTGACTGTAAGTAACTCCCTGTCACTAATACTATAGTTTTGTTCTGCGGAGGAGAACTTATGGGAGAAAAAGGAACATGGAGTTAACGTTCCCTGCGTTGAGAGCTGACTTAGAACCTCCCAAGCCCCTATAGCGGAGGCGTCTACTTCAACTATGAAGTGGCGATTTGGGTCCGGGTGTCACAAACAAGGGCCAGCAAGAAAGGCATCTTTGAGTCATTGGAAGGCAATGAGGGCCTCAGGGGACCAGTTTCTGTTGTCACTGCCTTTGCGAGTCATGGCCATGAGCAGAGCTGCCAGTGTTGAATAATTAGCAATTGAATGGCGATAATAGTTTGTAAATCCTAGAAACCGCTGGAGGGTCTGAAGGCCCACTGATTGAGGACAATATTGTATCCCCTTGAGTTTATGCAGATCCATAGAGAATCCCTGCTGAGAAATTATATACCCTAAAAAGGGTATGCTGGATTGCTCAAAGAGACATTTGTCCAATTTGGTGAAGAGGTGATTTTCACGAAGATGCTGGAGGACCATGCGAATGTCAGCATGGTGGGTAGATAAGTAATTAGAGAATATAAGGATGTTGTCAAGGTACGTGACGACTTTGATGTACAGGAGGTCTTGAAATATTTCATTGATTATTCGCTGGATTACAGCAGGGGCATTACGAAGGCCGAAGGGCATTACCAGGTATTCGTAATGCCTATCCCTGGTATTGAAAGCTGTTTTCCAGATGTCCTCAGGGCGAATGTGTACCAGGTTTTAGGCCCCTCATAAGTCCAGTTTGGTAAAGATGGAAGCCCCTTGAAGGCAGTCGAACAACTCAGTGATCAAAGGTAATGGGTACTTGTCTTTGGAGTTATGGCGTTCAGGCTATGAGAATCAATGAACAGCCTTAAGGACCCATCCTTTTTCGTGACAAAGAAGAAACCCGCACTGGTGGGAGAAGTCGAGGGTCGGATGAACCCTTTTGCCAGTTTCTCTCGGATATATTCTGTCATGGCATGGGTCTTGGGATTCAATAACAGATAGGTCCAAACTTGAGGGGGTGTAGTACCCGGCAGGAGTTAGATAGTATAGTCAAACTTGCAGAGAGGCATAAGAATGTCAGAATATTGCTTCGAGAAGACATCTTCAAAGTCTGCATATGGAGCAGGGATCCAGAGGTAGAGTTCTCCAGGGAAATAGTAGGAAGTGGTGTCACCTTTTTCAAACAGGTCTGATGACAAGCTGGGCTCCACTTGGTGAGCTGAAATGTTCATCAATCAAACTGGGGTGATTGATGATGAAGCCAAGGTAATCCTAAAACCAACAGATGGATTGATTTTTCTAGGACAAGGAGTTCAATCTGTTCTTCGTGGAGGGCACCGGTGAGAAGGCGAACTGGCTCATTTATCAAGGAGATCTGGCTGGGCAATGGCTCACCGTAGATGGAAGCGATGCATAAGGAGGGTTCCAAAGGACGGGTAGATATACCCAAAAGTTTCACTAAGTCCTTGAGAATGAAATTCCCCCCTGCTCCGGAATCTATGAGAACAAGCTCAAGGAAGAAACGAGAATCCCAGGTTAAGGTGACTGGTAGAAACAGTTAAGGGGCCGGTGAAGTAGCGCCCAAGTTCAGGACCCTTATTGAACTTAGGCCCGGAAGTTTCCCGGATGGACTGAACAAAACTGAAGGTGGTGACCAGGAGCCCCACAATAAAGACATGGGCCTGAATGCCTGCGCCAGAGGCACTCCTACGGGGACAGGCACCCTCAACCCAATTGCATTGGCTCATCCACTTTCAAGATGGAAGGAGTTCCACAGGGGGCAGAACCTGTTGTAGGTGGTGAGTGGGAATGATCCATGATGGGTTGTCTGGGCATCCTTATCTCACGGTGGCACTCTTGGAGGCAATGGTTGATACGGCCTGCCAAGTCGATAAAGTCCTCGAGGGAGGGCGGAAGCTCACGGGTCACTAGTTCATCTTTGAGCTGGGAGGAAAGCCCATCCTGGTAGATTGCTTGGAGACAGTCTTCTTGCCAGGATAATTCTGTAGCTAGAGTTCGGAATTCAATAATATAAACAAAGAAGGCCCATTGACCTTGCCGTAGATGAAGGAGGTTGGGTACTTGCCACAGCTTGCCACCCTGGATCATAAAAGGTCCAGCGGAAAACAGCCACAAAATGTGACAGCTCTTGTAAGAGTGAATCCGAGCGCTCCCACAGGGGGGAGGCCCACGCCAATGCCTTACCCTCGAGTCGAGACAAGATGAAGGTGACCTTAGTGAGTTCATCCTGGAAGATGGATGGCTGCAGAACAAATTGCATGTAGCTTTGGTTGATAAACCCTCTGCAGCGCTTGGAGTCCCCATTAAAGTGGGGAACAAGACAGGGGGTACCTGAGAAAGAACAGGCCAAAGCCAGAGAGGCCAAGTCCAGAGTAGATTCAGCAGAGGTGTGGAAGAACAGGCTGTAGTCAGGACAGATGGCAGGCAAGGAGAAGTGTCGAAACAAGCACGGGTCAAACCAGAAGTCAAGCAGAGGATCGTCAGGCGAGGCAAAGGTCATAACAGGAATCAGACAGTAATGTAGTCAGACGAGCGAGGGTCAAGCCAGGTATCAATTAGAAGGGTAGTCAGACAAAGTGGAGGTCAATCCAGGTATCAATCAGTAGCGAGACAAGGGGAAGAGATGAACACTGGAACAGGAAAGGATATCAGGAACAAGGCAGGACCAGGAATCAGGAACACAGACGAAGCAGGAACAAACTAGGAACCAGGAACATGCAGAAACAAGCAACTAGTATATGACAAGTGTGGAGATCTGTTGCCAAGGCAAGGAAAAACTGGCTGGGCCCGGCCTTATATGCCGGGACCCAGTGACGTCATCATTCATGGCTGCAGATTGGTTTCCCACCGCGGCCCCTTTAGGGCCCTAGGGGAAGGCTCAGTGCAAGATGATGGCATCTCCCTGCGGGCCACATGGGGAGACCCGCCACGAAGCTGGAACATCCATGGAGGAGATGGGAGCACTGGCAGCTAGGGGTGTGCATTCGTTTTGAACTTAAATGTAAAACGCTACTTATTTTTTTTTTTTAACTTAAAAAAGTGATGAGGCGTAAACGATCGGATTTCCAACTTATTCAACATAGCTATGTTGAATACGTTGGAAATCGCGATTGTTGATCCAAAATAAAAATTTAAACCCCTCACCTTCCTTAATCCCCCCCCAAAGACTTACCACAACTCCCTGGTGATCCAGCGAGGAGTCAGGACACCATTTCTGAACTCCTTTGTGAGGAGCACGTGACGTTGGCGCCACGTCGGAGTGACGCGGCGTCACGTGATTTCCCGCGGGTTCCCTCCGGCACCCTCGTTCGGCCCAAAAGGAACTTTTGGCCAGCTTGGGGGTATCAGGAGGCCCCCCCAAGCTGGCCAAAAGTTCCTTTTGGGCCGAACGAGGGTGCCGGAGGGAACCCGCGGGAAATCACGTGACGCCGCGTCACTCCGACGTGGCTCCGACGTCACGTGATTCCCCGCGGGGTCGCTTCCGGGATCCTCGTTCGGCCCAAAAGGAACTTTTGGCCAGCTTGGGGTGTCAGGAGGCCCCCCCAAACTGGCCAAAAGTTCCTTTTGGGTCGAACGAGGGTGCCGGAGGGAACCCGCGGGGAATCACGTGACGCCGTGTCACTCCGACGTGGCGCCGACGTCACGTGATTCCCCGCAGGGAATCACTCATAACAGTAGGTAGCCCTTCTTCATGTAAGCATCTCTTATTTAATTCAACTATGCAAATTTGACTCACAATGGATACCCCAAACTGCACCAACATTATCAATCTGCCCAACCACACAATCAGCCAGGTTGAGGAAGGTGTCCTTTCATAGGGGCTTTCCTTCTGCCCCACCAAATCCACACATGTTACAATTCTGTGCTGATCTGACACCCCCAAGCCTCCTGACACCCCCAAGCTGGCCAAAAGTTCCTTTTGGGCCGAACGAGGATCCCGGAAGCGACCCTGCGGGGAATCACGTGACGCCGCGTCACTACAACGTGACGCCGACGTCACGTGCTCCTTGCAAAGTTGGTCAGAAATGGCGTCCTGACCCCGCTGGACCACCAGGGAGTTTTGGTAAGTCTTGGGGGGGGGGGGGATTAAGGAGGGTGAGGGGTTTAAATTTTTATTTGCACATATGGACATAGACTCAACTTATGGAATTCTCCATATGTCCATATTGACCGCAAATGGGACCCCCTTTCGACTTATGGACATATGAACTTAAACTTTTGCTCTGCACATCCCTACTGGCAGCAGCACGAGCATAGAGGCGTCTGCCCACAGCCACAAGAGAGGCGGAACCTGGAGCTGGAGGAGGCAAATGGGGGTAAGTGGGCCCGACCGCGGGCCTGCCGTGGCCGGCACACGCAACACTATTCATCAAGTAGTCCTCTAACTAAAGATTTATGTCATGCTAGCATTCAGTGCCAGAGCCAGAGAGAAGGCCCACTGTTTGGTCAGAAGTAATATAATCTTCACAATGGAAGCAGCCAATGGTTTGTTATAGTTGCATATGATCTTCGCTGTACAACCTACTGGGCCTCCACCAGAGTGAAGACATAGCTACTGCACCTCTAGCCAAGCATTTCTACACCTATTCTACTGGACTGTGAATGAAGTTTAACACTAGCTAGCTAGTGCCAATCTCACATACAGGCACATGCACCTTAGAGTTAGCTAAGCTTATGCTCACTAGAGAAGGCGACTGGAGTCAACAGTGAAGCTCCACACTAAGGACCATTCTGTATAGCTCTAGCTGTCTTCCTTGGGAGCATACAAATACCTTGCCTGCCAGAAAAGAGCCCAGTTGGAATGACCACTGGCACTGTAGCATACAATGTCATATGGATCCCAAACCTTTGACCTAGTCAACCCTTAAGACAAAAAAGCATACAATGAAAACAGACAACCGGAAAGTGTTTTTTTCCAAACCGTGACCACTTTATTACACAACAAATATCATCAACAGATTGAAAGCAAGTCAACATCTTTGAAAATTACATTCTGCAAGGACAAGATATCAAATTGCCAGTCATTGTAATAGAAATGAACAGCACATTAAGGGGCGGATTTTAAAAGCCCTGCTCGCGTAAATCCGCCTGGATTTACGCGAGCAGGGCCTTGCGCGCCGGCGCGCCTATTTTCCATAGGCCGCCGGCACGCGCAGAATCCCGAGACTCGCGTAAGTCCCGGGGTTTTCTGTCGGGGGCGGGGCCGATCGACGCGGCGTTTCAGGGGCGGTCCCAGGGACGTGGTTTCGGCCGGGGGCGGTCCGGGGGCGTGGCCGCGCCCTCCGGAACCCCCCCGGGTCGCGTCTCGGTGCGCTAGCGGCCCGCTGGCGCGCGGGGATTTACTTCTCCCTCCGGGAGGTGTAAATCCCCAGACAAAGGTAGGGGGGGTTTAGATAGGGCCAGGGGGGTGGGTTAGGTAGAGGAAGGGAGGGGAAGGTGAGGGGAGGGCGAAAGAGAGTTCCCTCCGAGCCCGCTCTGATTTCGGAGCGGGCTCGGAGGGAACGGAGGCAGGCTGTGGGGCTCGGCACGCGCTGGCTGCCCAAAATCGGCAGCCTTGCGCGCGCCGATCCTGGATTTTAGCAGATACGCGCGGATACGCGCGTATCTACTAAAATCTAGCATACTTTTGTTCGCGCCTGGAGCGCGAACAAAAGTACGCGAACGCGCCGTTTTTAAAAATCTACCCCTAAGTGTAGACTTGTACATGCATTGTTACTAATGGCAACATTACTGTTGCGTTCGTGCCTGTTCTTGCCCTCGCTCCACCCTCTCTATCTTTGTGGCAACTCCCTTTAGGTCTGACGGACAGATGCTGCTCCGGCTTCTCGCCGCTTCTCCCTGGAATCCCCGGGCTGGCCTGACGCTGCGGATCCGCCATGTTCCTGATGATGTAAGGGCGCGTGCGCTCTAGAGTTTGTACCAGCAAGGGCGCAAACCTCGGGGCGTCCCCCTGTAGTGACATCATCTGCTTCCAACTTAAAAGGTATTTGCTTGCAACTACGAATCGAGTTAGCAAGGGGAATTCTTTTTCCGCTGCTCTGCCTCCACAAACTTACCTAGGGGTACCCGCTTCTCGGGGGCCCCACTCTCTCCTCTTGATTTCAGATCGCTAAGATGGGATCCGGTACTCGATCCTCAAGGGCCTACGTCCCTGAATGCTCAGAAGACTCCTTACTACCTGAAAGCGATCGCAGACGTGAATACTGTGAGTTCTATTACAGATAGGAATCAGTACTTGCTCCACGAGGGCCTATGTTCCTAATCTCCAAAGACTCCCTTCTGTCTAAGATGTTATCGCAGGTATGGAGATCGTGAGTCATTATTGCAGATTGCAGATAGGAACCGGTACTCGCTCCACGAGGGCCCATGTTCCTAAAACCCTTCTCAACTCTCTTCTATATCAGAAGCTATCATATACCTATATCTTGTGAATTACTATTATAGATTGCAGATAGGAACCGGTACTCGCTCCACGAGGGCCTATGTTCCTAAAACCCTCCAAAGACTCTCTTCTATTCTAGAAGCCATCTCATACACAGATATTGTGAGTTCTCATTCCAGACTGCATATAGGAACCAGCACTCGCCTACGGCTCCTGTTCCTGAATATACTGAAGACTCTGTTGCATAGAAGCCATTACAGATCTCTACAATTGTGAGTGTATCATCTACTACTGATTATGCATCCAGCATACCCTGTCTACTCACTACTTATAGTCTCTCTCTACAGCTCAGCAACCCAGAGAACACAATTCCAGTATCTGAGGGACTTCAGCTCTGCTGGGCACATCAGCTCACTACTGCCACCTCTGGTGGTTCTACTTCCTGTCTAATAAAGAACTATCTGTGTTTGTCTCCATACTCCAGCTTAGCTGGTGGTCCCTCTCAGGATATCCTCCTGGGCGCGCTGTCATCTGCCATCGGCCCAGGGATTCACCAATTACCTTGGATGTTCATTCCTTACACTACTAGAGTGGTATTATACAGACTGCCACTCTGTGGGAAGCCAACCCACCACAGATCATTAACTCCGCCTACGGAGTATTACAATTGTTAGCTCTTCCCCTTGGCAGGGTGATCCATAACAGATTGCTAACTCCCTGGCAGACCTATAACAGATTGCCAACTCCTCCCCTTGTCGGGGTGATTTATTACAGATTCTAACTCCGCTCCCTGGGGAGCAGTTTCTACAGATTGCTACTCCCAGCAGCAGGAGATCCATAACAGATTGCTAACTCCTCCCTCTAGAGGAGGAGCTCGATAACAGATCGTTAACTCCGAGCAGCAGATTTATAACAATTACATATACAGTCTTAAGATATTTTCCTTTTGCACAATCATGATTACAGCACAGAACACAGAAAGCAGAAGTAGTACCCCAAGAGCTATAGTAGTACCGTAATGTTAGAGCCGATAGCAGAACAACTATGTGATGTTGACAAGAAAGCCCTAGACAGTCCATGTTGAAAAAGTGTACACAAAGGAATAGCCCCACTTTCTGACAAAGTTAGCCAGTTGTGTTTATCCAGCTAACTTTCCTAGCCAGAGATATATTTTTTTAATATGGGCCTCATAGTGGTACATTTTTAAAGACATACTCCCCTTTCATGAGTGTAAACAAAACTGGTCAAAATCAACCCTGTCTGGCTTATTTCATTTGTAATCAGCTGAAAGTGAGCATATATTTTCATAACATGCATACTTTTAGCCACATGGAAAAGAGTTGCTCAAGGGATATTGTGGATGTCTGGTTGCAAAGAATGTGCATTCAGAGAAATATTAAAAAATACACTAGAGTAGACTAACATGCACTTTGCATGATTGTTTTAGATGGTGTATGTGTCCACATGTATTTTTAACCACATGACAAGATGATATTCAAATACAATATAGATGGGTATTTTGTGTATGAAAATAAGCTGAACTTGTGTAGGCCAAAGAAAATTATATATGCAGCACGCCAGTTTTACTCTCTGCTGAAAATGTACCTTTTCTTGAATTTTTTGCTTGTTTCAGTATTTTATTGTTTTACATAGAAACAGAGAAAATGATGTTGAATAAAAACCATATGGGCCATCCAGTCTTCCCAACCATATCTCCTGCACAGCTTTATACTCTCTTCCTGTTTCAGAGATCCCCGTGCTTGTCCCATGCTTTCTTTCACTGTTTGAAGCATAGACTAAAGTCTGTTTGACTTTATATATAAAAAGGTATTAGATGAATTCGTAAGGCTTACAGTTAAATTCAAATTTGTGATTATGCAGTATGTAATTAGCCTCAGAAAACAATAGGGATGTATTTATGTTCCTCCACTTAGTGGTCTGTTTTCATGAAAATGGTGTGTAGTTTCATTTCAAAATTGTATTTGCTTCAGAATCGACAGCATGTAGAAATATATTCCATGGCACTCAAGTGGCTTGTATTGATGCTTTTCTTGATCACTTAACAATAATCATTCTCAACTATGTATTTTTATTATTATTGCTAGTTCCAACTGTTTGATAAGGTTGGCTCCTGGTGCTACCACTCCAGGCTCTGGTGCTTATCATAGATAATTTACTTTCAACATTTAAGATGCTTCAGTAAAATCTGCTAAAACATTATGGATATTGCATTCTATTACTTCAAACTCATTAAAATACTTCCATTCTTCTGCCAGCTTCTAGAATATTATTACTTGGCACTTGCAATCTCCTTGGAATTTTTACTCATTTTGTATTGAGTCCAGAATTCTAATTGCTGCACTATAGGGACATTAGACATCTATGTTGGATACATTTTAAATGACTCTCACTCTCTCTTTTTCTCTCTCTATGTCTCTGCACAATGACATCAGATGTCACATAAAATTGAGTAAGTACTTTAGTTTGGAATCTTTATATCCTATGTGATGAGCTTTGAAAGTAAATTGAGTTTTTATCTGTCTTGAATATTTGTGTGAGTGACTCGGACAGCCTTTTCAATTGAGGGAACTATCCAATAATGCTACACAACATCAAGGTGCTTAGAATTTTGAAATAATTTTATGTCCTATAGATCAGAAGAATAGACATAATTACTTTCTATATTTTATTTATAGTTTGAATGTGTTTAATTTTGCTTTCTGGAAATGTTTCCAAGACTTTACTGAAATACCATTTTTTACATTTGGTAATATAAAAGGAGAATTGACAACAATTAGAATTCTAGTCTATGATATTGGAGCTGTAAAAAAAATAGGTGGTGGAGTAAATCTTAAGGAGATGGAGACAAATATCCCTCAAGGCCTCTAAATCAATTCTGGCCTGGGCTTTGGTGCAGCAGTCCTTCATTCACAACTATAAAAGGTTTCCTTCCACCTTCATTTTTAGCCCTGCTGATGTATAGCCCAGCCATTGGAGTTGCAGTGCTTGTTGAGAGGCTACAGACCACAGGTCCCTCCTGAAGACAACACACACAAATGCACAGAATAGGGGTGTGCAGCCAACATTTTTTTTTTCATTTTGTTTTGTATCTTTTTTACATTTTGCTTTATTTTATGGTGCACACTAAATCCCATTTAGTATGCACTATTTCAGTTTAGTGCACGTTAATTTTTGTAGTGAACGCTGATTTGATTGATTTAGGAAAATAGTTAAAAACTAGTGAACATTAAAAAAACATAGCGTGCATTAATAAAAATGAAATAAAATATACAAATGCACATTCCTCGTCAGTCAGTACCATAGTTGTGTGATGATTTGGACTTCCCCTTTGGTGGCAGATGTGAATGCCTACTCCATAAGGCTGACCTATTGCCATGGGCCTATTACAACTAAGACTGCCATGATGTTTCTTGCATAACAATTTGTAGTATCACAGCACAGTAACTACCAAAGGAAACTTCTGGAAGCTCCATTGATTTTTAATCTCACATCACGGTTATAAACCTAGGGATCCTGGAAAAATAATACAGCTAAAAGAACCATATTTCTATTATTGATTGCTCACAGACAGAACCCTGCTTCAGAAACAGAATTAAGTTTGTCTCATTATATAATACAATCAATATCATTTTAACATTCTAAGAACTAGTAAATTTAGGCAGCAGCATCAGTGCTGGATAAAATGGATATGAATCAAGAACTATAGTTTTCTTATTGAATTACTGAATTTAATGCTGGCTAATGCATGCTTTCCATGCTCATAGAAAACAATAAATTATTCAAGTTTTGCTTTGGCCATAGCAATTCTTCCTCTGTCATCCAGCTGCTGATATTTGAAAGTCACCTCTGCAGCTCCTGTGTCTAATTTGCATATCAGATACTAAGGAAGGACAAATGATTTTCTAAACTCTCAGTTGGCAAGGACATATTACTGTAAATAAGACTGCATCTTCTCATTGCTGATGCTGAGCATCTTTCAGGGATCCTCATCAGTGATTTGCAGTCTCAAGTGATCATCATATAAATCTTGTTAGCATGGCTACTGGAAAATATGCTAAGATGCCTCTAGGCATGAAATAATTTTACAAAAATGAGACATTGGGAAGGTGCTTTTAAACCTGTATCTTCTTATTTTATCTTATCTTATTATAAAATGGTTCACTGTAAATCCCTCACTGAATGGGTTCCTGGCTGCCTGAAATTTATGGGGGAAGGCTGGGTGAAGTAGATTTTATTTTAATTCAGAAATGTTTTTTTTTTTTCAAAGCTTACCTTGACGCAAAAGTGCATTAACAACATGTCTTTAACTTGGATCTTCGTCTTCCCATGTTTTGAGTCGAGTGAAGAGGGAGGCAGGCGTTCCCATGGCTTCATTGTGCTAGGTCAGAAGGGAAGGAAGAAGGCAGGCAGACCTTCCCACGTCCCCTAACGGTGTATAAAGAAACTTTAAAAGGTTAACCAGAAAATTATCTTCTCTTCTCTATAATGGGGATTCTTGAGAGGCTCGGCTAACCTTAGTGAAGAACAGGTATACTGTATCTGCCACTCTTTAATATAATAGTACAGTTCATGGTAGCTTTTTCTACTAGCTCCTATGCCAAATAAAGATATTATGTACCTACAATTGTATTCTTTGAACTCAAAACAATGATTATACATTAATGACCAATAGATGTTCTTACAATGCCAAATGTAAGGAGAACACAAATTGTAATATATTATTTTTAGGGTAGCACTTTTAGCAACAGTACAAACAGTAACATATGTATTTGCTAAAGATTAATGTCAAATTTACATAAAACATCTGGGTAACAGAAAACATGTGAATGTCTGCATTACATATTGTAAAGATCACGTTGTAAAATCTGTTTTTTTTTCCTATTTTACTATTCTAAAGAATTAAAGAGCATATTTGATGGATGCTATTACTAAGAATTCATCAAACATCCCAATGAAAAATGCAGAAAGAAGTTCAAACTTGTGATACAATTAATCCCTGTTTATATCGAAGAAAATCTAAGGAAACTTACTTCAGATTGTCTGACTGCAAGATATATTACATGCTCTTTAACCAACTAGATAACCATGATTCACCCATAATCTCCCTACAGATAAACATACCCCTGGATTCATCAAAATGCTATAAATATAGCGGAAATAGCACCTACGATAAAGAAGGGGGCATGGTTAGGCTATTTTCCCTGCTCTCACATCACATAGATATTTTTCACAATGAGTGCAGTTTTACATACACAATCAGAGCTACGAACAGCAAAGTTGATATCAGTGAAGATTTTCTGACATTTGGAGCGATGAAAGGTAAAAGAAGACGTGATTTGTACAATGTACTCTCTACTTAGCTTGATGTACTATCTACCTACCTGTAAATCAAGATAGGTTGAGAGTACATTGTACAAATCAACTCTTTTTATCTTTCATTGCTCCAAATGACAGAAAATCTTCACTGATGTCAACTTTGCTGTTCATACCTCTGTCTATGTAAAACTGCCACCCAAAACCTACCCCCCCACCCACCCCCAAACCTCACCTCAAGTTCCTAGTGTCCCCTCTTACATAGGTATAAAAAGTAAACTTACATCTCTCTCTCTTTCCAATACACTAACACCTACAAGAACAGCATTACATTCACAAATTAACATTTTCAATTCATACAATTTTGAATTTTAGATGTAATTACTTGCCTTTCCATATCCAGACTCAAGACAGTTACCTGCCACTGAAGGCTTACAATCCAAGCTTTTACCCAGGGCAGTAAAGGGTTAAGTGACATGCACAAAGTCACAGGAAGCTTCAGTGGGAAAAGCAGGAGTTGAACCATGGTTTCCCTGATTCTCAGCCCACCACTCAAACCATTGGGTTGCTCCTTAAAATTCTAGGAAATGCAATGGGCATATAAAATAGGGATGTGAATCGTTTTAGGACGATTAAAATTATCGTCCGATAATTTTAATATCGTCTTAAACCGTTATGGAACACAATACAATACAGATTCTAACGATTTATCGTTATAAATCGTTAGAATCGTGAGCCGGCACACTAAAACCCCCTAAAACCCACCCCCGACCCTTTAAATTAAATCCCCCACCCTCCCGAACCCCCCCCAAATAACTTAAATAACCTGCGGGTCCAGCGGCGGTCCGGAACGGCAGCGGTCCGGAACGGGCTCCTGCTCCTGCATCTTGTCGTCTTCGGCCGGCGCCATTTTTCCAAAATGGCGCCGAAAAATGGCGGCGGCCATAGACGAAAAAGATTGGATGGCAGGAGGTCCTTCCGGACCCCCGCTGGACTTTTGGCAAGTCTCGTGGGGTCAGGAGGCCCCCCACAAGCTGGCCAAAAGTTCCTGGAGGTCCAGCGGGGGTCAGGGAGCGATTTTCCCGCCGCGAATCGTTTTCGTACGGAAAATGGCGCCGGCAGGAGATCGACTGCAGGAGGTCGTTCAGCGAGGGTTCCGGCGCCTCGCTGAACGACCTCCTGCAGTCGATCTCCTGCCGGCGCCATTTTCCGTACGGAAATGGCGCCGGCCATACGCGTATGGCCGGCGCCATTTTCCGTACGAAAACGATTTGCGGCGGGAAATCGCTCCCTGACCCCCGCTGGACCTCCAGGAACTTTTGGCCAGCTTGTGGGGGGCCTCCTGACCCCCACGAGACTTGCCAAAAGTCCAGCGGGGGTCCGGAAAGGACTCCTGCCGTCCAATCTTTTTCGTCTATGGCCGCCGCCATTTTTTGGCGCCATTTTGGAAAATGGCGCCGGCCGAAGACGACAAGATGCAGGAGCAGGAGCCCGTTCCGGACCGCTGCCGTTCCGGACCGCCGCTGGACCGCAGGTTATTTAGGTTATTGGGGGGTGGGGGATTTAATTTAAGGGGTTGGGGGTGGGTTTTAGGGGGTTTTTAATGTGCCGGTTTTTCGATTTTTTGATTTTTCGATTTTTTAACGATTTTTCACGATTTTTTCACGATATTTACCCCCCCAAACGGCAACAATACGATTCCCTCCCCCTCCCAGCCGAAATCGATCGTTAAGACGATCGAGGACACGATTCACATCCCTAATATAAAATATACCATAATATAGCTGCATTGTATTTATTTATTTAATTGATTAGTGTTCTGCATTTTCAAGCATTTCAAAGCAAATTAAATTCAGGTAGTGTAGGTTCTCAAGTAACAGCAGCACAAATTTCTGGCAGACATTTAGTAGACAAAAACCAGGAAGTCTTGAGACTATTATGCATAATCTACACAACTCAAGCTTCCTTCTTATGTCATTGAATATGGCAGGGTTTTGCTCTGCTCCAACCTTACCTGATTCAATTGACCCTTCTGACCATAGGTAGAAGTTTATTGTTGTTGTAGAGATATGGAGTCTAACTTTAGAGTAATGAAACAAAGAAATAAACAAGACTGGATGTATTAAAATAATATCTTTTTATTCCAGATAAAAAGAAATGATAATCTTAACTTTATTAGGCATTACCATTCTTAAATCTTATTCTAATTAGACAGTGCAACACTATGAGTGTAAATACTGTACCAACTGTAACAGAAATTATTGAAATCATATACACATCTACCAAAGACATTTCTCTTGTAAAATCAATACATTTCTAATATATCTCATGCTAATACTTGCTAAAAATAATAATATTTAGCTTAGGAAAGGTTCTCATTATGCAGAAAATAAAATTGCTCACCAGATCTCAGTGAAGCAATTAAGCCTGTTATCTGTCTTTCCTGTGGTCAGTCAGAGATCAATTCTGCCTGCCTTTTCTGTTGTGTTCCGCAGCCGTGGCAGGCCATGACCATGGTCCCCTACCTTGTCCGCAGCGGTTTGCCACCGTGGGACCCCCAGGGGAGGGCACTGACTTCAGGCCCGTCGCTCCAGCATGGGCCTCGGTGCCGCTCGCTGCAGGGGGAGCCATCCCTGCTCCCCCCTCGCGGCATCCAGCAGCGTTTCTCCTCCGCGGGGAAAATCAAAGATGGCCACCGCCATCTTTAGGTGTGAGGCCGCGCCTCCTTCACAGATTTAAAGGGACCTGATCCCTTTAACCAGCTTCACCTGTTCCTGATCAGCCTGAGCAGGGAATGTATAAAGGGAGGCTTCCTCTGCTCATTCCCTGACTTGGCAATGTTCTCCAGCGCTGTCTAGTCTGCTTGCTTCAGTGAGTTCCTCGTGCTTAGGATCCTTGTTCCTGTTATGTCTTGGTGTTCCCAGTTCCTGACTTCAGATTAGCTTACAGTGATTCTCTGGTGTGTGACTTTGGATTGGCAAGCGGTGATTCCCTGGTGTGTGACTTCGGACTGGCAAGTGGTGATCCCTCGTTGCGTGACTTCAGACTGGTAAGCGACGACCCTCTGGCACTTGACCTTGGACTTCTTCTGGACTACCGTCTCCAAGGGCCCGCCTAAGTCCCAGTGGTCCAGGTCCCTACGGGCTCCACCCGGGGGGACCACGGGCTTCCAGGGCGAAGCTCCAGACAGCCCTTGCACCGATATCTTGACCTCTCAAAGGTCCACCTAAGTCCCAGTGGTCTGGGTCCCTACAGGCTCCTCATGGGGGATCGCAGACTTCCAAGTGGCAAGACACAGGTCCTCTTCTCGTCTCTTCATCTGCCTCCGCAGTCGCCTCAGTCTCCAGTGTCGAGGGTCAGCTCGTCTCATCTTCTGCTCTGCCTCGCCACCCAACGAGAGAACCTACGGAACTTCCACAAGGTATACCATTCTCCTGTCGGCCCAAGGGTTCACAAGCCTGAGCATAACAGATTGCCAAGTCCATGGACCAGGCAGAGGCATCCGCCCACCAGGCCATTCAGAGAATGGCCCAGCGCCTGGTGGACCAGCAAAAAACCCTGGACGCCCTGGTTCCTCAGTGCAGAGCTTGAACCAACGCTTCAATGCATTGGGGCCCATGAATCCTATGCTGCCGTCTCCACCTATGGCTTCTGGGTGTCATCCGGTAATCCGCCTGCCCACACTGCCATGGTTTTCTGGGAACCTCAGGCCTACAGGGGTTTCATTAACCAGTGCAATATGCACTTCCGCCTGCAGCCCGCCCTCTTTCCCGATGACGCCACCAAGACCACCTTTATCCTGGTTCTTCTTGAAGGGAAGGCCCTAGAGTGGGCTTCCCCCCTGTGGGAATGGGACGATCCCATCCTAAGGAACCTTGATCGACTTGGCGGGGCGCATAGATCGGCGTCATCAAGAGTGCTGCCAAGAGGCCCAGATGACACCCAAAGCCGCAACTCCGTCCAGACCCCCTCAGCATTCGCCCTCACCCAAGGGTAGGTCGGGAACCCCCTGATCTCTGCCCGATGAGCTCATGGAATTGGGACATGGAAAACTGTCCACCCGCGAACGCCATTGGCGAATAAAGAAGGATCTCTGTTTTTATTGCGGCGCACCGGGCCACCGGATAGCCGCATGCCCTGCGCGATCGGAAAACTCCTGGCCTAGGACCTGAGGGAGGTTTCTTCCTAGGCCTAACATCACCAGCACCTCCACTAACACTACCAGTGGTGCTAACGTCACAGCGGGTGACTTTCATACGTTAGCCCTGGTCGACTCTGGTACCGGCGGCAACTTCATAATGCAGAAATTGGTGGAGCACCTTGAAGATTCCACTGGTCCGGTGTTCTAGCTCCTCTGGTCATCTCTTCCGTTCAAGGGAGACCCCTCCCGGGTAGTTGTGACCCACTTCACAGAATCCACCCAGCTGAGGGTTGGGCTCCTTCATCGCGAACAGATGGCTTTTCATGTCCTGGAGCATTTCATACACCCAGTTGTCTTGGGCGTTCCATGGCTCCAGGAACATGGCCCCCAGTTTGACTGGAAGACCTTACACCTGACCCATTGGGGTCTGAGCTGTCACGGCAAATGCCTTCAGTCAGTAATTCCAGTCTCCTATTCTGTTGCCTCCACCAGCCTTCCAGGCCTGCCGGCCCCCTATGCCTCATACGCGGATGTGTTCTCGAAGCAAAAGGCCGAGATTCTTCCACCTCATCGATCCTTCGATTGTACCATCAACCTCCTCCCTGGCACTGAGCCTCCTCGGGGCTGCACCTATGCCCTCTCACCTGCAGAGATGCAGGCCATGAAGAGTACATCAGAGAGAACCTGGAGAGGGCTTCACTTTGGACGTCAAAGTCCCCCACAGGGGCTAGGTTCTTCTTCATCGGGAAGAAGGACGGGACTCTTCGCCCCTGCATTGACTAACGGGTTGACTTGATGCTATACGGTCAAGGACCGTTATTCCCTTGCCTCTCATCTCTGAGCTCTTTTGACCGGCTACAAAGTGCAAGGATCTTTACCAAGTTGAACCTCCGAGGGGCTTACAACCTCATTCGAATCACGGAGGGTGATGAAAGGAAGATGGCCTTCAACACCCGAGATGGCCACTATGAGTATTTGGTGATGCTGTCCGGGCTCTGTAATGCCCCTGCAGTATTCCAGAATACCATGAATGAGATACTCCACGACCTCTTGTATCAGTGCGTGGTTGTATACTTAGAAGACATCTTGATTTTCTCCGACACTCTGGCCGCCCACCACCGGCACGTCGTCCAAGTTTTACAACGCCTCAGGGAACATAAATTGTTTGCGAAGCTCGAAAAATGCCTGTTTGAGCAGGAGTCTCTTCCCTTCCTGGGATATATAGTATCCAGTCAGGGATTCCGCATGGATCCGCAAAAAGTAAAAGCCATTCGGGAATGGCCACAGCCGTCTGGACTAAAGGCACTCCAAAGATTTCTGGGCTTCGCAAACTATTATCGGTCTTTTATTCCTCACTATGCTTCCATTGTTGCCCTGATGACAGCCCTGACCCAGAAACGTGCGGATCCCAAAAATTGGCCTCCGGGAGCAGAGGCTGCCTTTCGTCGCCTCAAGGAGGCATTCATGCAACAACCGTGCCTTCGGCATCCGGATCCGCCAGCAGTCATTTTTTATCGAGGGTGGACGCATCCTCGGAAGGAGTAAGGGGCCATTCTGAGCCAGGCCTCTGAAGGCCATAAGCTACATCCGTGTGCCTTCCTCTCCTGCCAGTTCTCGCCAGCAGAGTGGAACTATGCCATTGGTGACAAGGAGCTCTTGGCCATCAAGGTAGCCTTAGAAGAGTGGCGCCCATGGCTGGAGGGGGGCACAACACCAGTTTACAGTCTCACAGACCATAAGAATTTAGAATACCTGCATTGAGCACAACGACTCAACCCACAACAAGCCCGTTGGGCCATGTTCTTCACCCGTTTCAATTTTATCCTCCGGTACAGACCGGCCAGGAAGAATGTTAAGGCTTACGCCCTATCACGGGTATTTGATTCAACGGAGGGTTCTGAGGAACCACAGTACATCATTGAGCCATCCCGTATCCTCCTGTCTGCTACCACAACCATCCCTCCCAGGAAAACTCTGGCATGGGCTCACGATTCCCACTGTTCCGGTCACCCAGGGCAATCCCGCACGCTGCAGACCCTGCGCCGGTACTACTGGTGGCCAAAGGTAAATAAGGATGTCCGGGCGTATGTGGAGTCCTGCCAGACCTGTGCTCGCCACAAGAGGATATCCGGTTTGACCCCAGGCTTACTTCAGCCATTACCTGCGCCTTCTGAACCGTGGACCCATGTGGCAACTGACTTCGTGGTTGACCTGCCACTATCCAGTGGCAACACGGTAATATGGGTGGTCGTCGACCGCTTTAGTAAAATGGCGCACTTCGTGCCTTTGCCAGGATAGCCGTCCGCACCACAGCTGGCTGGGCTGTTCATCCAGCACATCTTCAGGCTACATAGCCTACCTAAAGGCATCCTGTCAGATCGAGGGCCTCAATTCACTGCCAAGTTCTGGAGGGCCCTCTGCCAGAAGTTCGACGTCACCCTAGACTACACGTCCGCTTACCATCCACAGACCAATGCTCTCGCACAGAGAACAAACCAGACTTTGAAACAATTCCTCCGTCTGTATGTCAATGAGAAACAACATGACTGGGCTAGCCTGCTACTCTGGGCCAAATTTGCGCTAAATTCTCATATCTCTGCGGCTATGGGATCTTCCCCGTTTCAGATAGTGTATGGGAAACAGCCACGTCCGCCACTGCCTGTTCCCATCACAGTTTTGTCTCCGGTAGCTCAACTCTCTGTTGATGAGTTGCACCGCCTTTGGATATCCACGCAACGTGCCCTGATCAAGGACCGGCCAGGCAGCTAAAAGGTATGCTGACCAGCGTAGAAGACCGTACCCACCTCTCAGGCCAGGCAAAAGGTTTGGTTGAGCACGCAGTTCATCCGCTTGAAGCTGCCATCATCGCGGACTGGCCCCGCGATTCATTGGGCCGTTTCCCATCATCCAGCAGGTGGGTGCTGTATCGTATCAACTTAGTCTTCCCCCGTCCCTCAAGATACACAACACAAACACATTCCATCCCTCCCTCCTGAAGCCTATTGTTGTGGCCTTCCAGCATGCCTACGACGCCTCAACCTATTGCCTCCGAAGATGACCTTACCTATCAGGTCCGGGAGGTCTAGATGTGAGGAAACATCGGAAGAAGTGGAGTATCTGTTAGCTTGGGAAGGCTTCGGTCCCGAAGGAAACTCCTGGGAGCCATTGGCTAACATACTGGACCGGAATCTGTTGGAGCAGTTCCACAAAGACCACCCGGCTAAACCCAGGCCTCCGGGGAGGTTGCCCTAAAGAGGGGGGTACTGTTGTGTTCCACGGCCGTGGCAGGCCATGACCGTGGTCCCCTAACTTGCCTGTGGCGGTTTGCCACCGCGGGAGCCCCGGGGGAGGGCACTGACTTCAGGCCTGTCACTCCGGCACGGGCCTCAGTGCTGCTCGCTGCAGGGGGAGCCATCCCTGCTCCCCCCTCGCGGCGTCCAGCAGCGTTTCTCCTCCGCGGGGGGAAATCAAAGATTGCCGCCGCCATCTTTAGGTGCGAGGGCCGTGCCTCCTCACAAATTTAAAGGGGACCTGATCCCTTTAACCCAGCTTCACCTGTTCCTGATCAGCCTGAGCAGGGGAAGTATAAAGGGAGGCTTCCTCTGCTCATTCCCTGACTTGGCAACGTTCTCCAGCGCTGTCTAGTCTGCTTGCTTCAGTGAGTTCCTCGTGCTTTGGATCTTTGTTCCTGTTATGTCTTGGTGTTCCCTGTTCCTGACTTTGGATTGGCTTACGGTGATTCTCTGGTGTGTGACTTCGGATTGGCAAGCGGTGATTCCCTGGTGTGTGACTTCGGACTGGCAAGTGGTTATCCCTCGGTGCGTGACTTCAGACTGGTAAGCGACGACCCTCTGGCACTTGACCTTGGACTTCTTCTGGACTACCGTCTCCAAGGGTCCGCCTAGGTCCCAGCGGTCCGGGTCCCTACGGGCTCCTCCCGGGGGGACCGCAGGCTTCCAGGGCGAAGCTCCAGTCAGCCCTTGCACCGATACCTTGACCTCTCAAAGGTCCACCTAAGTCCCAGCGCTCTGGGTCCCTACGGGCTCCTCCTGGGGGGATCGCAGACTTCCAGTGGCTTCTATGAAAACTAAAAAGTCATGGGATAGGAGGTGATGTCCTTTCGTAGATTACAAACTGGTTAATAGACAGGAAACAGAGAGTAGGATGAAATAGTCAATTTTCTCAGTGGAAAAGGGTAAATAGTGGAGTGCCTCAGGGATCTGTACTCGGACCGGTGCTTTTCAATATATATATAAATGATCTGGAAAGGAATACGACGAGTGAGGTTATCAAATTTGTGGATGATACAAAATTATTCAGAGTAGTTAAATCACAAGCAGACTGTGATACATTACAGGAGGACCTTGCAAGACTGGAAGATTGGGCATCCAAATGGCAGATGAAATTTAATGTGGACAAGTGCAAGGTGTTGCACATAGGGAAAAATAACCCTTGCTGTAGTTAGACGATGTTAGGTTCCATATTAGGAGCTACCACCCAGGAAAAAGATCTAGGCATCATAGTGGATAATACTTTAAAATTGTCGGCTCAGTGTGCTGCAGCAGTCAAAAAAGCAAATAGAATGTTAAGAATTATTAGGAAGGGAATGGTTAATAGAACGGAAAATGTCATAATGCCTCTATATCGCTCCATGGTGAGACCGCTCCTTGAATACTGTGTACAATTCTGGTCGCTGCATCTCAAAAAAGATTATACTTTGCGATGGAGAAGGTACAGAGAAGGGCAACCAAAATGATAAAGGGGATGGAACCAGCTCCCCTATGAGGAAAGACCTGAAGAGGTTAGGGCTGTTCAGCTTGGAGAAGAGATGGCTGAGGAGGGATATGATAGAGGTCTTTAAGATCATAAGAGGTCTTGAACGAGTAGATGTGACTCGGTTAATTACACTTTCGAATAATAGAAGGACTATGGAGCTTTCCATGAAGTTAGCAAGTAGCACATTTAAGACTAATCGGAGAAAATTCTTTTTCACTCAACGCACAATAAAGCTCTGGAATTTGTTGCCAGAGGATGTGGTTAGTGCAGTTAGTGTAGCTGGGTTCAAAAAAGGTTTGGATAAGTTCTTGGAGGAGAAGTCCATTAATGGCTATTAATCAATTATACTTAGTGAATAGCCACTGCTATTAATTGCATCAGTTGCATGGGTTCTTCTTAGTGTTTGGGTAATTGCCAGTTCTTGTGGCCTGGTTTTGGCCTCTGTTGGAAACAGGATGCTGGGCTTGATGGACCCTCGGTCTGACCCAGCATGGCAATTTCTTATCTTCTTATGTTCTTATGTTCTTATGAAGACACAGGTCCTCTTCTCGTCTCTTCATCTGCCTCCGCAGTCGCCTCAGTCTCCAGTGCCGAGGGTCAGCTGGTCTCGTCTTCTGCTCTGCCTTGCCACCTGACGAGAGAACCTACGGATCTTCCGCAAGGTATACCATCCTCCCGTCAGCCCAAGGGTTCACAAGCCTAAGCATAACATTTTCTTGCTTTGTTGCCCGGGGTTTTTATAGACAGAAAAGCCAGGTAAGGGCTAGTCTTTTCCTTCTTGTTCAAAGAAATTAACAAATTTTGCCTCCCTTCCTAAAACAAAGAAGTCTGAAACTGGAAGATTTCCCAGTTCAAGAAAGTTGCCATCCTGTAGACGGAGGTAGTCAGGAAGAGCACTCACGTCCTTCTAACCCAGAGCAAAGATAAGAAATAAAAAGATCTTTTATTTTTTTATTTTGTTTCTTCTGAACTTCCAAGGACACAGGTGTCCAGTTGTCTAATTGGAAAACTGTCTGTAATTGAAAAGCATCCAAAAGAGGCCCTTTTCTAGTACCGGGCATATGGAAAACAATTCTTTACGTCTCAATGCTAACTTGGAATAACTGACTACATACACTGTTCATACATGTTTATAAGCACATATTATATTTAAAATACATTTTCTGGCACTTAGTCTTACAAATAATCAGTCTGTTGATTATAGAGAGTAATTATCAAAATTTCCTACATTGATGCAAAGTCCACATGTACTTTTATCCCACTACTTTTGAAAAGAAATGCACAAGCATATTTCCCTTGGAAAACTGGCCTAAGAAAAAGTTCCTGCAGAGATTTGTACCTGCTTTTTCTGTGGATACTGCATGTGTAGGTTTGAAAATGTATCTCTGGGTTCTTTTCCTTCCCTTGTCTTACCATACCCTCAGAACATCGACTTCTTACCCCAAGTAAAGCCATATATTATTGATCCCCTTACCTGGGTAAATGGTGGACAATTTCAGGTGGTCAATGTACCTAGGCAAACCAGTACATACCCACATAAATGGCTTCTGAAAATGTCCTTCATAAAGATATTTCACAGGGCAACTCCATCAGCAAATCCAGCCATTCTACCATGCAAATATATAAATCTATTATTTAATTTAAATACCCAGAAGAAATGTACTTCAGTACTAGTTTTGGCACCTATTTAGATTAGCATGCAATGTTATAATTAACTAGCAGGCAGGTCTGTCTGGCAGACGTGGCAATGCAGAAATCTTAAAAGACTGGCTAATTGGGCTACAGTCACACTATTATTAGTTCTTTGCAGGCTGGTTAGGGGTGCAGGGTTCTGCTAGCAGCCCTCCCACCTTCCTTGAGATCCTAAGTCAGTGAAAAAACAGCATGTATGCTCCTTGAAAATAGACTTTTATTTATCAGATTTGGCAGGACATATCATTTATAAAATAACAACAATTCCTATCTTTAGCATCCTGGCTACTACATACCAGTTTTCTCGAAAGAAAGTTCTGTATCATGGGTGATAACAAAACATGCCATATACCTTAGCCTGCTTGAGATACTAAAACTTATCACTAAATTATTTAGCCTGATTTGAACTTTCAGGAGATTCCTCTGTTCACCTCTGAAGCAGGTTCTGGTTGGATTGCTGGAGAGCGTGGGCAGGGGAAAGGCTTGCTTCCTGGCTGTATGCTAGCCAAGCTGTCTGGGCTGGTTTTCATCCTTCGGGTTAGCAGGGAGATCTGGTCAGTTTTGGACCTCCTCTAGCTTCCAGGAACACCTCAGCACAGATTCTCACAGTCAGGGTTTTCTCCCCATATTTGGGTTCAGGATTTGAGCTCCTCCCGGGGTCCATGGCTCACCTCCCTGCTCCCTTTTTGGCTTCTGGTCACTCTTCCAGGAGGTTCTTCTTCTTTCCTTCTTTTTCGGCCTCCTTTTCTATTCTTGCCCCCTGTCATATACTTCCAGCTGATAAATATGCATAAGCTCATGCATACCCTCGTGGGGGATGGAGGTTCTCTTGTTGCATTGCTGGGTTTTTTTCTTCCCTTCCCCATTACTTTGGAAGGGATCCTGCCATGATGAAATACCAAGCTGCATGTCAGAGTGCCAGCACTGCCCCAGGCTGATTCCTTCCAAAGTGGGCTATTGCTTGCCTATGTCCCTGACACTTGCTTAGGATCTTATGTGATATTGTCTTTTCTGTCTGGTTTCTTTATTTGCATAGGAGCTGGCAAACAGGCACATCTGATAAGGCCTCCTATACTGCATTAGAACAATATTCTAGCTTCCACTGATGCAAGGCAGTTTAAAGTTCACCTGGGTAGAAGTCCTTCTCCTGTTATAGCAGAGCCTGGGCCTGTCATAATTTATCCTGTGCGTGGCTATTTTAATTCATAACTGGTGCATCATTGGTAAACAGGAGATATCGCCCTTCATGATTAGTGTTTTAAAAAAAAAAAAATTCAGCCTAGACTTGGGAAGGAGGGGAGCTGGGGTATCCCGTGTGCTTATTGGGGGATCTCATGCTCTAATTGGGGGATCTCATGCTCATCTGCTTGAGATGGTAGAGTAAATAGAAAGAGGTCCATATTCAAAAGCAATTTAGATAGATAGCATAATAGTTATCTGTCTAAATGGCTTACCTGGCTATATTTAGCCCTTCCCCAGCTAAATTCTAGCCGGGTAACTAGTTACTTCACATCAGGCCTAAACTTATCCATCCTCATGTGGAGAGATAACTCGTTACTTATCCAGAAATCTTCAGAGATATCCTGGTAAGTAGCACACTTTATGAAAAAAACACCCACAAGTTGAAGGCCTTCCGGGCGAAGCCACCCCAACACCACCACTTGAATCTACCCCCTCAGCTGTCCCCACAAGCTGGCCCAAACTGTTAAAACTGGGAAAGTTTAAAACTTTCATCCGACAATTGCTGTCATCCCGGGCCTCTCCCCTGCTCCCACCCTCATCACTAAAAATACTTTAACTGCCTATCCTCTGCTCCTGCCATTCATCCCCCCCCCCCCCCCCCCCCCCATCCCTGGCTGATACCTATTCCACCCACCTGTTACTTCCCAAAGTGGCCCCCTCTTCTATGTGCCAAGATCACTCTTCTCAGTGATCCTGTCTTCTTCTAGCATAAATTAGGCTATTACCTAAGTGCTTCAGCCCACTACCCGAATCGATCTCTTGGAAGTGGGCAGAATTATCATGAATTTGGGCCAGGAATTCAGGCACCTTTGTTCTTTTCTTTATTTTTTTATTTTTTTAAAGAAAGAGTTAATGCGGGCCCCCTCTCCTCATACACACTGTGTTCCTTCTATGCCTGTGGGTATTCTCCAAGGAGTTTCCATTTGAAAATCCAATGGTCTTCCAGGGATATATACAGTATATCTCTCTATTTTTTTTTTTTTGTTTGTTTTGCTCCACATATTTTGTCAGTGCAAAGTTTGCGGAGTAATCAGTACATTCAAGGATTTTAAAAAAACTCTCTGCTCATACTTATGCTGGTCTGCCCTGACCCTGCTCCAGACTCCACTCCTTTTCCCCACTGGGAAATTAAAAAAAAAAAGTTTATTTCCCTATGGGTAAATACCCATTTACTAGCAGAAATTACTATGCAAATTCCCAAAATATTGTCATTTGCTAGAGCTGCATTTGGTTTCATATTTGAAAGATATTATTTGTTCTAACTGGCAAATCTTTGTTAAGACATTTTTATATTATATATTGAAATGTAACTTTAACTTCTCACAATTCACAAATTGGGAGAGGGAATTTTTTTCTGCTGTAAGGTTAGTTTATTTTTATTCTCTTTTGAGTATATTGTATTTCTGTTTTCTTCCTAACATAATCCTGATTGACTGAATGGAAATATATGAAATAATTTTGAAAAAGCTTAAAACACATTGTGCACAAATGCATTGCATAAGCACGAGGTCTGACCTATTACATGAACTTTCTTTGCATTCATATGAAAATGGAGCTAATGAACCTATTTACTTATCTTCATTAGAGATCAGCTTTTAAATCTCCAAATTTTTTTATGTGTGCATTAGGCATTGGCACTAAGAAGCCCATATTCAGACAGCTGGCGAGCTGATACCCATACACTCAAATATTCAGGAGAATGCAGTTATGCATCCCACTGAATATCCCTGGATAAAGTCCAAGATAGCTGTATAATATTATCCAGAAACTTTGACCGCTTCTTGGCATAACAATACTTACCCTGATAATTTATCCAGGTTGCTGTCAGATCAATACTGGAAGGACTAGGAACAGGTAACAAAATATCTCGCTCCCAGCCAGGGTTTTCACAGATCGGGGGGGGGGGGGGGGGGAGCGACCATGGTGGAGTGAGTTGCAAAGAGGTAGAGGGTGGGAAGGAGGCCAGGAGGAAGCACCAATAAAAGAAATGAGGAAGGGCAACGCAACACTATTCATAGCTACTTGGGAAGGGTTTGTAGGGACCATTTATTAAAAATATTAGAAGAAGAGGTAGGAATTGGGCCACAGGCTGATCCTTAAATTTGCTGTATTTTTTTTTTTTATAGTACTACTTAACTGGATATCTTTTGAAGATATCCAGTTCAGTGGCAAGTTATCCAGCCACACAAGGCCACAGAAATTTAGACCTGCACTGAAGCAGGTCTAAAAGTATCCAGTTAACTTAGATGATTTTCATTTGCATCTAAGTATGCTAGCTGGATATCTTAGGTCCACCCCAGAATGTCTTTCTTTTTTATCCAGCTAGATTTTAGCTGTATAAGGGCCTCAGTATTAAAAAGTTGTATTTAGCTGGATAACATGTGTTAACTGAGTAAATGGCTTTGAATATTCTCTACAACAGTGGATCTCAACCTTTTTTTCTATCAGGACACACCTAAGAGATGATGCTCACATGCGTGTCACACTGAACACATGACCATCATGGGACTTAATATAAGCAAGTGCTCTGCATCCACAGGAGTCGCTCGCTTCCTAGCAGTGGGTGCAAAGCAGAACTAAGACATTTCCCTGTACAACTCACCAAACAAAAAAGATATTCTGATTCCTGTGTCATCTTAGTAACAGCATCACAAAATCCCTCTGTTTCCAAGTATATTGTAAAATAATACAAACAAACCCCACTCTGTCCATGTCTATTAGAGATGTGAATCGTGACCTCGATCGTCTTAACGATCGATTTCGGCTGGGAGGGGAAGGGAATCGTATTGTTGCCGTTTGGGTGTGTAAAGTATCGTGAAAATCGTTAAAATCGTGAGCCGGCACACTAAAACCCCCTAAAACCCACCCCCCGACCCTTTAAATTAAATCCCCCACCCTTCCGAACCCCCCCCCCCAAATGCCTTAAATTACCTGGGGGTCCAGCAGCACACTAAAACACGGCACACTAAAACACGGCACACTAAAACCCACCCCGACCCTTTAAATTAAATCCCCCACCCCAAATGCCTTAAATTACCTGGGGGTCCGTAGCCTTAAATTACCTCCGTAGCGGCGGTCCGTAGCTAAATCGGGGGAAGGGGGAGAGCAGGAAAAGCGGCACACTAAATCGTGTAGTCTTCAGCCGGCGCCATTTTCCAAAATGGCCGCCGCAAAATGGCGGCGGCCATAGACCAAAATGATTCGACGCAGGAGGTCGTTCCGGACCCCTGCTGGACTTTTGGCAAGTCTTGTGGGGGTCAGGAGGCCCCCCCAAGCTGGCCAAAAGTTCCTGGGGGTCCAGCGGGGTTCTGGGAGCGATCTCCTGCCGGCGCCATTTTCCGTACGGAAAACGATTTGCGGCAGGAAATCGCTCCCTGAACCCCGCTGGACCCCCAGGAACTTTTGGCCAGCTTGGGGGGGCCTCCTGACCCCCACAAGACTTGCCAACAGTCCAGCGGGGGTCCGGAACGACCTCCTGCGTCGAATCGTTTTGGTCTATGGCCGCCGCCATTTGCGGCGGCCATTTTGCAAAATGGCGCCGGCTGAAGACTACACGATTTAGTGTGCCGCTTTTCCTGCTCTCCCCCTTCCCCCGATTTAGCTACGGACCGCCGCTATGGAGGTAATTTAAGGCTACGGACCCCCAGGTAATTTAAGGCATTTGGGGGGGGGGTTCGGGGGGGGGGTTCGGGAGGGTGGGGGATTTAATTTAAAGGGTCGGGTGGGTTTTAGGGGGTTTTAGTGTGCCGTGTTTTAGTGTGCCGTGTTTTAGTGTGTCGCTGGACCCCCAGGTAATTTAAGGCATTTGGGGGGGGGGGTTCGGGAGGGTGGGGGATTTAATTTAAAGGGTCGGGGGTGGGTTTTAGGGTGTTTTAGTGTGCCGGTTTTCCTGCCCTCCCCCTTCCCCCGATTTACGATTTTTTGACGATAAATCGGGGGAATTGGTATTGTATCGTGGCCCTAACGATTTTTGACGATTTAAAATATATCGGACGATATTTTAAATCGTCAAAAAACGATTCACATCCCTAAATTGTCTATCAAACCTGCCATACCTCAGCAACACCAACTCCAAGAAATGGAACAGCAATAGCCCTACCCATGAAAAGGCAGCAGTTTACCACCAGTGCAATATAATATCGAGAAAATACAACAAATAAGGCTGATACAATCCTCTAGTATGTACCTCATCTCACTCACATACACACAGAGCAAGACAGACCTGCCTTCACCAAATATAGAATAAAAGACCACAAATTACAAATGTGGAAACGAAACCCGGAATAGAATCCCCAAAATCACCTTCTGCATGCAGTGTAAAACTGGAGTCTAGCAACAAAAATATATTTCCTCCTATACTAAGCAAAGTTCAAAGAGAGAAGAAATGCATATTCTTGAAACTGATATAGTATGGCCCTTGTACTCAATCACTTCCCTCGATGCCCCCATCACCCCTCACTTCTCCCAACTTCTCAATCATCCCTTCACATGCTCATATCCCTGTCCAACACTCCTGATACCCCCAACCTGCATTCTCTTCCCCGTGCTCCCTCTTTCCCCTGCTCAACTCTTTCTGCCCTTCCCTCTCCTCTATCCAGAATACCTCTGACCACCTCTTTCCCACCTCTTCCTGCTTATCATCCTCCACTCCCTGCTCCCCTCTCCCCCTCCCTCTCTCCCCCTTCCCCAGCCCAGCAGCCCATACCTCCATCTCTCTCTCCACTTCCATCTCTTTTCCCTACCCAGCAGCCCGTAACCCTTCCCTCCTCCACCTCACCTTACCCAGCAACCCCAATCTACTTTCCCCACCTCTTCCTATTCAGCAGACTGCTTATTCCCTCTCTCCCCATGCCTTCTGCCTAGTAGACTCTTGAGCTCCGATCTTCCCACACCTTCCTGCCAGTATATTTCCCCCTCTTCCTGGCTCCCAGACAGCAGAAAAGACCTCAGTCTAATCCAGGGTCTCCCTCCTTCTTTATCAGCAACAGATGAGGGCAAGAAGCACTAGGGGTGTGCATTTGTTTGCAACATATTGGCAATCCGCAACATATAGGGCCATATTTGTTGTATTCGTGGGAAAGCAAAATGTATCGCGATTCCCACGAATACAACGAATATTCACCGAATTATTCGGCCGTCTAAAGGAGCAAATTTAAACAAAACCCCCATCCTCCTGACCCCCCCAAGACTTTCCAAAACTCCCTGGTGGTCCAGCGGGGGTCCGGGAGCGATCTACTGCAGTCACGCCGTTGGCTGCCGGTATTCAAAATGGTGCCGATAGCCTCTGTGACATAGTAAGGGCAAAGGCTATCGGCGCCATTTTGATTACTGGCAGCCGACGGCCTGAGTGAAGGAGATCGCTCCTGGACACCCACTGGACCACCAGGGACTTTCGGCAAGTCTTGGGGGACACTCCTCACCCCCACAAGACTTGCCAAAAGTCCCTGGTGGTCCAGCGGGGGTCCAGGAGCGATCTCCTACACTCGGGCCGTCAGCTGCCAGTATTCAAAATGGTGCCGATAGCCCCTGTGACATAGTAAGGGCAAAGAATATTGGCCTCCCCAAGGCTTGCCAAAAGTCCCTGGTGGTCCAGCGGGGGTCCTGGAGTAATCTCCAATCTCCGAGCTGTCGGCTGCCAGTATTCAAAATGGCGCCGATAGCTTTTGCCCTTACAATGTCACAGGGGCTACTGGTGCCATTGGTCGGCCCCTGTCACATGGTAGGAGCACAAGATGGTGCCAGCTCCATTGCTCCTATCATGTGACAGGGGCCGACCAATGGCACCGGTAGCCCCTGTGACATAGTAAGTTCAAAGTCTATCGGCGCCATTTTGAATATCTGCAGCCGACGGCAAGAGTGCAGTAGATGGCTCCCCGACCCCCGCTGGACCACCAGGGAGTTTTGGTAAGTCTTTGGGGGGGGGGGGGTCAGGAGGTTGGGGGTTTGAAGTTAATTAAATTTTAGCCGGGAAACGAATAAGAATGGAACGTATGATCGGATCGGGGCCCCCCCTTGCCAAATGCAACGTATCTGCCCCCCCACGAATACAAATACCGAATGTAATGTTTGCGGTCCCTCTGCACATCCCTAAGAAGCACTGAGGAGAGGAAGATGAGGAGGCAGCAGCAGTGGATCTATAAAAGCATACACCTTTCTCCCTTATGCTCCTGCTTTCACATCCAGGCCCCTTGGGATGAAGAGAGCTTCAGCAGCCTCACTGCCAGGCCAGACAGAGGAAGATAAAGTTGGTGTCCTGCCTGGCCCATATGAACAGGAGTTGGTGATATCACACTCTGATCTGGGTGAAGGAGGAGGGAACAACCTTCCACTGGCCAGGAAGAGGAGAAGGAAGCAAGAGCAGCTTCCTGTTGTACCCAATAAAAGAGAAGTCAGCCAGCTCCTGTCCAGATTGGTGAGGAAAGATCAGTCTTCTGCTGGCTCTGTGACACACCTCCCAGGACTTTGCGACAAACTAGTGTGTCCCGACACACCTGTTGAGAACCACTGGTCTACATTATATAATTAGTTAAAACATTGTCAGTCATTTCTGTTGACTTTTCTGTTTACTATCTAAATAGTGACAAATTGGCATATTTCACATTGCAGTGCAGGCATGCCACAGAATGTGTACAGATTTTGACAATTTTTAAAAAAACTTTTTATATATATTACCAGCCTACAGCACAAGAATACAGGTATATATAATAGAATTAATACAAGGGAATCATGTTAAAAGTATACATAAAGCACTATGTTTCCATTACACTAATTCTATCCATCCAAATAATCACAATAAGGCAGCATATGACAATGGTAAAGTCAGAGAACACTGTTATCCATGCAAGTTTCAACAGGTAAATGTTTGAAAGAAAAACTGCTGGCTTATTTTGTAATTATGGTTTAGAAGCTCAATAGGGACTCTATATCTTATTATATAAGCCAGTTTTGTTCTTAATCAAAAGTATTTTTTTCAAGATTAGCAATATCTTGCTTCTGCTTGTGCCAATGCTCTATCTTTGGGGAAGTTTTCCCACAATGAGGCTATCGTAAAACGAGCTGCATGTATTAGCTGAGCTCTTCTTTGGTTAGGATCCATCGAGGCATGATTCCCAGCAGACACATAGTTTATATGTTCTGCTGCAGAATCTACAATCAAGATGACACAAAGGCTCTGAGTTCTGCCTTAACTTAAGAAAATGCTGATTGATTAAATTTCAGCCAGGAGTGGCATAAAAGCAAAAACATTTGTATTATCTTTTCTACAATTACAACTATCCTGTTTGATTTCAGAGCTTTAAACATGTCCCTGGACTCGTCACTGAGTTGTTTGGATTTTCTCTGGCCAGTTCAAAGAGATTAATGTAACAGAATGCAGCCACTTTCATAGTGGTTAATATAAAGGTCTTCTGATTGTTACAGTCAGACCCAAATATTTAGATGTGGCTTCCTTAGAAACTCAACATCATTTGAAACAAAATGCCTTTCATATCCGCTATCTACAAAATGCAGAAGGACTGTCAGATACAAGGTCAAATATAAGTTTCAAACTATGAAGCCTGGAAGTCAGCTTGCATGCAGCAGTTTAAGATCACATATCTTATGGGTGAGGATTTTATTTTTTACAGCTTTAAAGAAAGGGAAAAAAATATCCTCTGAAAATAAATCGTGCAGGCTAAAGCTTCTGAATGAGCACTGCAGAACATTTGCTAGAAAATGCTGAACTTTAAAAATTCAGCAAAAACTCTGCAGTTCATCTCACACCATTTACCTCTTCCAGAAGCTACAAGAATTTACATTCTTTACTAAAACATAAGTTATTTTACAGTAGTGAAAAATTAGCCAACATTTGCCCCAAGGTTAAATCGAATCCATAAAGTTTAATTTTCACTTTAAATGAAAGAGTTCTGTGACATACTGCCGGATTTGTAGTAGTATATACTGCTTCTAGTTCTTAGCTTTTCAGGTCCAAATTTTTTGGCTGAAGAAAAACAATTGTGGCAACTCATACTAACTGTTTAACCAACAAACACGGAAACTGAAGGGAAGTGAGAAAGCTGCTAAATATGCAGACACAACAGTGAAAGAACAATTGTGAGCAATATCTGAAATGCAGGTTGTATAAAGTGTGCAAGCCTCCAAAGACTTGTGAAGACCTTTGCTCATTATTCACCAAACTAATGATGACTGGAGACCTGGATCATTGTGAAGACATAACAATAACATGGCATGTTCTGTTATGGAGTCTCAATTTAGTGGACCCTTGGGCCGAACTGCAAGACACTGGGAAAGGTATTCAATGTCTCTGGTATACCACAGGCTGGGAGGCAGATGTTCAGGCAGGACGTAGAGGTGCTCTTCACCCTGGAAGCTGGTGATCCCTGGGAGGAGCCCGGCTGCTGGGACTTAGACGGGTTGATGAGCAGGACTGAGAACTGGAACCAGACTAGAACAGTAGACAGGAACTGTAGCAAGACTCAGATACTGGAACCAGGCAGGAACTGTGGCAGGCAAGCAGGAGCCAGGTAGGTACTGTAGCTGACAAGCAGGAACCAAGCAAGTACTGTAGTAGGCAAGCAGAAGCCAAGCAGGTACTGTAGCTGGCAAGCAGGAACCAAGCAAGTACTGTAGCAGGCAAGCAGGAACGGAGTGAGTTCCAAAGGCAGCTCACTCCGGGGCACGGAGCAACAGGGAACCAGTAGGTAAGCCCGTTGCAAGTCAAAGACTGAGTGTCCGCGGCCGGCTTATCAAGGTCGTGGCATCTGACGTCAGGAACTGGGCGGAGTCACCACTGTTGGGAAACGGCCTAGAAAAGCGCCCAAGTGGCACGCGCACGCACGCCTAGAGGCAGGGCATCCATGGGAGGCTTTCTGGTGGCGCGGCCCCCGTGGGGACGCCGCCGAACAGGCCACGAACTAGGCCAACAGAAGCGGGAACAGGTCCAGGAACACGGAGGTAAGGGTCTGGTTGCAGCACTCATGGCCAGAACCATAACAGTACCTCCCCTCTTACGCCCCCTCTTAGCAGGTCCAGGTTTACTTGAGTGATCCAGATGGAACTGCCGTAATAATTCCTTGTCGAGGTTGTTATGGGCAGGTTCCCACAAATTATCTTCGGGTCCGCAGCCCTCCCAGGCAAGCAGGTACTCCCAGCTTCGTTGATGGAACCGTACATCCAAGATCTCACATACTTGATACGTAATATCGTCCGGTACTGAAGGATCCGATGGTTCAGGAGCCTGGGAGTGGTATCTAGACAGAACAAGAGCAATGACACATGGAACACGTCATGTATGCGCATGGAGGAGGGTAGGCGTAGTCGGTACAAGACTGCTCCCACTCGTTCGGCGACTCGGAAAGGCCAACAGAATCTCGGGGCTAGTCTTCGAGATGGGATTTGTAGCTGTAGATTTTTAGTACTAAGCCAAACGCGGTCTCCTGGAAGAAAGATAGGCGCTGGCTGACAATGCCTATCTGCCCATTTCTTGGTGGACTGGGCAGCTTTACGGAGCTTTCCCTGGATAGAGGTCCATAAGGAAAGAAGCTGGCGGGCTGAAAGTTGCACTGCAGGGAGTGCACTAGGTTCAGGCGAAGACAAGGGCGGTCAAAGTTGCTTCCCATAGACAACGAGGAAAGGTGAACTTCCAGTAGCGGCATGCGTATGATTATTATACAAGAACTCCGCCCACGGGAGTAACTTGGCCCAATTATCTTGTCGTTCATTCACGAATGAACGGAGAAATGTCTTTAAGGTTCGGTTAGTCCGTTTCATTTGCCCATTACTCTGGGGATGGAACGCAGACGAAAGACTAAGTTGCACACTAAAGCGTTTGCAAAGCGCTTTCCAATATCAAGCAGTAAACTGTGGTCCTCGATCGAGACTACATCCTGTGGAAGACCGTGAAGTCTAAAGATATGTTGAGCGAAGAGATTAGCTAAGTCAGGTGCAGAAGTCAACTTTGGCAAGGGGACAAAGTGCGCCATCTTGGAGAATCAGTCTATGGTCACCCAAATGACCAAATTACCTCCTGAGACGGGAAGGTCCACGACAAAGTCGGAGAAGATGTGTGTCCAAGGCTCCACCGGGATGGGTAATGGTTGTAACAGGCCCCTGGGCCTCCTGATGAGTGGCTTTTGTACGGCGCAGGTAGGGAAAGAGCCCACAAATGCTTGGACATCCTGCCTCACCGTCGGCCACCAGTAGAATTGGTTCAACAGGTCTAAGGTCCCTTTACAGCCAGAATGACCCCCAGTGAGGGAGTCATGGGCCCAAGTGAGGACTACTCTCCGGGAGTGACGTGGAACGACAGTCTTTCCTCGGGAGGACACCAAGGTTGCTGCGAGGCTCACTTTCACGGGATCCAATATCTACTGGTGAGCATCAGAAGTTTCTTCAACCTCAGAGGAGCGCGAGAGCGCATCGGCTCAAACGTTCTTAGAGCCGGGTCGGTAGCGAAGGGTAAGGTTAAACCGATCAAAAAACAGCGACCACCGGGCTTGCCTTGGGTTCAGACAGTGGGCTTGCTTCAAGAAGGCTAAGTTCTTGTGGTCGGTGTAAATTGTAACCAGATGGTTGGCCCCCTCCAACCACTGTCTCCATTCCTCCAGGGCAAGTTTCACGGCTAGCAACTCTTTATCGCCAATACAGTAGTTGCTTTCTGCCGGCGAGAATTTCTTCGAGAAATATGAACAGGGTAGCAATTGTCCAGAATCGGAGTACTGGCTCAGCACGGCCCCCAAGGCCGTGGAGGTATCGACTTCCACCACAAAGGGCCGACTAGGGTCAGGATGACGAAGGCAGGTGTCCAACAAGGACGCTTCCTTGAGGACCTCGAAGGCTTGGCAGGTGGGAACAGGCCAATCCACCATGTTGGCTCCCTTTCGGGTGAGGGCAGTCAACGGGGCCACAATACGGGAATAGTTGGGAATAAAGTGACGGTAGAAATTGGAAAAGCCGAGGAAGCATTGCAACGCTTTGAGACCCCTCGGCCGGGGCCAATTCATAATTGCAGCCACTTTTTCAGGATCCATTTGGAAGCCTGTTGCAGAGATTATGTAGCCCAGGAATGGCAGGGACGTCTTCTCGAAACTACATTTTTCAAGTTTCGCATACAGACTTTGCTCCCTAAGTATTTGTAGCAATTGACGGACATGCTGATGGTGTGAAGGCAGGACCTGGGAGTAGACCAGCACATCGTCGAGGTAGACAATTATGCAGGTGTTCAGAAGGTCCCGTAACACCTCATTCATAAGGTGCTGGAACACCTCCGGAGCATTACATAAGCCGAAAGGCATCACGAGATATTCGTAATGCCTGTCTCTGGTATTAAAAGCAGTTTTCCACTGATCTCCGGGACAAATTCTGACTAAGTTGTAAGCACCTCGTAGGTCCAACTTTGTAAAAATCTTTGCTCCCTGGAGCCTATCGAGGAGCTCCGGGATTAGCGGGAGCGGGTAACGATCCCGCTTGGTAATAGAATTTAGGCCTCAATAGTCTATACACGGTCTCAGCGAGCCGTCCTTCTTGCTGACAAAGAAGAAGCCTGCCCCTGCAGGTGACTTGGACGGGCGAATAAACCCCTTGGCCAGATTCTCTGAAACATACTCAGACATGGCCCGGGTTTCAGGTAATGATAAGGGATATACCCTACCTCGGGGGGTGGGGGCATAGTTCCAGGTAGCAGGTCTATAGCGCAGTCATACGGGTGATGCTGCAGAAGGATCTCCACCTTGGACTTGGAAAAAACAACCGTGAAGTCCTCATAAGGTGCCGGAGGACCTAGAGCAGCGTGCATCAATGGAAGTCCGGGAGCCTTAGGCACCTTCATACAGTTGGCTATATAGAAAGGGCTCCACTTGACAATCTGTAGAGTATCCCACTGAATCGTGGGCGAGTGCTTCTGTAAACACGGCAACCCTAGCACCACAGGGTGGACAGCCTTATCCAACACTAGGAAGGCTATCTCCTCCAAATGGATCACCCCGGTGCGGACAGTAATGGGTGCCGTGGACATCACGATAGGTCCTGGAAGGAGCGTCCCCTGGATGGAGGTAATTCATAACGGAACCTCCCATCTATGCGTAGGAATTTGCAACTGGGAGACTAAGTCCTGCAGGATGAAATTACCTCCGGCTCCAGAATCCAGGAACGTGATCATCTCGATGGATCCTCCAGGGTACTCCAGGGTAACAGGCATGGTACATTGAGGAACTGTAGCACAGCCTAGGAGGAGCTCTTTCCGACCTCCTAAGGCTTTGGCGTTTTCCGCACGCTCCTGGCAGTGTGCCAAGATATTGCCCTTCTGGCCACAATACAAGCACAATTTCAACGAACGGCGACATTGCCTCTCTTCAGCAGAGAGCGGGACCCATCCCAGCTGCATGGGTTCGCAGGTGGGAGCGTCTGGACGAGAAGTCTTAGGAGAAGATGCGGATCTCGCCGACACAGAAGCAGGACTGTGGCAGGAGAAGTGCTGCTCCTTGGCCCATATTAAGGCTTTCCCATCAAGCAGGGACAGGATATAGGCTACTTTCACCTCATCCGAGAGGAACTGTTGAGGCAACAGGGAGAACCGTATGAAACATTGGTTCAGAAAGCTGCGGCAGGTCCTTAAATCTCCAGCGTAATGAGAGGGTGCCGGCAGCTGAGTCGCCGAAGAGTCTTGACCCTCGGGTGCTGGTTCTGAGGCGGATGGGGCCCTGGCATCCAATCGGGGTGATAATTCCCCTACCGAACCAGTAAGGACCTTGAGGTACTGTTGTTGATACTGCAGCTGCTGGGCCTACCCTGGCAGGTCCAAGGGGACAGGCGCATCCACCGAGTCCATGGCCTTGCAATCTGTTATGGAGTCTGAATTTAGTGGACTCTTGGGCCAACCTGCAAGAGACTGGGAAAGGTATTCAATGTCTCTGGTATACCGCAGGCTGGGAGGCAGATGTTCAGGCAGGACGTAGAGGTGCTCTTCACCCTGGAAGCTGGTGCTCCCCCGGGAGGAGCCCGTAGGAGCCCAGCCGCTGGGAATTAGGTGAGGCTTCACCCTTGGAAGCCGAAGCCCCCCTAGGAGGAGCCCGTAGGAGCCCGGCTGCTGGGACTTAGGCAGGTTGATGAGTAGGACTGAGAACTGGAACCAGACTAGAACAGTAGACAGGAACTGTAGCAAAACTTGAATACTGGAACCATGCAGGAACTGTAGCAGAACTCGGGTACTGGAACCAGGCAGGAACTGTAGCAAGACTCAACTGGAACCAGGCAGGAACTGTAGCAAAACTCGGGTACTGGAATCAGGTAGGAACTGTAGCAAGACTCGGGAACTGGAACCAGGCAGGAACTGTGGCAGGCAAGCAGGAACCAAGCAGGTACTGTAGCAGGCAAGCAGGAGCCAGGCAAGTACTGTAACTGACAAGCAGGAACCAATCAAGTACTGTAGTAGGCAAGCAGAAGCCAAGCAGGTACTGTAGCTGGCAAGCAGGAACCAAGCAGGTACCAAGCAGGTACTGTAGCAGGCAAGCAGGAATGGAGCGAGTTCCAAAGGCAGCTCACTCCGGGGCACAGAGCAACAGGGAACCGGTAGGTAAGCCCATTGCAAGGCAAAGACTGAGTGTCCGCGGCCGGCTTATCAAGGCCGCGGCGTCTGATGTCAGGAACTGGGCGGAGTCACCACTGGCGGGAAACGGCCTAGAAAAGCACCCAAGTGGTGCGCGCGCGTGCCTAGAAGCAGGGCGTCCATGGGAGGCTTCCCGGCGGCATCCCCGCAGGGGCTGCGCCGAACAGGCCACAAACTAGGCCAACAGAAGCGGGAACAGGTCCAGGAACATGGAGGTAAGGGTCTGGTCGTGGCACTCGCGGCCAGAACCGTAACAATGTCCATCTAACAAAGGCAAGTGGAAAGTTCTGAGAAGTAGCCCAGTGTATGCACTTCCCTCCCCTAACAGATATATATCAGCTGAAACCAGGTAGAAATCTCAGAAAAGTACAACATTTTATTTATTTTATTTTATTTATTCAACTTTATATTCCGGCTTTCAAATACATATCAAGGCGGTTTACAAACATGGAATATGCAGTAGCAAATTCAAAATAAAATAAAGTAAACAACTTATCTAAATTTTACATTCTTTCAATAACATTGATTTAAAAATTATATTAAAAATAAAACAATAAAACAATAAAAACATTAAAAAAAAATAATACTTATACATTTAAAATAAATCTATAGTAAATGAACCCGTCCACCAACATATGATCCTCATCTATACATCATTTGTGACTGATAGGTATGGAAACTGCAACTGATATAATTATGATAGGGGTCAGGAACCTATGGCTCGGGAGCCAGATATGGCTCTTTTGATGGCTGCATCTGGCTCGCAGACAAATCTTTAATAAAAAAGTAAAAACCTAACAAAATCCCCCACCCTCCTGACGCCCCCCAAGACCTCCAAAATTAATTTACTACAACCCCCACCTTCCTGACCCCCCCAAGACCTGCCAAATGTCCCTGGTAGTCCAGCGGGGGTCCAGGAGCGGCCCTGGAGCGATCTCCTAGACTTGGGCTGTTGGCTGCCATTAGTCAAAATGGCGCCGACGGCCCTTTGCCCTCACTATGTCACTGGGGTTGACCAATGGCGGCGGTAGCCCCTGTGACATAGTAAGGGCAAAGGGCCATCGGCTGCCAGTAATCAAAATGGCGTCAATGGCCCTTTGCCCTTACTATGTCACAGGGGCTACCGCCGCCATTGGTCGACCCCAGTGACATAGTGAGGGCAAAGGGCCGTCGGCGCCATTTTGACTACTGGCAGCCGATAGCCCAAGTCCAGGAGATCGCTCCCGGACCCCTGCTGGACCACCAGGGACTTTTGGCAGGTCTTGGGGGGGTCAGGAGGGTGGGGGTTGTAGTAAATTAATTTTGGAGGTCTTGGGGGGCATCAGGAGGGTGGGGGGGGTTGTTAGATTTTTACTTTTTTATTAAAGATTTGTCTGCGAGCCCTGGACCCCCGCTGGATCACCAGGGACTTTTGGCAGGTCTTGGAGGGGGGGGGGGTTAGGAGGATGGGGGGTTGTAGTAAATTAATTTGGCAGGTCTTGGGGGCATCAGGAGAGTAGGGGGTTGTAGTAAATTAATTTGGTAGGTCTTGGGGGAGTCAGGAGGGTGGAGGGTTGTAGTTAGTATGGCTCTCACGGAATTACATTTTAAAATATGTGGCGTTCATGGCTCTCTCAGCCAAAAAGGTTCCCGATCCCTGAATTATGACCTAGACCTATGGAGACATCAACATAAAGATATCCTAATTTTCTGACCAGATTATATCTCCCTGCATTCATCTTTATTTTTAGGATGCTAGTATGATCTACCTGGATCTGAAAATAAGTATTATTTGTAAGAAGAGGCTGGGAACTTCGGGCCAGTTAGTCTAACCTCTGTGGTCAGCAAATTAATAGAACTGCTGTTAAAACAGAAAATTGTGCTGTTTCTGGAATCCAATGGATTGCAAGATCTAAGTTAGCATGGTTTTTCCAGAGGTAGGTCTTGTCAGACAAATCTAGTCAATTTATTTGATTGGGTGACCAGAGAGTTGGAGCATTTATTATTTATTTATTTATTTATTTTTATATACCGACATTCATTGGGGTATATCACATTGGTTTACATTATAACTCGTGAATAATATGACTAAGATGTCTTATTATTGATACATTATAACATTAATAACATTACAACATTATGACAGGGAAACAGGGTAACTTGGAGGATTTGGGACTGAGTGTTACGTCCCTGGAAAAGTCCATAAACTGCTATTTGTCAATAGGGAATAGTCACTGATTGTTACTGGCATTAGTAGCATGAGATCTATTTAATGTTTAAGTACTTGCCAGGTACTTGTGACTTGGATTGGCCACTGTTGGAAACGGTATGCTGGGCTTGATGGACCCTTGGACTGACCAAGTATGGCATATCATATGTTCCTCTGTTCCTGCAGTCAGAGAGAGCAAGGGTTGTGTGTGTGTGTCTGTGTCTGGAAGAGAGTGGAAGTTGTATTTGTCTTTTTGACTGGAACAGAGAGAGAGAGAGTGGAAGGGTTTTGGTGTGTGTGTGTCTTTGTGTCTGGGAGAGACGGAGAGAGGGAGGGTTGTGTGTGTGTGTGTGTGTGTGTGTGTGTCAGAGAGAGAGAATGGAAGGGTTTTCTGTGTATGTCTTTGTGCCTGGAAGAGAGAGTGGAAGTATTATGTGTATGTGTGTGTGTGTGTGTGTGTGTGTGTGTGTGTGTCTTTGCATCTGGGAGAGAGAGAGAGAGAAAGTGAAAGGGTTGTGTATGTGTGTCTTTGTGTCTGGGAGGGAGAGAGTTGGTCTTTTCTTTCTGGGGCAGTCTTTTTCCTTGCCTACAACCACCACACCTGCTCTTGAAAATATATGGAAGCTGTCTGCTACTGTCAATTCTGGTTTTGTGGCTCTTGATGTGTGAAAGGTTGGCCAATTTTGCTCTATGAGATCAATATCAAGCCAATTGCCTGCTACATCATGCTTTGTTCATATTCTACTCTAACAAAGTCATAGAATAAAGCTGGCATATATTGACTATGAAAAACCAGGCAGACAAAGGTTGATACCATTCTTCTCTGCAAGAGAAGTGGGTCCTTTGTACAGCCTCATTGCTGCCTACAAAAATCTGCTGTTGTTGGCAAGAATCCTCATAATTGGCCCATTATAGTGCACACAACCAGCTCCTTTATTCTTCCCTTTAACTACAGATGTTTCTGGCCCTCCCAGTCTTCTAACTGATAACTTAATGAATTGAGGGCTGCATTTTGATATGTTCTTGGTGTCAGATAAGCAAGCCCCCATTCCCATATAATCCCTTGGATTCATGGTCAGTAGTCTGGAGGCTAAGGTGACATAGCATCTCTCATCATCAGCTACAGTGGCATGGAGGCAGGGACACCAGTGGAAACAGACAGCCAATCTTTAGCGCCAATCCCCAGCTCTCCTCTACACCAACCCTGACCAAGAAAAGCTGTATAGTGAAGTGGCTCTATTTCTAAAAATGTACAAAAACAACCTGTGTGATAAGTGGAAAGTAAAAAAAAATGTATATTTTGCATGGTGGACCAACAGATGGAAAATTATGCAGCCAGATGACAGGTTAAATCACTGCTTGCACTTTGCAGATTCTCTATATAGACCACACTGCAAAGGTGTTTCGTCTCTTTGTAAGCCCAATTCAGGGTAAGGGCTGAATCTTACTGGGGCCATAAAAATCCCAGAGCTGAGTCCCAATGCCATTTTCACCAGTTCTTTTGCCCCAGGATGTGGGTTCCTGATCTTTTGGGGGGAAGGATATCTTTCAAGGCCCAAGCTCTTTGGAGAAGATACACCAACAGAATAGTCTGGACTCACTAGATGGGTGTTTAAATAGATGGGTGTATAAATAAAAACGTTTACTGCGATTTTTGCATAATAATTAAAAAGTATAAACAATATGATTACCAGTTACATTCAGGTTTATCTGTAGTCTGGTAGCAAAGGTTTAAAGTCTGTATATATCTGTGGATATGTCAATCAGTGCAGGGTGTTGAGATTGACTTAACACTCATGGAGTGGAAAGAATAAGGGCCAGATTTTCGGAGGATTTACACACGTAACAGGCCTTGTATGCACTGGGCCTGTTTTAAAAAGTCCTGGTGATGCACGTAAAGCTCTGGGAAGCGTGTAAGACCCGGGGCTTGCAAAAAGGGGCAGGAAGGGGGTAGGGCGTGAGTGGGTTCATGCTCCCGACAGCAGCCATATTAGCCGCTGTGCCGGGGATCACGTGCTGGTAGTCGGCGGGCAGGCACAAAAAGTAAAATTTTTTGAGGGGGGTTAGGTGAAGGGTGGGAAGGTCAGGTTAGGGGGAAGGGAATGGGGAAAGGCAGCATGGCTCGGCACGCGCAAGGTGCACAATTGTGCACCCCGTTGCGTGCGCTGACCCCTGATTTTATAACTTGCGTGCACCTGTGCACGCAAGTTATAAAATCGCGTGCACATGTGCTCGTGCTGGGTAGCGCGCACATGTACACTGTGCGCGCATGTTATAAAGTCTACCCCTAAGTGTTCCAAGGTGGCTGGGGTGTTCTAGGTGTGGATAAATCCCCTTCCCCACTGTACATGAGATCCAAGGCTACTTTCAATTGTCCTAACCTAGCAGTGTTATATGACCCCAGGTGGAAACTCCTTTGAGGGTCTCCATATTTTCCCCTCTTCTTCTCTCCATTTAATTCCTCTTCAAAGCAGATTGCTATAGACCTTCCTTGAGGTAAGGCCTCTCACTGGAAAACAGTTAAAGCTCTCCAGCTCTGGGATAAAAAAATGGTATCAAGGAAAATAACTTCCTTCCCTAACTCAGCTACACAAAAAGCAGAAACCTATTTCACTACTTCATTGCAACCCCTTCTTGATCTGGATGATGAGGTGTACGGGACACTCCTCATCTGCCTCCCAGAAAGGCACAAGTCTTCCAGAAGCAATGATTCAAAAAAACTTAGGGAAAAGGACAAAACTCTCTCAATTATCCACTCAAACTCCCTCCAGTTCTGTAAAGGAAATGGCTGGGCTTTCCACTCCTGTTCTAGGCTGGGGCCTAAATTGAGAGAGCACACAAAGATACTTCTGATCCTTCCAAATAAATCTCCAGACTGCTACACCATTAGCTAAACTCCTGCTCCCTTATGCTAAAGGAGATCACCATTCCAGACATCCTCAGTGGAGATGCTGTTATGAACGGTACACCCCTTCTCCTAATCTCTCTACCTCAGGGTATAACTAACGCCATCTAGTGGAGATCTGAAGGGTCTCTACATCTTAAAATGGGCAACCAGGAAAACATGCAAGAAAGACATATGGCCACTTGCAGTGGAGCTCCACCAAACAACAAGTAGCTCTGAACTCAGCATTGTAGAAATCTTTCTAGAAACTGCTATAGATACCCATGTGTTTCAACTAGCTCTTCTGGGATCCCTTTCTAATCAGGTTTCTGATTTTTCTACTCTTCAGACTGTTCTGATTAAGGATAACATTTCTCTTCGTACAAGAACTGGAAGGGGCCTTATAAATTAATGTGTTTGATGGACTTCATAGATTAAGAAATGTGCTTAGTCAGGAAAAGGAAGGAAAGAGAAATCTACTATATTTTTCTGAAAATCTGAAGAGAACGTGAGTACCAGTAATAGTCTGGCTCTGCAAGTTAGAGAAATATTGCTTTAATATTTAGTCAACACTTTGACAGAGGCAGGCTATACTTTTTATGTTGCCATCATTGCTATGTCGTGTTGGTGTGTCAGTCTCTTCAGAAAATAAACTCCTTTCAAGAACACAAGTTTGCATTGTGAGGCAGCATTCTGATCCCACTGAGTAGTGAAGATTGGTCTGATTGGCCTTCACATATCTCCACTGCCAGAGTAAATGGGATGACTTCCAAATTGGACAGAAAGATTCGGTGGGTTTATTTATATACTGAAGTTTATTACTGCTAAATGACAGCAAAGCCCACTTAGCAATGTATATCTTCAATAGGGATGTGCATTCGTTTTGAACAAATGCGCAATCTGCAACATATAGGTCCCTATTTGTTGCATTCATGGGGTTCCGAAATGTATGGCGAACTCCCATGAATGCAACATATCACTAACGAATAAACCCCCACCCTCCTGACTCCCCCAAGACTTGCCAAAAGTCCCTGTTATTCCAGCGGGGGTCCTGGAGCGATCTCCTGCACTCGGGCTATCGGCTGCCGGTATTCAAAATGGCACCGGTGCCATTGGTCGGCCCCTGTCACATGGTAGGAGCACAAGATGGTACCAGCTGTCCATTGCTCCTACCATGTGACAGGGGCCGACCAATGGCACCAGTAGCCCCTGTGACATAGTAAGGGCAAAGGCTATTGGCGCCATTTTGAATACCAGCAGCTGACAGTCCGAGTGCAGGAGAATGCTCCAGGACCCCTGCTGGACCACCAGGGACTTTTGGCAAGTCTTGGGGGGGTCAGAAGGGTGGGGGTTGTAGTTAATTAAATTTAAAGGGTTGGGATGGGTTTTTTTTTTTACTTTAATGGGAAACGAATACCATACGTAACTAATGGACGAATCGGGGTCCCCCATAAACAGGATGTAACGGATTTGAGTCCCGATGAATACGAATACCGAATCGAACATATCCATCCCTGCTGCACATCCCTAATCTTTAAAAGGCAAGACAATTATGCATAAAACAATTCTTGTTACCTCTTCATTTTGCTCTTGCTTTAAAACCCTTTATAGTTCCATTTAGAGAACATAGACGTTTATGTATCAATGCAGTGCAATTCAGTGTTGGTACTATTTAGTAAAGAAATGTGATATTGACCTTTTAAAAATGTTTTTTTATTTGTGCATGAAAAAATTTAGTGAGTGTTTAAAATTAGAAGTTTAATTTTACGTGATAGAATAAAAATAAATTTTGCTGCAGGTGTAAAACTTTCTTAAACATGTCAAAGTCATTCCTATTAAAATGTAAGTGGAGCTGGATAACATCAGAAATGCTGTATCTCTGAGTTATGACTGACTCAAGCATGAGGCAAATGAAAGCTGCTGCTGCTGAATTTGAATGAATGGGTCTTTACAGGCAGAGTGGAGGGTATTAATGGAGTATTTATGGTGGCTCTTTCCCTGTGCTCGGAATAACTTTCTGGAGCCCTGAAGGATATGTTGGGGGTGTTTTGCTGAATATCTCTGGGGTTTCTGCCTCTGTGAGAGTAACCATTAAGGATTTATCAGATTGTCATCCTTTGTAGGCTAAAACATGTTGTATGAATTATGTTTTAATTTTTCTAGATTAAGGAATAGCAGTTGCTGAAACCAAATTGGCCATCAAACTGCGTGAGAAGCATTACTACTAGCACAGAAAGCTCCATAAATGTTGCTTTGATCAAAGATGCCAAACCCGAGCCTCACATTCTTCATGCTTGGCATCTTCGACATGCCTTTTCTATTTAGGGTCAAAACACATTGAGGTGAACTAGTGTCTTGGTTAAAGATTAGCAAGACAGAAGTCTTCTCATTCATTAAATCACTGAACTGTTAAAATGCTAATTAAGGAGGATAGGTCTTCAAAGCCTAGTCAGAAATTGCTGTCGCAACTGCTTTATGAGTCACAGAGCTCATCTCTGAATTTGGGAGGATATTACTTCAAGGGCGTGTAATTATGTTTTAAGAATAAACTATTCATTTTACTTTAATCTGTCATTTGTAACAATCTCCTTGTTATACCTTTTACTACAGCAGGCTTTTCTGTGGGATTCACTTTCCTTTCTTTATTGCTTACAACCATTTTCCCCTTAGAGTGATCATCACAAGGTTTCAAGTTCAATTGCATTAATTCATGAATGCATTCGCTTGTTTGTCCCAAGATTGAAGATAACAAGCAGTCTGATTTTAGTCAAAACACTGTCTTACACAAAATAAGTTCTTCTACTTATGTTTGATTGACACTTCTTAACTGACAGCTAGTTATAAATGTTGTATTGTTCCTTCTCAAAGTTAATAACCGTAGATCAAACAAGAAAAAAAAATATATATATATATATAAAGCAATGTGTATTCTCTCTCTTTTTGCACTGCTGTACTGTAAAATTCAAGCATTTTCATAAAAGCCGCTGCTAAGATTACCACTACCAGTGTCACCTGTGGTTATCAAAGGACCGAGGGAGAAACTTTACTGCAAACTGTGCTTCTCTGCAAGACTCCCAATGTTCATTCCGAGTCCCTGAGATGCGAGCAGTACTAATGGTATTCCAGCTGACAACAGTTCCTTACACTACGTACTGGCAGCAATTTAGAGTATAAAATCATCGGTTATTTTCTTTCCTTTTGATTGAGAACCAGATATGATATCCATTTGATGGGTCGGCCAGCATCTGAAGTCAATGAAGTGCAGGGACACATAAAGGCTTTCTTTTGTTGTCTAACAATCCTAACCTGGTTTTCTGATTGATGTAATTTTTAATTTAACTGAACACCTTTTCATTAGTAACACAAGGTGAGTTACATTCAGCTGCAGTAGGTATTTTCCTGTCCCCAAAGGACTAACAACATTTGCATCATATTAACCTTCCTTCAAGGAGGGATCCTGCTGTCTCTACTGCAGGGACCTTTTTTTTTTAGAAAAATGTTGACTGATTTATGTTCCACTTTTAGGCACTTCAAAGTGGATTACATGCAGATACTGTAGGTATTTCCCTGTCCTTAGAGGCCTCACAATCTAAGCTTTTTGTACCTGAGACAATGGAGGATGAAGTGGCTTGCCCAAATTCACAGGAATTAGCAGTGGGATTCGAATGCTAGTTTCCCTGGTTTGTGGCCCACTGTTCTAACTACTATGCTACTCCTCTTTGCTATGGAAAAGAAAAGAGATAAAATCACAACAAGCAGACCAATTGCTAAATTCATGCTTCGTGGGCTTTTTTTTCTGAATCTACATGCTAAAGAATTTTAAGTAATTCTTTTTGTTTCTAATACTGTCCTGTTAGCCAGGTGTGATTAACACTAGTCCTCAAGAGCCACAAATAGTCCTGGTCTTCAAGATATTCATTGTGCATATAGTACTTCCTCCCCACAGGTGAGGAAGGAAGACGCCGACGCCGGCGCCAGGTGGCCTAATCCCGCCTACCAACAGCTCCTTTGCCCACCCACCACCACTGCCAAAGCAAAAGATCCCAGCGTCCATGCACAAAGGGGATCGCGGCTTCTTTTGGATCTTCTTTTGGAACGACGGTATATAAAATGTCTAAATAAATAAAAAAATCTCATACATATTAATTGTGGATATCATGAAAACTAGACCCATTTATGGCTCTTGAGTACCAGAGTTGGCCAGACCTGCTGAAATCCATAGTGTAGACCATGATTTGTAAATTGAACTGTTAACAAAAGGATTATTAGGAATATAAAAGGATTCACCCCATTTCCTTCAGTTGAGGCTGTGGAGTTTGAATCGTGGATCTCTCAATCAAGCCAATTCAGTATGGTGTGCTCAGGCCTCGTCTGGATGCACATTTTTGACACGCTATTATTACCCCTTATACAGTAAGAGGTATTAGCGTGTTGAATACATAGAAACATATAGAAACATAGAAATGATGGCAGAAGAAGACCAAACGGCCCATCCAGTCTGCCCAGCAAGCTTTGCACTTTTTTTTTTCTCATACTTTGTTTTGAGATCAGGCTCAGGATGTGGAATGTTGGCCGTGATCCCCTTCGCGCATTGCCATAAGATCTTCAACAGTGGTGGTGGGTAGTTTTAGGCCACCTGATGCTGGCATTTTCCTTCCTCACTGGGGGGGGGAGGGAGCACCCCTTTCTTTTTCCCTACCATTACCTCTCTGCAGCGCGCCCAGGAGAGTGGCCTGGGTGGGCGTTGGGAGAGCGGGCGCTAGCCTCAGAGTGCCGGCTTTCCCACGCAGTTTACTGAATCGGCCTGAATGTGATCTCAGGAGTCTTCTTCCTGGGATTGCTGGGAATGGTATGTAGATGAGCCTTCCTATTTTCTTCTGCTGCAAGGTGTGCAAGGCCTCTGGAAGCTGGGCTTGTGAAGTTTGAAGCCTGGATCACTCATTGTGACCTCTGGAGCCCTCTCCTTGGGGCAGCTGGGAGCAGTAAGCAGAAGAGCTTTCTGGTTCTCTTCTACTGCCAGCTTTTTTTCTTACCTTGTCTCATAAATCCTCTGTTTCTCAGCAACACCTTGTCTCCAACCTGAAGTATATGGTCTTTTGCTTAAAGTTCATAACATCTTTTCCTGGTGTCGCTTCTTCAAAGATCTACTTGTGCTGCTGTTTCCCAAGCTTTCTTTAGTATATAATGGTGATTCCTCACCCATTCCATCCAAATTAGGAATGATGTGTTCTTCCTCAGCAATTGGATTGTAGATATTAGCATGAAGTCTAGGGTGTCTGCCAAATATTAAATAATGTGGAGAATACCCATTTGATTGGTGAATATGGCTATTGTAGGCCATGCACATTTCAGACAAATGATCTATCCAGTTTCTATCTCAAATGGAATTAGAATTACAATAAACACCACTTTTGCACACTGTCACACAAAAAACTAGTGTTTCCTAAGGTGTTTGGATGCTCTTCCACTCAGTGACCTGGTTTTTCTCCTTCAGTCTCCAGCTGAGCTCTTTCTTGTAGTCTCACATCGTCTACTCTGAAAATCCTCAGTAGAAATCCTTATACCTCTGATGTCATCTGCTTATGGAAATCTTCTTATGCTCCTAGAAGCCACTTAAAAACTCCTTGGCCAAGGAAAACAGCTTTAAAAATAATTTTTAATAATCTCAAAGCATTCTTTTTCTGTAATTTACTTCTTAAATCTTCCCGTGCTTTATCTTAATTTAGTATTCTTACACAGTCCTAATCACTTAACTGCTTTATATAAACACTGAGGTGGTATGGGAAGGCTATGGCATTGTCTATGGGATGGCTTAAGGAGTTTTTTTCATTCTCTGAGATTTGGACGGATCTCATTTTTTACCACTTTTAACATTGCCCATTGAAATGGATAGGATTAAGTGAAACCAAACAAAAACTCCATCTATTTTATTTATTTATTTATTTATTTATTTATGTATTTATTTGTTGAGTTTTATATACAGTTATTCGGTTGAGCCATCATAACGGTTTACAAAAGTATACATTTATCTTGTAACAGAGAAGCAATATGAACGTTAAACATATTCTTAGCAGTTGAGCAGCAGTAAAAACCATAAAATAAATCTACCCAGTTTCAAACTACACCAAATTTTTAGGCTAGCTTCCCAATAAAGTTAATGTGGCCTATGTCTTTCCATGACCATATTAATTATTTTAACATCTTTAGAGTTAAAGGGAAGAATGGTGCAAAAATGCATACACACAAGCTGCTTCCCCCTCACTCATACACAAGTTAATTATATCTTTAACTAGCATATTAAACATTTTTTCCACAAACCAAAAGGTCATAACAGTGTTTTTATAATCTCATCTGGTGACCACTACCACCAAACCCCATTTTCTGACTTTTTAAAATCACTTTTTAATCACAGGGACCCCCCCGGGGGGAAATAGGTTTAATAACTATTAAAATCCACTTCATCCCCCAAACTTTGGATTTGATCAGGTCACAAGAACCCCTAAACCAACCCAACACTTACAAAATGTCTATTTTTATTAAATTGAAAAAGTTTATTAAATGTATTGGCTCTGGATTCACCAGGGTGCTTCCCAGTGTCTTTATCCTAGGTGGGAGCCTCTCTTGATGCTCCCCACCAAAATCACCACCTTTTTGAACCTTTGGGGCAGCTGGTTTTATTTTTTTATAACTTTTAAATTTGCCTTAGGCACTGTATAGACAGCTTCTCACTGACTTCATCCCAGACATCAGCGAGGATACCCTTGGCCTGTAGTTCTAACACACTGGAGCTTTACTTCAGCCCTGATGCTGTTTGCCTCTTAAATACTGAAGTGGCAGCATTCCCAGGCCGGCAAAAGCCGAAAAATAGAGAGATGCTGTGGGCTGCTGCTGGAGGCCAGGCTGGCGAAGGCTGAAGAGTATAGAGAGACTGCAGAGTGCTGCAGGAGCCCAGGCCTACTGGATCAAAGAATGAGAAGAGGCTCCATGTGAGAGAGACAGCTTGTGTGTGTGGGTGTGTGAGAGTTGCAGCTTGTGGGTATGTGTGTGTGTGTGAAAATCAGGATATGGGTATGTATGTGATAAGCAGCTCGTATATGTGTGGGAAGCATTATGCTTGTGTGTGTGTGTGTGAGAAGCAGCTTGTACGTGCATGTGGGAGGCAGCTTGTGTGTGTGTGAGAGGCAGCTTGTATATGTGTGTGTGGAAAGCAGCTTGTGTGTATGTGTGTTTGCACCATTCTTCCCTTGCTAATCCATGACAATATCATGATGACTAAAATCAAAAGTTCTCAGGTAAGGAATGCAAGATATATTTTCTGATTAAAAAAGCATTATTGGGTGTTATTTGATGTATCTACTCTTGAAATATGTTATTGGTGTTTGTGAAATTTTTTAAAAATTTTGCTTTTAAATATTTGTTCTTTTCATTAGTATTTATTGATTTGGTTTTACTATTATATTTTATATTTCTTAGCTTTTATTCAATATTGTATAAGCAGTAGTAATGTTTGTTTTTCTATTGGTGCACTGCATCGAAAATCCAGCTTGTTGTATTTTCCAGTTTAGTTTTTGCCTGCAATTTCTTTTTATTCCTTATGGTCTCTTTATTCTGCATTTGATGAGTCCACTTGTGTTCTGCATGTGTGATTGAGATGAGGTATTTTGTTAGTATATAGTTTATTTAAAGGGATCTTTAGAAGTCTGGCTTGCTCAGTTTTCCTAATAGGAGGTGATTAGGGTTTGGGAGTTTTGCTGTGTTTCCTTTTCATAGCTAGGGTTATTATTGTTTGAGTGCTGGCAATTAGTGACATTTTGGTATTGGAGGTTTACTGTTTTGTAATTTAGTTAACTCATGGCTTTCTGAAAGCCAAACCTACACCCAACATGTATTACAATAGGCCTAATATCATATGAGTTCAAATTGTCTTATTTTCTTTTTTGCAAGGTTTTCTGGCTGGTGCCACAGCTGTGCATTTTCATGTAAGAACTTAATATAAATGCATAACTTAACTGTGTGTGGAGAGGATGGGGCTGGGTGTGTGAGTATGTGTGTGTAAGTCTGATGTTTCCCTAGGTTGCCCAATACCCTTGCACCAGTCTAGCTCTGGCTGTACTGGCTCAATGTGGGAAAGCAGGATTCCATCTGGAGCTGTGCTACTTTGATCCAGGCTCTCCCTAGTCTTACTCTTGGCCAGGGTTTAATTTTCTTTTCTTTTTCTTAAGCTCTGGAGGATGCTAGCAGCATGGATCACTTCTGGTTCCCCCTTCCCTGAAATTAGTTGGCAGAGCAGAGCCTACGGAACCATAAAAGCAGCAGACTATGTGACACATAGTCTACAAATGTGCTGGGGTGAGGCCCTGAGAAGTGGAGGCAAGCTACTGTCATAGCGCCGTCCATCCAGTACTCCTACCATGTGATAGGGGCCGGCCAATGGCACGGATACCCTGTCACATGCTAAGGGCAAAGGGCCATCAACACCATTTTGATTAGTGGCAGCCGACGGCCCGAGAATGGGAGATCGCTCCTGGGACCCCCCACTGGACCACCAGGTACTTTAAAAAAGTTTTGGGGAGGGTGGGGGAAGCTAAAGGATGTGTTTTAAAGGGTCGGGGTAGGTTTAGGGGTTGTTTTTGTGTGTCATTTTTCCCACCATCCCCCAAAACGATAAGAGAACCCCACAAACAACTTTGTGGGGTTTTCCTATCGGTTTCAGGGATCCCCCGATTTCTGACGAGTTTGAAAATATCGTACGATATTGTACGATGATTGAAAATATCGTACGATATTTTCAATCATCAGAAAAATGATTCACATCCCTATAAAGGAAATACTCTCTGATACCTCTTATCTCTTCTCTTATTATCTTATGTCATTCTATATCATTTTATACAGTACTTAAATATTTCGTGCATAGCGATGGATGACCAAATGGGGGGAGGAAAGGTGGGAAAGAAAAATGTTAAAATGTATGGTCTAGATATTTGTTATGACATTCTGAAGTTGAATGTTGAGTTGTTTATGCTTTGTTGTTGATTTTGACCAGAATAAAACTTTAAATTTAAAAAAAGACACTAACACTACACAGGCACAGAAAGAAGTGCCTGTGTAGTGTTAGTATATCTTCTGTCAGAGGTGGCTGGGCTTTGAGAGGAAAAGCTTGCTATGGAATCAGTGAGTCTCTGGGAGAGAGGGGGTGCTGAGGAAAGGCTGACAACAAGCAAGAATTTTTACATAATGATGTGGCAGTGCTGGGGCAGGATGGCACTTGCTGAATGAGCACATGAGCAGCATCACAACAGCAAATCTGTATGTGTGTCTAAGCCACTGGTTGGCAGTATGGTTGTCTCATTACATGGCAGCTGGTTCAACATTTAATTGTTAGCAAGCAACTTTAATACCAGACCAGAATATATATGAGAGATGTAGCCAAACTTGTGTTCTTGTTGGGGAGGGGGGAGGGCACAACAAATTGCATGGATGGAAGAGGGGTTGCAGCTCAGTTTTCTCACCCCTGGTCTAAGATGTACTCTAGTTTGTTGTTTAGGGAAAATATGAAATTTGTTGGAGATTTTTTTTGTCTCAGTTCTGCCAGGTTCCAGGTTACATGATGTACCTCTTAAGGGTTGGTGGTGTTTTGGGAGCTGTTGAAGCATGTGCTGAACAGAAAGTACACGAGTGAGTCACATATATCCCGTGGGAAGGTTTTGAAAAATATTCCCTGAGCTGATATTTTCCGGCATTCCTGAGCCTCTCTAAACTTGCATGGGAAACTTCCCAAAACCCAGGGCACATCTTCAACATTGTGGCTGTCAGCTACTTACATTTTTAATGCAGCCTGGAGCCGCTGGCAGCTAACACATGCTGCCTTCTCTCCTGGGCTCCCCAGCCCTTAATAAAGAAACCAGGGTAATTCTACATGGGCTCCCTGGCCGCGGCCTCAGCCAGCCAACAGGCCACCTCTCCTGGGCTTCCCTAAGTCCACTACAGACATTGTAACCCCACTGGTTGCTTCCTGGGACCCAAGCCAGGCAGGTAATTATTTATTTTAGAATTTAATTTTACTCTATTTATATCACCAATGGAATGAAAAATGCAACCATTGTTATTCCGTCAAATTGAACCCCTTCTCCCCCAGGAATGTAATGCATTAGCTATACTATTTTGGCAAGCAAACAGCTGACTTTAGAATAAAAGAGTTCCCATATCTTGTGTTGGTGTGGAAACACAGTTGATGGGCAATTCCTTTGTATAAACTTGCCAAAGTAGTCTTAACCATTCAAGCACAGAGGGAGAGGAGTCCGATGTCCAATGACAAGACAAGTTTCTTCTTACCTTCACTAACATATGGTTAACTAGGCCAATTCCTCCTTTCTTAACCAGATAATATACCTCATATGTCAAACCTAACAAAATAACTAGGGAGTCTATAGTTAGTTTAGTACCCATAAACTAATAGATCCTTGATAGATCAATAGAGGTATATTTTAGGACATGTCCATCAAATGTGAAAAGAAGGATTCTCTATTTCTACAATATCTCCAGCGATTTTGCCATGGCTCATAACTAAATTGCTGGGCAGACTAGATGGACCATTTTGGTCTGTATCTGCTGTCATTCACTATATTGCTATGTTACTACAGTATGTCTCAGCTTTTTAGTCTATCTGTTGTATAGTGCCAATTATTCAACATCTTATACCCATTCTTCTGTGCAGGGACAGAAATGGAGTTTCCTTTGCCTATTTTGCAGAAAATTGATTTCCTATTTGCATCTGTGATAGCCTGATTTATAGCCTTTACCCACCTCCATTTTATTATTTTACGCACACCCTCTTGTTTAGACATTAATAAATGGTAAATTTTGGAAATGAGGGGTCAAGTGCTAGCTGTTCAAAGGCAGTAAACTTTCTACTGCAAACACCTACTAACATTTTTGATGCTGAAATAACTAGAGAAATCAGGATTATCCCAAAGAGGCAATATTGGAGCAGGAAATGATGAAATCTGATTTTTACTGAGTACTTTAGTCCAATTATCCAAAATAGGACAAATTAGGGGATGTTCTCCATCTTTTATAAAGCCCTTAGATGATATTCATGGAGATAAGATCCAGCCCTGATTTCAGGCACAATCCACCTCCAACGTGACCCGATGTTTATTCCCTGAGCCTCCCTGAGTGCCAAGCAGGGAATTGATCCAAGCCTGTGGAGGAGGGGGAATCACAAATTGAAAGGTGAGTTGATCCTGTTAAGAAGGAAAACTTACCATGCCAATGAGGGATAGGAAACAGTGAAGGGATAGGTAAACCAAGCCTGCAGAGGAGGGCAGCTGGCTATGGAGGAGTGAGGAGGAGCCTGCTTGAGAGTACAGTGTAGGGAAGAGGATCTAAGAGGGAAACAAAGGACAGGTCAATTGGAAATGGGGACTGGGGACTGGAGCATTCTAAGGGAAGGTGGGGAGTGGAGCTGGAAGAGAGGTATATAAAACTCCCTCCTCCAAAAATAAAATTCAAAGTAGGCCCATACAGGAGGAGTAGAATTAAGAGTGTAGAGAGAGTAAGAAGGGGGAGGGAGGAGATGATGAAGAGATTTGGAGAATGAGAGAAAAGGGGGGGAGGGGAAGTCTATAGAAAGCGTGTGGTGGTGTCAAGTGATTCTGTGCTTCCCTGTACTCTCAGATTCCAGGCTAGAGCCAGTCCCATACCTGCAGAGTTCACATTAGGAGTCTCCACCATCTGCATGTCTTGAGCACTAGTAACTCAGCAGTCAGTATCTCCCCAGCATGTGGTGCTTCCTATCCTTAATTTGGAAACCTCAGGGATAACTATTGTCTCCTGCGGTATATAACAGGGGAATGTTTTCTATATGTTTGCATCAAGGATTCATCTCATTTCAAGACCTGACCACAGCCCCTCTTGATATTGGAACTGCCAATTTTTAAGAGAGAGATTTTGAGCCTATGATATTGCATGCCACCACAACCTCCTTTTGCTTCCCCTTCCTTTCAACAAAATACCTTGTTTGCTTTTGTAACTGCAGGGCTGGAATGAAAGGGCAGATACAATATTCCCCTCCCCTCACTCTTGAACCTGCCCAGCTAGCACATAAATCTTCACCAAACTTAAACACATTTCCAACTATTACGTCTATAGTTTTAATTTATGATTTCTCTTTGCTGGCTCTTGGCTTTTTTTTTCAGTTTTCTCTATGCCTTACTCCTTCCTTTTTCTTTTAAAACCTATTTTCTGGTCTTCCTCTCATTTCTGTATCATTTGTTATTTTTCCTCCATGTTTTTATCTTTTTCTACATACAGGCTGACTCTCCACAGCTCATTATTTTCTCTCACCTTCTCCTATTCTCCCTCCATCCTGCCACTTCCATTTCTTGCCACACCTTTTTTCTCACAACCCTTCTCTTGATTTACCTCTCCATTCATAATACCGTGCCTCCCCCCCTCCCCGCCCCCACTATTCATTCAGTTCATTTCCCAGTCCTCTATACCTAGTAATGATGGCAGAAAAAGACTACATTTTCCATCCAGTCTGCCTAGCAAGTTTCTTATGGTAATAACTGCCACTCCATTCAGGTTGCCCCATGTTTCTGTTAAGGGTTGTAAGTCTTATGTTCAGGGTAGTAATACTACTAGCAACATTTTTACTGGGTGAGCAACCTTGATAATTCAAACAATGCTGCTTGTGAACGTATTTTGTTTTTGGACTTGGCCATAGAAGCAGTCCTGCACTTTTTCCCTAATGTGCTTGTATCAGAACCCGGGAACATAAAAGTCAGGGCCCAATGTTGACTGTCATCTGAATCCAATTCCTCTTTTACCCTCACCATTGAAGTGGCGAGTGATGTTACCGTTGCATCAAAATCATGAAAGATAATTGGTTAAGGGTAGGAACTGCCGCTCCATGCAGGTTACCCCCATGCACTGCTCTCTTCCTTTTTAGTTCCACTCACCTAGCTATTCACTCTTCTTCTCTTCTTTTCACAGTCCATCTCCTCCCTTACAGCTTGTATGTCCTTTTCCCTTCTCTTGGCTACTTTCCACTTCTCACAGTCCATTGATCTTTAATCAGCTTAAAATTAGGGTGACAATCAGTTTAAATCAATTGTCACTTTTGAAAAATCTGGGAATTTATGAGAGAAAAATTTGTTTAAACTGAAAATGAAGCACCCTAATTAAATATAGAAACATAGAAGTGATAGCAGAAACGGACTTAATGGCCCATCCAGTCTATCCAACAAGCTCCCATAGTTATCAGTCTCCCATATTTATCAGTTACTCAGACTGCCAAGGTCAGAGCTCTTGTTAGTTACTATTTGAATCCAATTTCTTTTCACCCCTGCAATTGAAGCAGAGAGCAATGTTGGAGTTGTTTAGAAGTGTAGTATCAGGCTTTTTGGTTAAGGGTAGTAACCACCACATCAAGCAACTTACCCCCATGCTTATATTTTTTCCCAGACTGTACAGTTCCTTGTTGGTTGTTGTCTGAATCCAATTCCTCTTTTCTTCTTTTGGTCCGCCATTGAAGCAGCGAGCAATGATGGAATTGCATCAACAGTATGAAGGCTTATTTTTTAAGGGTAGTTTCCGCCATACCATCAAGTAACCCCCATGCCTCTTACTTCATTCCCCTTCCCCTTGCCTTTAGCATTCAGGAGGCTCAGAGTTACCCCTTAGGACAATATCACAAATGCAATATGGGCATTAGGACATTAAATGAGAACTCTAAGAGAAGATATCTACTTTATATGCCCATCAGAAGAAGATGGGAGGTGGTCTTGCCAGCAATTGCACCTCTGGAGCAATGCTTCACTGCAAGTTGGGTGGAGTGATCATCATCAGCTTCCTGGAATCTATGGATACAGCATTTTCAGTATATCAGGAGTGAGCTGATAAGTTATCCATAGAAACATAGAAAATGACGGCAGAAAAAGACAAATTTGTCCATCTAGTCTGCCCAGCAAGCTTCCACACTTATTTTCTCATACTTATCTGTTTCATCAACCTTGTTGGTAACTGTTTGATTCAAACTTCCTGCCATCTCCTTTCATTGATGCAGAGAGCAATGTTGGAGTTGCATCAAAGGTGAGCATAAGGCTTATGAGATGAACATAAAGTGGAAACACAGAACAATGGCAAAATCCCAATGGGAAACAAACATGCATGGATTTGAAAATACAATTTATAAGTGGTATTTTCCTCCTGCAGCCTAAACACTTTTCTGTGAACACTTCCTCTCAGTCTCACTAAAAGTGTATGTGCTATGGAAGTGTGTACCTTTATTTAGAAAGAGGGTCATTTTCAGACTGCCAATTTAGGCCTGGATTTATCAAAATGTGGTAAGTACCGCATGCGATAGCAAAAGGGGTGTGTTTTATGCTAATATAGTATTTATTACCTGTGTGAAGAGCTAAGTTAGTGCACATTGCAATACCATTTCAGATTCTGTGATAAGTGCCAAACCTGATGTATTTCCTGCATTCAACCACTGGGGGACCAGTTTTTTAATGAGAGAGAGAGAGAGAGAGAGAGAGAGAGAGAGAGAGAGAGAGAGAGAGAGAGAGAGAGAGAGAGACTGGCCATAATATCATGGCCCATAGGCAGGTATTTGTATCCCTAGGGTAGGCCCACCTAGTAACTCGAGGTGGGGATTAGGTAAGTGTGTAGGGGGTTAGGGGCCACTTTGACATGCTACGTGACACCTACGAACAGAAGAGTGGTCTCTTGTGAAGATTTGCTGGCCTTCGGAGTGAGGAAACTCATTCCAAGATGAGATTTGGGCAATGTTCTCTCCACCTAGCTTGATGGACTCTCTACCTGGGTAACATCAAGCTAGGTTGAGAGAACATTGCCCAAATCTCATCTTGGAGTGAGTTTCCTCACTCCGAAGGCCAGCAAATCTTCACAAGAGACCACTCTTCTGTTTGTAGGTGTCACGTAGCATGTCAAAGTGGCCCCTAACCCCCTACACACTTACCTAATCCCCACCTTGAGTTACTAGGTGGGCCTACCCTAGGGATACAAATACCTGCCTATGGGCCATGATATTATGGCCAGTCTCTCTCTCTCTCTCTCTCTCTCTCTCTCTCTCTCTCTCTCTCTCTCTCTCTCTCTCTCTCTCTCTCTCTCTCAAATTGTCTGAAATAAGCCTTATGGGACATAGCAATGAAACATCACAGCTGCTAGCACATTTCAAAGAGGTGTAGTTATGGCTGTGTGATAGCTCTTCACAGAGAGGCTAACTCCTCCCATTTTTGGAATTTGCATCACACCATACGATATGGTGCAATCGCATGCATTGTTTTCGCATGCAATAAGCCCTTAACGCATGCGAAAACGCCTTGCCGCATTTTGAAAAATGACCCCTTAGAATGGTAAATCACTATTTGCCCTGGTAAATAGCTTTGAAAACTGAATTACTACAGCATTAACTGAGAAATGAAAAAAAAAGCTAATCTCTATGTTTCCTGTTTGATAATTCAGGAAAGAAAAATAAAGAGAGAACATTACACAAAGAAATCTCTCCACAGTACTCAAGGTTCATTTAACATTTTGCCATTAAATATTTGTCTACTGTTTTTCAATGTATTAGATCTATGTTGTTAATGTAAATATATTCATCATGATCTAGTATTTAGCAATGAAAATAGTTTATTATTTTTATTAAATAAACCATAAAACAATATTTTGATATATATTTCCTTCTGTATTATAAAAGGCATGTGGGATTTTTCTTTCCCTAAGAAAATGCCATTCATGTGCTCTTTCTACTTCATCAACCACAGTCACTCCTACCAGGTACTGTATCTGACATGCTGTCAAGAATATCTATAATTGGTTGCCATTCAGTTCTTAAAATTTGCTGTATCACTATTGTGGATATGCTCACCTACATGAAAACTGGGCACATATACTGAATTTACAGTGCCATTAATTTTCGGATGCTCATCTCCATTCAGCATCACAAGTATCCAAAAGTTATTTTCAATGAACATCTGAATTTTTTATAACTTCTAAAGCAGTGGTTGTCAAATTTCATTCTGATAGTATCCTAACAGTTCAGGTTTGGCAAGACAACTGCAATAACCATACTTGAGAAAGAGTGGCATGTATTTGAACAGAGAACTAGATTGCTTTTTTTATTTTTTTGTTATCCTGAAAATCAGGCTTGTTTGGGAGCCAACTAGACCAGAGCTGACCAGTCCTTTTCTAAATTATGTGATAAAATTCAAATTAAAAACATTTAGTATGCATTAGGGATGTGCATTCGTTTTCAACAAATGTGCAATCCGCAACGTATAAGTCCCTATTCGTTGTATTCATGGGTTCGCGAAATGTAACGCGATCATCCATGAATAAAACATATCATATTAGTTTCATTCTTTTGGTTTGCAGTGACTTCTTAGCGACCATTTGAAATAGGAGAAGGCCATGTGGGAGTATCCATAGCAAAAACCAGCTCTTTCCTGTGAGTCATAAGTGACCTCACAGCCTTGTCATAGAGTGGGTCAGACAGGTTGGCAAGGAGACCAGAATGCAACCTATCAGAGCTAAGCATTTTTCTAATGCAGCCAGTCGCTGCTTTCACTCAGTGCTCTGTGACGCTGTTCCTGATGATGCTATACTATTTACACCTTAAGTACATGGCGTGTCATGCTCTTTCTTTGTGGGGGTGGTCCGGGGAGGTGTCTTTCCTCAGAGCTAGTCTGAGTGTCTCAAATGTGTATTCAATTGCTAGCTACTGTGTGCATATACAGCGGTTCCAGTAGTAGTGTACATCCAGGCACTGCCTCGTTGGCCTGTGAGCAGTTTTCCAGACTTACATTTATTGGGACAGAGGTGCTCTTTCAAGCCAAATCCCCAGTAGGCCTCTTTTGGAAATGATTCTTTTAATTGAAATCCCTAGAAGGCAGTGACATTAAATCCATGATGTCAGGGAAAGCTAGACATGGTCGAGCGATTGGGACTGGTAGAGGAGGCACTGGCAGAGGAGTCACTTCAAAAGGCAGTGCCACTCCCCCATTAAAGTTAAAAAGGGACCTGTTCCAATTTAAATCTCTGGAGGGGCAGGCAGTTCCATCCGAAAAAACTGAAATTTAAAGATGATGCATCGCCACCACCTGTTTCTGACCTTATAGTTTTGGAGGTGAGGGAAGAGGAGGCTAGTAATGCAAGACAAAAGGGCAAGATCCAAAAGCAGCAGTGTGACAGCAGACTCGACTTAGTGTAGAAAATGTAGCACAGGCACTATTTGCTTCTGACTCTGATGAAGAATCATCTTGTGTGGGATTCTCATCATCAGAAATAGAAGAAGTAATAGATGAATAAGGTTTAGGAGGATTAGTTAGTTCTGTCCTAGCCTCCGCTTCAGTGCTGCAGGGGAGAGATGAAACTGATGATGATGAGGAGAAAGATGAGTCAGCGCAGGCACAGTGTGTGACTGATGCCCCTGGCATTGCCTCTCTGGGTGCACCCACTACTTCAGCTCCATTGCCAGCAACCAACCAGAAGGCTATAGAGAAGGGATCACGAAAGAAATCTGTGATCTGGAGCCACTTTAAAGTGATGAAGGACCCACGTTTTGCTCAATGTAATTACTGTATAGGTAACCCCGCCAGGCGGGGTTATCTATACAGTAATTACATTGAGCAAAACGTACATACAGCTATTAGGAGAGGCAAGCAAATGGGACATCTAACTAATTTTGGCATGATGCATCATATGCAGAAGCAACACCCAACAGTACTGCCATCTGGGGATGGTGGCAGTACCAGTCAGGGGACCCCTTTTTCCAGGCAGCATAAAGTGGTTGAAAAGGAGCAGAGTCACCCCATGCCCTCAGCTCCTTCTAGCAATCAGGTGGCAGGCCAACAGCCCCCTGCCTTGTGTCAGAAATGACAACCCACCATGGAGGAAATGGGGTGGTGTTTGGTAACACTATCCCAGGGAAGGAGGCAGGCAGCCTCAAAAGTTGTAACCAGGAGCATTGGGGAAATTATTGCCCTTGATGACCAGCCCTTCCAGATAGTGGAGAATGTGGGTTTCAAGCATTTGTTGAAGGTCTTAGTTCCAAATTACAAAGTCCCCTCCAGAACCATATTTAGTAGAAAGGTCATTCCCATCCTGTACAACCAGTGTCAAAGTCGCATCCAAGCATTGCTAGCTAAGGCAGAGGGGATTGTGCATTTCACCTGCGATATATGGATTTCCATGAATGCTGCACATTCTTGCCTCTCCCTGACAGCACACTGGTGGGACCTGGCTGAGGCAGGGACAGGCAGCAGCTCTATTAGTGAACAAGTATCAAGGTGGAGGTGGACTTTACTGCACACCCACCTGATGGGCGACGCCCATACTTCAGCCAATATTCTAGCATGTGTCAGACAGATGCTGGCGGGCTGGCAGCTACAAAAGCAAGGCAGGAATCTTCAGGCAGGGTTATTTGTCACAGACAATGGTGCAAACATGGTAAAGGCAATATACGATGGGGGCTTTCAGAACATCAATGTTTTTCACACACTCTGCACCTGGTAGTAAAGTCAGCTCTGGGGTTGGAGTCCAAGAACCAAGGGAATGAATACCTGTAGGACATAATTCACAAGTGCAGGAACATAGCAGTGCACTTCCACAGAAGTGAGAAGGTGAGGCAGCCAAAGCCATGTTGCCCTTAAAAAATCATCTGTTCTGGAATGGGCTAGAGAGAAAGCAGCTGGCATGAGTGACTCTCAGCCCACCCAAGCAAAGGAGACTGTTACGTTTGTGCCCATTCTCGCCTTCGCTCCACCCTCTCTACCTTTGTGGCGACTCCCTTCGGCTCTGACGGACAGATGCTGCCATGGCTTCTCCCTGCCTCTTCGCTCTGGAATCCCCGGGCTGGCTTGACGCTACAGATCCGCCATGTTCCTGATGACATAAGGGTGCACGCACGCTTCAGACTTTTTACCAGCAAGGGCGTGAACCTCGGAGGCATCCCCCCATAGTGACATCATCCGCTTCCAATTTAAAAGATCTTTGTTTTGAAACTACAAACTGAGTTAGCAAGGAACTCCAATGGGACTTGCTTCGGCGGTCCACGCTACTTGCAACTACGATCCGAGTGAGCAAGGGGAAACCTTTCTCTGCTGCTCAGCCTCTACAAACTTACCTAGGGGTAACCGATCCTCAGGGGCCCCGCTCTCTCTCTTCTTGATTTCAGATTGCTAAGATGGGATCCGGTACTTGCTCCTCGAGGGTCTACATCCCTGAATACTCAGAAGACTCCTCACTGCCTGGAAGCGATTGCAGATTTGAACACTGTGAGTTCTATTGCAGATAGGAATCGGTACTCGCTCCAGGAGGGCCTATGTTCCTAATCTCTGAAGACTCCCTTCTGTCTAAGATGTTATCGCAGGTATGGAGATCGTGAGTTATTATTGCAGATTACAGATAGGAACCGGTACTCGCTCCACGAGGGCCCATGTTCCTAAAACCCTTTACAGACACTCTTCTATTCCAGAAGCCATCCCATACACAGCTATTGTAAGTTCTTATTACAGACTGCCTATAGGAACCAGTGCTCGCCTACGGCTCCTGTTCCTGAATGTACTGAAGACTCTCTGTTGCATAAGAGGCCATTACAGATCTACAATTGTGAATGTACCATCTTCTACTGGTTATGTATCCCGCATACCCTGTCTACTCACTACCTATAGTCTTTCTCTACAGCTCAGCAACCCAGAGATTGTAATTCCAGTATCTGAGGGACTTCAGCCCTGCCGGGCACATCAACTCACTACTGCCACCTCTGGTGGTTCAACTTCCATTCTAATAAGGAACTATCTGTGTTTGTCTTATACTCCAGCCTAGCCGGTGGTTCCTCTCAGGATCTCCTCCTGGGGGCGTTGCCATCTACCATTGGCCCAGGGAGTCACCATTTCTACTAAGTGTTTATTCTTACACTACTAGAGCAGGTATCGTACTGACTGTCACTCTGTGGGAGCCAACTTCATATCAGATCACTAACTACGCCTACAGAGTATTACATCTCGCTAGCTCCTCTCCTTGGGGAAATATCATTCTACAGAAGACTAACTCCACCTCCTTGGCAGTCACATCACTAACAGATTGTTATTCTTCTATTCTCAAGGAGTGATTTACAATAGATTACTATTCTGCCTGGCGGGGTTATCTATAACAGTTGATAGCTCTTCTTACAAGAGTATTCAGCAGCCAGATCGATACAAGTTTGTTAACTCCTCCCCTTTTGGGAGTAGATCCATAACAGCTCGCTAACTTCTCTCTCCTGACATGGTGAGCAACATCAGATTGCTAGCTCTGCCCTTCAGGCGGGGAGATCAATAACAGTTTGCTAACCCCTTAGCAGTTTCCATAACAGATTTCTAACTCCTTCCATCTCGAGGAGAGATTGGTAACAGATTGCTACTACCTAGCAGATTGGTAACAGATTGCTAACTCCTTAACAGATTGCTAACAGAGACACCAGCACAAATGCCAGTGATACGGTATCTCTCAGAGCCCACAAAGGGCATGCAGACAGATCTGATGGCATATTGGGCATACAAGTCCAATGTCTGGCCACACCTAGCCGAAGTGGCTCAGCGATATCTGTCATGTCCACCAACCAGTCTGACCAGTGAACATGTATTTTCAATGTCAGGGGATATCATGAGCCCTCACCGCTCAAGGCTGGCACCAAAGTTGATGGAAATGCTAGTGTTTTTGAAAATAAACATGCCTTTGCTTGGGTTTCCAAATTTTCCCTTTGAATGGCAAGATAAATAAAAGCAATTGAAAGCCTTGCAGCAGCTCCAACTGCCTCCTATGCTCCAGATAATATCAGCACATGTACCTGACCTGAAATGCTGTGCCAGTCTGTCCACTGTCCAGGCTGTTCATCCCTACAAGGGCCTGATCTTAATTGCTGTGCCTGTCTGTCCAGCCCTTCTGTCACTACAAGGGCCTGACCTCAAATTCTGTGCCTTTCTGAATTTAGTTCTAGTATTTCTAATTTCAGTTTCATGGTTTTGTGCATCACTTCTTTCCAGAATATTCTTTTTCCTGCTTTGCAACATTTGGAATGTATGAACATAAAATGCTGACTTAAGATGTTTGGAGCGTGCATATTTCATATGCTCAATAGCTTTCATGACCTTCATAATATGGGTCATTTTCCCTAAATCTTTCTTAGGTGCCAACATTAATGTTTCTAGAAAACTGGTGGTAGTTGTACTCTAGTTCATCCTCTGTGTTCCCATAGATTACAGAGGCACTGTATAAACTACAAAGTCAACATAGGTTGATATTGTAGATTTGGACTTGAGTAGCGGTTTTCTTATTTCTGAGAGCATTTCAAGTTCCTTTGTCATCAGCTGAAGTGCATAAGTACAGTTAATAGCTTCTGGGTATTTACAAGGGCTTGACCTCAAATGTATCTATTTATTTATTTATGTATTTATTTATGTATGTATTTATTTATTTATTTAACCTTTGTTGAACCGACATTAATGATGGGTATCATATCATATTGTTTTACATTAAACGAGGGTAAAAGAGAACTTTAACATTAATCGTAGCTAGGAGGCTACTGGAGGAGGTGGGAGAAGGAAAAAAGAGAAAAGTGCTGTGCCTGTCCATCCACTGTCCAGGCCTTATGTCCCTATGAAGGCCTGACCTCAAATGCTGTGCCAGTCCATCCAGGCCTTATGTACCTACAAGGGCTTGACCTCAAATGCTGTGCCTGTCCATCCAGGCCTTACATCCCTAAAAGGGCCTGACGTGAAATGCTGTGCCAGTCGTTTCACTGTCCAGGCCATATGTCCCTACAAAGGCTTGACCTCTAACGCTGTTCCTGTCATTCCAGACCTTACATCCATACAAGGGCCTGACCACTAACCCTATACCTGTCCGCCACTGTCCAGGCCTAACATCCCTACAAGGGCCTGACCTCAAACGCTGTGCCTGTCTGTCCAGGCCTTACGACCCTACAAGGGCTTGACCTCAAACACTTTGCCTGCCTGTCCAGCTTGGAGCTTGGATATTTCATATGCTCAATAGTTTTCATGACCTACATAATATGGGCCTTTTTCCCGAGATGTTTCTTAGGTGCCAACATTAATGTTTCTAGTACTATAGAAAACTGATGGTAGTTGTACTCTAGTTCATCCTCTGTGTTCCCATAGTTTACAGAGGCACTGTAGGGTACAAAGTCAACATAGGTTGATATTGTAGATATGGACTTGAGTAGCAGTTTTATTATTTCTGAGAGCTCTTCAAGTTCCTTTTTCATCAGCTGAAGTGCATAGGTACAGTTAATAGCTTCTTGGTATTCACTAGACGCCAACAGAACCTCCACACTCTAGGGGCCAACCCATTCTAGGGAGCCCTATCCTGCACAAAGGAAAGGGAACTCTCCCAAGGTGTAGCCAGCCTATCTCTTAGTACCCGTTGACCCATGTTGAACCAGAACCGCTATTCACAAGGAAACCTCCTCCACATCGACTCTCCATGCTTGAAGGCTCATGCTCCACTTTAGGGGCCAACCCATTTCAGGGAGCCCTTTCCTGTGCAAAGGAAAGGGAACTCTCCCCGGGTGTAGGCAGCCTATCTCTTAGTACCCTCTGACCCATGTTGAACCGCTGTTCACATGGAAACCTCCTCCACGTTGACTCACCATGCTTGAAGGCTCGTGCTCCACTCTAAGGGCCAACAACCCATTCTAGGGAGCCCTTTCCTGCACAAAGGAAAGGGAACTCTCCCCGGGTGTAGCCAGCCTATCTCTTAGTACCCGTTGACCCATGTTGAACCAGAACCACTATTCACATGGAAACCTCCTCCACGTCGACTCTCCACTCTTGAAGGCTCGTGCTCCACTTTAGGGGCCATCCCATTTCAGGGAGCCCTTTCCAGTGCAAAGGAAAGGGAACTTTCCCCAGGTGTAGGCAGTATATCTCTTAGCACCCTCTGACCCATGTTGAACCGCTGTTCACATGGAAACCTCCTCCACCTCGGCCTTCAAAATTTTCGTTTGTAAATCTGCTACATCCACCAGATTTTAAAAGATCAGCAAGAACTCACTAGACACCAACGGAAAAACCCCACTCTAGGGGAAAACCCATTCTAGGGAGCAATTTTCTGTGCAAAGGAAAGGGAACTCTCCCCAGGGCCATCCTGTCTTGCCCCTATCAAAACCACAGGGTCCTGACTACCTCAGCTCTGCCAGCCTGTCTTGCCCCTATCAAAACCACAGGGACCAGACTACCTCCACTCTGCCAGCCTGTCTTGCCCCTATCAACTTTCTGCCACTCTGCCTTGCTGCCATACACCAGATGACTCACTCTACTCCTTGTGGTGTTCTTGTCACTATAATGGTTCCTCAGTGTGTTGGTGCTAGTCTTTCTCCTGCTTTGTCCCTTTATCGGTGCCTTGTGGTTTTTTTGATACTCTTTCTGCTTGCTATGTTCCCCCTTTATTGTACTGTAGGATGCCACTTGTCTTGCCACTTTGCCTGTCGTGCTGCCTTTGAGGGTTTATGCATCTGTTATTGGTGCTCTCTTTTGAAGCTGTGGTATGTTTTTGACACTCTCGCTTCTGCTTTGCACCTCTGTTAAAGCACTCTTACCACTCCTGGTACCCCTTTGCCCCTTTAGAGTATCTTAGGCTATTCATGCCACGTTGGTGCCACTTTGCCAGAGTCTAAGTATTTTGGAGCTCTTTTCTCATTCCCAAACCCCAGACATTTCATCAGAATTGATAAGAAAACCCCAATTCTGCATCCAAAAATAGGCTGCAAATACATCTCCCTTTGACTTTAATGGGAAAATGGACAGCAGATAAAACTAATCAACAAATTGGTTTTCCCCCTATGAAACTAATGCAATAAATTTGGGTCCCTGTGAAACAAAAACCGAATCAAAACAGATGTTTTCCTTCTGCACATCTCTAGTATGCATGTATTAACAATTTTAACATTCACATTAATATTCCACAATGAGTAATATAAAAATATTTAGCAAGGGTGTAGTAAACATATCTCTGAAATTGTGGTTAAGTTATATCTTGCAACTAAATTTGAAAATTCATAGGCTAAATAGCATGACCACATTATTAATAAGAAGCCAAACAGTGTGATCATGGAAGAACTGATTTTAATTTTCTTCTCCTCTTGACGACTCCTGCTTTTCTTTACAAAGGATTATTTAGACAAGCCTGGCACAAGGAGGCTGTTTGACAGTGCTGAGGGAAGATATGAAAAATCTATTGACTTCAAGAAAAGTATAAACAAGAATAGAAAATCCAAGGATTAAAGAAAGTAGATGTGAGTGCATTTTTATTGCTATCTGCTTTCTGTGCCAGGAAGGTCTTCAAAGAACAGTGTAAGAAGACATGTTTGGGAAGAGAAAGGACTATTGAAAGGTGTGATCATGGGAGGAATCTGTTTCCTTTGAATCCAAATGGCACTGGTATGTGACCATTTTTCCTTCTATGACCACCATGTTGTGTAGACACAGAAATCATTTGGTCACACAAATAAGAGCTCTGCACTAAGACTAAAACATATGATGAGCTTAAAGAAAGTTTTGAAGTTTAGACTGCTACTCAGCATCAAGAATCTGAATGCCCATGGTAGTCTTTGACTGCACACAAAATGTCAACGACAATAAAGGGCTTTGTCCTCTGGTAACCTATTACTTGGAAATATACTTGCCTTCTGTAAAGAGAGGCATATTTAATTTTGAAATACTCAAGTGGGTATCATTATATCTTTTGTCACTTTCTTCACTCATTATTAACATAGAAAATGTGTGTTATTAGTGAATAGCTCCCACTGACTAAAATGAGATGCGTGGTGAATGATGCACATTTTCCGTGTTGGAGATCTGGCACATTTGGCTGCTCCTTAGTGGATCAGCCTCTTAATGTTGTTTTTAAAGTCATTAATGGATTAGGCCCAAGTTGTTTAACAGAGAAATTTCAATGGTATACACAAGCATAGGTGATGACATTAGCACAGGCTGCATTATTAAAGATTATATCACTAAAAGAAGTCAGACTAGAGGTAACACAACAATATGCATCTTCATATGCTGCTCCTCACCTCTGAAAAAATGTGACATATGAAATTCACCTCCTGCCAACTCTTGTTAGAATGCAGATAAGTGGCTAAAACATGACTTTTTAGTCAAGCTTTGGGGAATAATTATATGATTTGGAAACTTTTGCTGATCTTTTTCTCAGGGATATTTATGATTGCTTAAGATGGACAGGGAGAATGTTAATTATGTGTTATTTATGGTTGTTTTAGATGGTCCTAATAAGGGTTGTTTTAGATGGTATTCATGGATTTAAATTTTGTGCAGGTTTAAATGTTATATACTTATTGTTGATTTATGGGTCTTTGTTCTGGGAAAGTCTTGCTTCTAGGTTAGGGTTTTATCTTTGTATTTTGTGTATTAGTTTCATTTGTACAAGGCTTTTTTTAATGTTTCATAGTATTTGTTGTTTTATGATTTCTGTGCACAAGTTTCCAAATCATATATGTATTCCACAAAGGCCTGACTAAAAAAAAGTCATGTTTTAGTCACTCATCTGAATTCTAAGAAGAGATGGCAGGAGGTGAATTTCATATGCCACTTTTTTTTTCACTTCTGCAGGTAAGTATTCAGGTTTCCTTTTAATTTTTCTTATAATGTGTTGTTTCAAATATCAGGTAAAGTATCTTGAGTGGAGCTGGCCAGTGTATTTGGTAAACTTACTCATGACTGTACTGCTAGGGTTCATTGAATGCATCTGTTTTCTTCTCCCCAGGACTGGTTTCTTCACTTAATTATTTTACTCTTCTTCTTGCTCATATGCCTACTATACTGTCTTTAATCAACTCAAGAAAAAAAAAAAATGTAACTACACCGTACCGATCACCTTCCATGAATTCATTGTCTGTGTCTTTCTAAGTTTACAGGGTATCTTGGTGCATTGTGAGAAGGCTAATTACATGCAAATGTAAACATAAAAGCAATATTTTCCCTATCTATTCCTTTCCTATCTGTATTTAAGGCTTGCCTACTTCCACACTGTATTGAGGGTTCTTTTCTGATTAAGCTTCAGAACTTTGTGTTACTTGCACTTTGATGTAACTCAACTCTTTAATTACCTGCCCCTTTCTCCCTCTCTTTTTCCTTTGCACACTGACAACTATTCGCTTGGCTACTGCAGTCTAACTCTGCAGGTTTTGAACATTCCGCTCCTAAAGAAACTTTTAAGCTGTTGCTGACAATCAGAGTCACCTTCTCTCCACTAGTGAAAGGCACCCTTTTAGTTTTGCCAATTGCTATGCTAACTTGAGCGAGTCTTCTTCGGTAAGTTCATTTTGGCCAATTTTGTCAATCATAGTTTCTGTAATCCTCACTCTGGTGGTCTTTTAACAGTCTATGAAAAGGCAACTTTGCCCAGCTAATGTTGATATTGAGTGTTAGCTGGGTAAATGTAAGCCCCTGCCCTGATTTTTTTTATCAACTAAGTGTTAGTCAGGTAATGACTTAACTGATTTAAACTTAGCTGTTCAATGGGGAAGAATATTTAAAATTCAGGTATGGTTTGGCAAAGTCCCGAACTTAATCAGACACACTTTTGAATATTGACCTCTTGAGTTTCCATCTGCAAAGTTCTGCCATTATAACTTTTTAAGGCTCACGCCATAAGTTATGGTTTACCCTAGGAAAATGGTGACTTCTATGAATCCTAGTGGAGCTCCTCTCCTAATAGAAATCATGCCTAAAGACGTAACTCTACAAGCACAGTCCATGTGGCCTATGAGAAATTGTATGACTGAGTGTTACTTTTTTTATTTCTTTCTCTCTTGAAAATGAGCTGAACTAGGGACTTCAATTTGTTATCCAGATGACATGTCTCCATTTGCAATTAATCTATCTCTATGCCAACGAATGACAGCACTTGTGAGGGCCTTTCTGTTTTATTACTAGCCAAAGGCATACTCATTTCCACAGTCTTGGTATTAAATGACTGCAGCATCTGCCATATTAGACCCATATGGGCTAAAAAAAACAAAAAAATCATCTAATGATTTTCTATTCACCAACCTCCTGTTCCACTGCCTGTTGCATACATGTGCTGAATTTCTCAATATAGGAACTGGAGATTGAGCAGAGCATCAGAAGGCACTTATTTAAATACTATTGTCCTTTAAACTGGAATCCCATACAACTCTCAGAGTGTATTAATTTCAGTCCCCATTTCACTTCTTTTTATTTAAAATTTATTTTGGTTCAGTTAATGAACCAAAGCAAAATAAACATTAAAACGAAAAACAAATCAAAGTGAAAATATTTGGGCTGCACATCTCTACTTCAGATTTTTTACCTATGAACTTTGTACCAAATTTAAAAGAGAAATTAACGCCAGCCCTGTGTGATGAAGACTTGTTGTAGCCGAGGTGTGATGTTAAGAATGTAGTCATTATGGCAGCAAGTAATCTGATGGTATTTGCACAAGGTGTACCATTGAACATGCCCTATCTCTTTATACCAAGTGACAAATAACTCTTTTACCAAATAAAGATGGCAGGGGTAACAAACATAAGAACATAAGAACATGCCATACTGGGTCAGACCAAGGGTCCATCAAGCCCAGCATCCTGTTTCCAACAGTGGCCAATCCAGGCCATAAGAACCTGGCAAGTACCCAAAAAATAAGTCTATTCCATGTAACCATTGCTAATAGCAGTGGCTATTCTCTAAGTGAACTTAATAGCAGGTAATGGACTTCTCCTCCAAGAACTTATTCAAACCTTTTTTAAACACAGCTATACTAACTGAACTAACCACATCCTCTGGCAACAAATTCCAGAGTTTAATTGTGCGTTGAGTAAAAAAGAACTTTCTCCGATTGGTTTTAAATGTGCCTCACGCTAACTTCATGGAGTGCCCCCTAGTCTTTCTATTATCCGAAAGAGTAAATAACCGATTCACATCTACCCGTTCTAGACCTCTCATGATTTTAAACACCTCTATCATATCCCCCCTCAGCCGTCTCTTCTCCAAGCTGAAAAGTCCTAACCTCTTTAGTCTTTCCTCATAGGGGAGTTTTTCCATTCCCCTTATCATTTTGGTAGCCCTTCTCTGTACCTTCTCCATCGCAATTATATCTTTTTTGAGATGCGGTGACCAGAATTGTACACAGTATTCAAGGTGTGGTCTCACCATGGAGCGATACAGAGGCATTAGGATAATAATAAACTCATAATGAAACAATCAAACTTTATTTTTATATTTTGTTTTAAAATGTTTTTCCTTTCTTATTCATTATGGGGTAGATTTTAAAGCATGCGCGAGCCCGTTCCATGTGCGCGTGCTACCCAGCGAGCGCACATGGACACGTGTTTTTATAACATGCGTGTGCAGGCAAGCGCATGTTATAAAATAAGGGGTCGGTGCGCACAAGGGGGTACACAGTTGTGCACCTTGTGCGCGCCAAGCCCACGCCGAGCCGGGCGGCCTTTCCCCATTCCCTAACCCCCACCCCACTTTCCCTTCCCTTATCTCCCTCGCTCTTTCCCCCCTTCCTTTATGCCAAATTTTCTTTTATTTCAAAACTTACTTCAGCCCTGGGGCTGAAGTTGTGCTCATCGGCTGACTGCTGGCGAGTGATCCCCAGCACAGCAGCAAATGGCCACTGTGCCAGGAGCCTCTGGTCCCGCCCCGCCCCCTGGACTACCCCACCCCCTCCCTGCCCCTTTTTGCAAGCCCTGGGGCTTACATGCATCCCTAGGCTTTACTCGCGTCACCGGGCCTTTTGAAAATAGGCCCGATGCAGGTAACCTTTTGAAAATCTGCCCCTATATAAACTCTTTGGGGTTGATTTTAAGACATGCGCACACACTTCCATGTGCGCGCAGCTCCTGGCGCGTGCACACAAATGCGCCGATTCTATAACATGCACTTAGCAGCGCGCTCATGTTATAAAATGCAATGTCTGCACACACATGCGCACCGGATTTTAACATCTGCGCGTTTGTGTGTGTGTGTGTGTGGGGGGGGGGGGGGGTGGGTTTCAAATTACATGCAGCAATGCGATCACCCTTTTTTTTTCAGTTTCCTCCCAGTCCACTCCAATTAATGAGCGGACTGGGAGGGAGCTTCCCTAACCCTAACCCTAACCTTATCCTTCTACCCTCTTCCCTTCTTCTACCCAACCCCTAACCTAAGCCTATCTAGTGCCAAATATTTTTATTTTTATACACACTGCTCCTCGGGAGCAGCAGTAAACCCCCCTCGCACCGGCCGGCTGCCGGTGAGCGCTTCTCCGGAACTGCGTCTAACAGCTCTGTCCTGGTCCTCCCCCATCCCATGGCCCACCCCTTTTGACAGGCCTGGCACTTCAGCACATAGCAGGGGTTACGCACGTGGCCAGGTGCTTCTGAAAATGCGCAGGGCCCAGCCATGCACATACCCCCCTTAATTCATGGGTGCAAAGCTTTTAAAATGTATTTGAATGTAAACATATATATATATATATATATATATATATATATATATATATTCATTAGCTTATTTTATATTTTATTTGTTAAGCTATAACAGAAAAATCATTAAATACTCATGAGCCATGTATCAAAACTTTTCCAAAGGTTTCAGAACTCTTTTCAAGATTGCAATCAGATAAGTATACAAGTCATTCAGCTAATCATGCTACTATTTTTATTTTGCATTCTGCTTCTGTTTCTTTTCTTAACAACTGATACTCACAAGGTATTATACTTACCTTGTGAGAAGGTCTTCTCACAAGGTAAGTATAATAGTTTTCTTTCTCTTTTTCTTTATTTATATGTGTCTTTCTTTTCTTTAACTTCCATTTGCTTTACTTTTCTTTTTCTTGTCCTTTGTAAATCCTCTGGTGTGCCCAGGCCTAGATAAGAATGTCTATGCATGTGTGCACTCACTTATCTGCTGTTATTCAGGAATTCTTTCTTCTCTCGACACTGACCAGTTCTTCACACCACCTCTTCTTCTTCTTCTTCTTCTTCTAGGGATCTTTGTAACATATTGACCTATTCATTAAATAAATGAACAAGAAAAACTATCTATTGACACTGATCCTGGTTTTTCTGCCAACTATGTCAGTAAAATTCCCAAGGGTGTGTGTGTCCTCAAAGTCTTATTGTCACTATTTTATTTCTAACAGAAAATAAAAGATAATTGTTTTGTTCCTATCTTTTCTGTAAAAGATCAGTTTACTCAAATACTCTGTTTCTCTCTTTCTTACCTTTACTGTACTACCAGCATATTAGTGTCACTTAAATGATCATGGGATGTGATAAGAGAGAGCCTGCTTTTAATGTTGTCTCACCTTGTCTCTCAAGAAAAATGTTCTCCGGATGCAGAGGTTACTTTGTTGTCCTATGAATTATTTTTCATGAAGCAAACTCTTCTAACACTCTGGGATTGCTATTAGTTATTGTTAGTGAACACTCTCTTCAGTTTGCTAGGAGTTCCAAGTGACAGCAGATTCAAATTACTAAACGCTCTCCAGTGCAGTGTACAATACTAGGAATAACCAGCCACACTCTATTGCAGTTCCTCACAAATGCTGCTCTAACATGCAGTGCAGCATAGGGATGTGAATCGTTTTTCAACGATTAAAATTATCATCCGATAATGTTAATATCGTCTTAAATCGTTATAGAACACGATACAATAGAAATTCTAATGATTTATCGTTAAAAATCGTTAAATCGTGTTAGTGCGCACTAAATCGAGTTAGTGCGCACTAACTGAAAATGATACAAATAAACACTTTCCAGGTCACTGAAGGTCAGTTAGGAATGAATATGTATTCCTATTGGCTGGCTGCCCTCTTATCTATTGATGTTACCAAGGTTACCACTGAGGTGATGGTTGGGGGGATGGGAAATGGAACTGGAAACTAACGAACACCAACAGAAAATGAAACAAAGTGTTCACACTTCCCAGGTCAGTAAAGGTCACTTAGGAATGAATATGTATTCCTATTGGCTGGCTGTGCTCTTATCTATTGATGTTACCAAGGCTAACACTGAGGTAATGGTTGGGGGGATGTGAAATGGAAACAGTTGGAAGCTTGACAAAAAAAGTAATGTAATGATCAGCACTCACGTGACTAGAACTTGTTTGTTTATTATTTTTGTTAGCAGGCACCTGAAATGCTAGTGCATGTTGAATTTGCCAATCACTGTGCATTTTAGAAAGGTGATCCTGGCTGGAACTGTACACAGTTCAAATATATGTAATTGATTGTTGGTAAGTGTATTTTTTAAGTAGCCACACTGGCACAAGTATGTTTACTTTTCCTCCTACTTAACTCACTAGCTCAGCTTTGTAAGAAGGGCTTCTCTGCTTGTGTGTTGTTTTTGTTTGGTGTGAGGAGAGCAGAAACATCAGATCTTTATTCAAACTACTACAGTCATCTCTTACAGTGCCCTATCCCTATTAATACCAGGAGTGTTGTGATCTTCCTGCACACAGTGCCCTAACCCTGATACCAGTCTGAGACAGCTCCCTCCCTGCATTACTAGTGAGAGGCTGGCTTCACAGACAGGGGGGAGCTGCCTGACCCTCACTCCTGACTTCCCCCATGTCCCAGCTAGTGAATGGTGTGTGGGTGAGGGGGGGGGGGGAGGATGGTGAAGTCTGAGACAGCTCCCTCCCTGCATTACTAGTGAGAGGCTGGCTTCACAGACAGGGGGGAGCTGCCTGACCCTCACTCAAGCAGAGAAGCCCTTCTTACAAAGCTGAGCTAGTGAGTTAAGTAGGAGGAAAAGTAAACATACTGGTGCCAGTGTGGCTACTTAAAAAATACACTTACCAACAATCAATTACATATATTTGAACTGTGTACAGTTCCAGCCAGGACCACCTTTCTAAAATGCACAGTGATTGGCAAATTCAACATGCACGTGTCTGCTAACAAAAGTAATAAACAAAGAAGTTCTAGTCACGTGAGTGCTGATCATCACATGTCAAGCTTCCAACTGTTTCCATTTCACATCCCCCCAACCATTACCTCAGTGGTAACCTTGGTAACATCAATAGATAAGAGCACAGCCAGCCAATAGGAATACATATTCATTCCTAAGTGACCTTTACTGACCTGGGAAGTGTGAACACTTTGTTTCATTTTCTGTTGGTGTTCATGAGTTTCCAGTTCCATTTCCCATCCCCCCAACCATCACCTCAGTGGTAACCTTGGTAACATCAATAGATAAGAGGGCTGCCAGCCAATAGGAACACATATTCATTCCTAACTGACCTTCAGTGACCTGGAAAGTGTCTATTTGTATCATTTTGAGTTAGTGCGCACTAACTCGAGTTAGTGCACACTAACGGGGAGTTAGTGCGCACTAACTCGAGTTAGTGCGCACTAATCGGAAAAAACGATTTTTAACGATTTTTCAACGAAATAATCGTGCCAAACACGATTTTCTTCTCCTGCCACATGATTTCTATCGTTAAGACGATATGGAAAACGATTCATATCTCTAGTGCAGCAGAGTATTAAATATTAAAATTCTTCTGCCTTACACCTTACCCTGACTGTAAATTTATTTTAATAGCATTCACACTCATACTTAACACTCATACTCAACCTATACTGCATCTGTTCTTTCACTATTTAAAATGTTGATATACTTTTTGTAGACCTGAGGACAATGGCGCCTTCGCTCTCTTCCACGTCAGGCTACACTTTGGCTAGATTCCGCAACTGTCACTGGCTTTCAAGAGCAGGGACACCACAACCCTAAAGAGCCAGTGACAGTTACGGAATCTAGCCAAAGTGTAGCCTGAAGTGGAAGAGAGTGAAGGCGCCATTGTCCTCAGGTCTACAAAAAGTATATCAACATATACTTTTCATGTCATCTTAAATATTTGTGCCTGAGGCTTCTTCATGAATACCCTAAACATTCTCAAACAATTATCTTTTCTACTTGCCTTTGTGGCTATTTGTGTTTGGGCATTTCTGGTGTTATTAACATCTCCCGCTCATGATTTTACTTTCTGCTGGGGTCCTGTGCTGCAACTCGTGTTAGTGATGTTGTGCCCACCCCCCATCAATCATCGCTGGGGAAGCCATTGCTATGATACCATGGTTAAAGCTTCGCTTCTCCATCCTGTTACCCTGGTGGTACTTGTTTTTAGTGATGCTTCAGGATGCCTCAACTAAAATAGGGGTGGATGGATGCTACCATTATATTCAAATTAGTTACTGCAAGCTTGTTCTAAAGATATGTCCATGTGTTTCAAGAATATTTCTCAAATGTGTTATTTCTCAAATGTATTATCATGTCACCATCACTCCCCAAATGACCTCTCCATTCCCACTGTTGGCATCAACATTCATTTTTTTTTTAACTATCCATTTTTTAATCTACACAATGGCTTGGCAGAGCTCCTCAGGACCTTTGCTAGTGGCCACCACTTATTTTAAAGTCATTCTAGAGTTGCTAGAGGATTTTATTTTTTATCCCTACATTGTTCAGGCCTTCCATTGGGGTAAATATTATTTTTAAAGGTATTCTGGAGGCCCGGGCTGGGGCCAGTCAGATGTCCAGGGACCCCTTACCTGACCTCTACCCTTACCCCTTACCCTTACCTCTAGTCCGGAATTTGTTTCTCTCCCTTTTAACTTAACTTTATATTTCTCTTCTAGCTTCCTAAGCTTCCAAGTTCACAGTCCTCGTTGTAATGTAACTTTGTTTTTCTTCCTTTATCTAGTTATTTTACCCCTGTTCGATGTAAACCGTCCTGATATGGTATTTAACCATGAAGGTCGGTATAGAAAAATGTTAAATAAATAAAATAAATAAAATTACCACTTTCAATTTCCTTACATTTTCCTTATTTTTCTTTATTTTTAATGTTTTTAATAGTCCCCCATTTGTGCTCCACAGGTCCCTGATGACATAATTGCTGAAATCAGTGGACCGTGGCCTGTTCTTGTCAGCAGCAGGGATTTCACAGATTCCTCTGATGGTGATGATCACCTTAATTTTAATTTAAACTCACAGCACAAGCCTCAAGGAACTCATCTCATCTGCTCTGGGTACTTCAGAGGAGGAGGTTGGTGCAGTGACACTCAGCTGTCTTTGACCCCAGCGGTTTCCTTCTTCAAAGGCTAGCAGAGGGCCCACCCATGACAGTGGTCTGATGCCACACTGTTCGCTCAGGCCCTTCTAATATCCGTCTTAGCTCCTGTCTCCTTCTGTTTCTCTTTCTTGCAGCTGATCACTGTCAGTCAGCTGCCACGTCCTGCACAATTTGCATGGCTCACATACCTTGACTGTTCTTACATCTCCTTCTGTTCACTTTATCGTGGCCTTCTATCACCACTTCTGCCTCAGGCCATCTGTTACTGCCTTGCTCTCTCACTGTCACAGTCAGGCTAGATGGGAGATTCAGCTTTCACAGCTGCCTAACACCACTTCCTTCTTACCATAAGAACATGCCATACTGGATCAGACCAAGGGTCCATCAAGCCCAGCATCCTGTTTCCAACAGTGGCCAATCCAGGCCATAAGAACCTGGCAAGTACCCAAAAACTAAGTCTATTCCATGTTACCATTGCTAATGGCAGTGGCTATTTTCTAAGTCAACTTCATTAATAGCAAGTAATTGACTTCTCCTCCAAGAACTTATCCAATCATTTTTTAAACACAGCTATACTAACTGAACTAACCACATCCTCTGGCAACAAATTCCAGAGTTTGTGCATTGAGTGAAGAAGAACTTTTTCCTATTAGTTTTAAATGTTCCACATGCTAACTTCATGGAGTGCCCCCTAGTCTTTCTATTATCTGAAAGACTAAATAACCGATTCACATCCAGCTGTTCTAGATCTCTCATGATTTTAAACACCTCTATCTTATCCCCCCTCAGCCGTCTCTTCTCCAAGCTGAAAAGTCCTAACCTCTTTAGTCTTTCTTCATAGGGGAGCTGTTCCATTCCCCTTATCATTTTAGTAGCCCTTCTCTGTACCTTCTCCATCGCAATTATATCTTTTTTGAGATGCAGCGACCAGAATTGTACACAGTATTCAAGGTGGGGTCTCACATGGAGCAATACAGAGGCATTATTTATTTATTTAGGATTTTTATATACCGACATTCTCGATACAAATATCGAATCAGGTCGGTTTCCATAGAACAAAACTGTCGCGGTTAAGGCATTATATTATTATTTTTATATACCAACATTTGATCTCAATTGAGATATCACACCAGTTTTCATTCAGGTACTGTATTTCTCTATCCCCAGAGGGCATATAATCTAAGTTGTTGTCCCTGAGGCAATGGAGGATAAAGTGACTTGCCCAAGGTCACAAGGAGTGACAGCAGGACTCAAACCCTGGTCTCCTGGTTCACAGTCCACTGCTCTAACCACTAGGCTATTTCTCCTCCCTGACATTTTCTGTTTTATTCACCATTCCCTTCCTAATAATTCCCAAAATTCTGTTTGCTTTTTTGACTGCCGCAGCACACTGAACCGACAATTTCAATGTGTTATCCACTATGACACCTAGATCTCTTTCTTGGGTGGTAGGACATAATATGGAACCTAACATTGTGTAACTATAGCATGGGTTATTTTTCTCTATTTGCATCACCTTGCATTTATCCACATTAAATTTCATCTGCCATTTTGATGCCCAATTTTCCAGTCTCACAAGGTCTTCCTGCAATTTATCACAATCTGCTTGTGATTTAACTACTCTGAACAATTTTGTATCATCTGCAAATTTGATTACTTCACTCATCGTATTTCTTTCCAGGTCATTTATAAATATATTGAAAAGTAAGGGTCCCAATACTGATCCCTGAGGCACTCCACTGCCCACTCCCTTCCACTGAGAAAATTGTCTATTTAATCCTACTCTCTGTTTCCTGTCTTTTAGCCAGTTTGCAAGGACATAACCACTAGGGATGTGAATCGTTTTTCAACGATTAAAATTATCGTCCGATAATGTTTATATCGTCTTAAATCGTTATAGAACACGATACAATAGAAATTCTAACGATTTATCGTTAAAAATCGTTAAATCGTGTTAGTGCGCACTAACTCGAGTTAGTGCGCACTAACCCCCGTTAGTGCGCACTAACTCGATTTAGTGCGCACTAACTGAAAATGATACAAATAAACACTTTCCAGGTCACTGAAGGTCAGTTAGGAATGAATATGTGTTCCTATTGGCTGGCTGCCCTCTTATCTATTGATGTTACCAAGGTTACCACTGAGGTGATGGTTGGGGGGGATGGGAAATGGAACTGGAAACTAACGAACACCAACAGAAAATGAAACAAAGTGTTCACACTTCCCAGGTCAGTAAAGGTCACTTAGGAATGAATATGTATGTATGTATTCCTATTGGCTGGCTGTGCTCTTATCTATTGATGTTACCAATATGGTTGGGGGGATGTGAAATGGAAACAGTTGGAAGCTTGACAAAAAAAGTAATGTAATGATCAGCACTCACGTGACTAGAACTTGTTTGTTTATTATTTTTGTTAGCAGGCACCTGAAATGCTAGTGCATGTTGAATTTGCCAATCACTGTGCATTTAGAAAGGTGGTCCTGGCTGGAACCTGTGCACAGTTTCAAATATATGTAATTGATTGTTGGTAAGTGTATTTTTTAAGTAGCCACACTGGCACCAGTATGTTTACTTTTTCCTCCTACTTAACTCACTAGCTCAGCTTTGTAAGAAGGGGCTTCTCTGCTTGTGTGTTGTTTTGTTTGGTGTGAGGAGAGCAGAAACATCAGATCTTTATTCAATCTACTACAGTCATCTCTTACAGTGCCCTATCCCTATTAATACCAGGAGTGTTGTGATCTTCCTGCACACAGTGCCCTAACCCTGATACCAGTCTGAGACAGCTCCCTCCCTGCATTACTAGTGAGAGGCTGGCTTCACAGACAGGGGGGAGCTGCCTGACCCTCACTCCTGACTTCCCCCATGTCCCAGCTAGTGAATGGGGGGTGGGTGAGGGGGGGGGGAGGATGGTGAAGTCTGAGACAGCTCCCTCCCTGCAATTACTAGTGAGAGGCTGGCTTCACAGACAGGGGGGAGCTGCCTGACCCTCACTCCTGACTTCCCCCATGTCCCAGCTAGTGAATGGTGTGTGGGTGAGTGGGTGGGGGGGGGGGGGTGGATGGTGAAGTCTGAGACAGCTCCCTCCCTGCATTACTAGTGAGAGGCTGGCTTCACAGACAGGGGGGAGCTGCCTGACCCTCACTCCTGACTTCCCCCATGTCCCAGCTAGTGAATGGTGTGTGGGTGAGGGGGGGGGGGGGGGAGGATGGTGAAGTCTGAGACAGCTCCCTCCCTGCATTACTAGTGAGAGGCTGGCTTCACAGACAGGGGGAAGCTGCCTGACCCTCACTCCTGACTTCCCCCATGTCCCAGCTAGTGAATGGTGTGTGGGGTGGGGGGGGGGGGGGAGGATGGTGAAGTCTGAGACAGCTCCCTCCCTGCATTACTAGTGAGAGGCTGGCTTCACAGACAGGGGGGGAGCTGCCTGACCCTCACTCCTGACTTCCCCCATGTCCCAGCTAGTGAATGGTGTGTGGGTGAGGGGGGGGGAGGATGGTGAAGTCTGAGACAGCTCCCTCCCTGCATTACTAGTGAGAGGCTGGCTTCGCAGACAGGGGGGAGCTGCCTGACCCCTCACTCCTGACTTCCCCATGTCCCAGCTAGTGAATGGTGTGTGGGTGAGGGGGGGGGGGGGAGGATGGTGAAGTTTGAGACAAGCTCCCTCCCTGCATTACTAGTGAGAGGCTGGCTTCACAGACAGGGGGGAGCTGCCTGACCCTCACTCCTGACTTCCCCCATGTCCCAGTTAGTGAATGGTGTGTGGGTGAGGGGGGGGGGGGAGGATGGTGAAGTCTGAGACAGCTCCCTCCCTGCATTACTAGTGAGAGGCTGGCTTCACAGACAGGGGGGAGCTGCCTGTCCCTCACTCCTGACTTCCCCCATGTCCCAGCTAGTGAATGGTTTGTGGGTGAGGGGGGGGGGGGTGGTGGATGGTGAAGTCTGAGACAGCTCCCTCCCTGCATTACTAGTGAGAGGCTGGCTTCACAGACAGGGGGGAGCTGCCTGACCCTCACTCCTGACTTCCCCCCATGTCCCAGCTAGTGAATGGTGTGTGGGTAAGGGGGGGGGGGGAGGATGGTGAAGTCTGAGACAGCTCCCTCCCTGCATTACTAGTGAGAGGCTGGCTTCACAGACAGGGGGGAGCTGCCTGACCCTCACTTCCTCCGGGGTATTGTGATCTTCCTGCACACAGTGCCCTATCCCTGATACCAGGGGTGTTGTGATCTTCCTGCATGCAGTGCCCTATCCCTATTAATACCAGGAGTGTTTGTGATCTTCCTGCATGCAGTGCCCTATCCCTATTAATACCAGGAGTGTTGTGATCTTCCTGCATGCAGTGCCCTATCCCTGATATCGGGATGTGTGCAAGAAGATCACAACACCCCCGGTATCAGGAATAGGGCACTGTGTGCAGGAAGATCACAACACTCCTGGTATTAATAGGGATAGGGCACTGTGTGCAGGAAGATCACAATACCCCTGGTATCAGGGTTAGGGCACAAGTTCTAGTCACATTGACTGATCACATTACTTGTTTTGTCAAGCTATCAACTGTTTCCATTTCCCATCCCCCATATACTGTCAGTAGGAAACTTGGTAACATGAATAAATAAGAGGGCAGCCAATAGGAATACATATTCATTCCTAAACTGACCTTAACTGACCTGAAAAGTGTCAAATTGTATCATTTTCAGTTAGTGCGCACTAACTCCCAGTTAGTGCGCACTAACGGGAGTTAGTGCGCACTAACTCGAGTTAGTGCGCACTAATCGGAAAAAACGATTTTTAACGATTTTTTAACTAAAAAAATCGTGCCTAAGATGATTTTCTTGCCCTGCCACACGATTTCTATCGTTAAGACGATATGGAAAACGATTCACATCCCTAATAACCACCTATCCCATGACTTTTTACTTTTCCTAGAAGCCTCTCATGAGGAACTTTGTCAAATGCTTTATGAAAATCCAAGTACACTACATCTACCAGTTCACCTTTATCCACAAGTTTATTAACTCCTTCAAAAAAGTGAAGCAGATTTGTGAGGCAAGACTTTCCTTGGGTAAAGCCATGCTGACTTTGTTCCATTAAACCATGTCTTTCTATATGTTCTGTGATTTTGATGCTTAGAACACTTTCCACTATTTTTCCTGGGACTGAAGTCAGGCTAACCGGTCTGTAGTTTCCTAGATCGCCCCTGGAGCCCTTTTTAAATGTTAAGGTTACATTAGCTATCCTCCAGTCTTCAGGTACAATGGATGATTTTAATGATAGGCTACAATTTTTTACTAATAGGTCTGAAATTTCATTTTTTAGTTCCTTCAGAACCCTGGGGTGTATACCATCCAGCCCTTTCTTCACATTGTGAGTTATTTTCCTTGACTCCACCACTCTGGGCTTCTTCCCCACTGTGACTCACTTTCTCTCAGCTGCTTTGATTACCGCTCACTCTCCTGCTGCACCAGTTTCATTAGCTTTCACTGGTTTCTAGCCTGGTTCCCCTTCCGATGCACTGTGTCTCTTCAGCCAATATCAGGGTCCTACTAGGCCACCAGGAGCCATCTCAACTACAGTGCCAACTGATAGCTGCCACTTTTCCCCCTCGGTTCACCTTTGTCTTCAATGTGGCTCCTTCTCTTATTCCAGGCATCTCAGACGCAAGGGGCCCATGCAGCCCACATTATCTGATCATCCTTCTACTGTGGCCTACAGGTACTGCTGCTTTTCCACGCCACTGGGTCTCAAGCCTCTGGCAGTCCCTGGTAGCCACACAAGAAGTTGTGACTTCCCTTGTGTCCCTACTGTCATTGCCTTTGGCTCAGTTACTCTAGGTCCCCTCACATCAGGCCTCCTCTGATTCCCATCAGTACCCTTCAAGCCTTGGGACTCAAGAAAGTTCCAATTATTTATTTATTTTGCTTTGGGTGCCTCCTTTACAAGAAAATATGTACATACCTTCATTTTAAAACTTGATGTAGTTATAAAACCCCTGTGGACATTTGCACAGACTTTTTGTCTAGATAGGTTTTAGGTATGTGTGTTCATTTGAAATAAATGCATAATTCAAAACAAATCAGAACACGTTTGTTTTGCTGAAAATAAAACAAATAGACAGTTTCATGGAAAATAATAAAATAGAAACATAATGAAAATGTAGGTTTTCATTCTTTTTCATTCTTCGCACCCAATAGACCAAATCCCGACCAAACTCCTTCTCACAACCCCAGACACCATCGCCAAACCCCTGGCTGACATCATAAACTGTTCTCTCACTCACGGAACAGTCCTGGACGCTTTAAAAACAGCCTCCCTGAAACCCCTACTAAAAAACCTAACTTGGACCCATCCAACCCTATAAACTTCCGCCCAATCGCCAACTTACCTTTTATAACCAAGATAATGGAAAAACTGGTCAACTCTCGTCTCACAGACTACCTGGACTCACACGACATTCTACACCCCATCACAATTCGGATTCAGGAAACACAGAAACACAGAATCTTTCCTTCTCTCATTAACGGACAACATCCTGATGGGCCTCGACAAAGGTCAATCATACCTGCTAGCTCTTCTAGACATCTCTGCTGCATTTGACACAGTTAACCACACAATCTTCATCAACCGCTTGATGAAAATAGGCATCTCAGGCTCTGCACTCCTCTGGTTAAAATCTTTTCTAAGCAACAGGTATTTCAAAGTAAAAATAATCAACAAAGAATCTTCCCCCATAGCATCCAAACAAGGAGTACTCCAGGGTTCCTCGCTTTCCCCGACCCTATTCAACATCTATCTTCTCCCCTTATGCCAACTACTTAAAAACCTCAATCTCACCTACTTTATTTATGCGGACGACGTGCAGATCATAATCCCCATCAAGGATCCCATCTCAGACACTTTAAACTATTGGAACAGCTGCCTCCACGCTATCAATATCCTTCTCATGAGCCTCAACCTGGTTCTCAATACATCCAAAACCGAACTTCTGGTCATCTCCCCCAACGATAATAACCCACTAGCCAGCACCACAAAAATACCATCAGTAAATCAAATGAGAGACCTTGGAGCCACCCTAGACTCTAAAATGAACCTTAAAAAATTCATTAACAACACCATGAAAGAGGGCTTTTATAAACTTCAGGTCCTAAAACAATTAAGACCTCTCCTTCACTTCCATGACTACAGATCTGTCCTTCAAGCCATACTATTCTCAAAAATTGATTATTGCAATGCTCTCCTGCTTGGTCTCCCGGCCTCCTCCACCAAACCTCTTCAGTTGCTGCAAAACGTTGCAGCCAGGATCCTTACAAACACTCGCCGGATGGACCACATCACACCGATACTAAAAATACTACATTGGCTACCCATACACTTCAGAATACTCTTCAAGACTCTGACCATCATTCACAAATCCATATATCAGCAATCCTCTCTGCAACTTACCATACCCCTCAATTTATACTCCTCATCAAGGCCAACCACATCTGCATACAGAGGCTCCCTCCAGGTTCCCCCTAGCAATTCCACTATACACAACTCCATCGAAAAATGAGCGCTATCAACCGCTGGACCATATCACTGGAACTCTCTCCCACCAGACCTACGCCAGGAACATTGTCATCTCACATTCAGAAAAAAATTGAAAACATGGCTCTTCGCCCAAGCTTATCGCTGAAGAAACCCATGGTATCCGCAAGGACCACCACCCCTCGGTTGCGTCCTCTTTCAGCCTCACTAAGGATCTGCTATTCTAGAACCGCTCGCGTATATTAACGTTTCAAATGAACTCCACTATGTAAATTTGTATTTAAGTTTACCAGATAAGCAACCGCTCTTTGCTTACCTGCTCTTCTATACATTTAGAATAGAAATTGTTAATCTATCCCTTTTCTTCAAACAGCCTGGTTCTACTTCCCTGTTTTAATTTAACTTTCGCTTTTTGAGTTAACTGGTCCCCCCCCCCCCCTTGTTTATTGTAAACCGGTACAATAAGACCTAGTCTTGAGCATATGTATATTAAAATAACTTAAATAAATAAATAAAATAACATTTTAGATCCCATTCAAATTTAGGGAGCATGCAAAATTCCAAATTTTATTTTTCTATTCAAGGCAAGCCAGTGATGCTACTGAAGCTAGACTACCAGAACTGGTGTGGGAGGGGATAAGGAAAGAGCAGGAACAATCAACATCAAGCATTTTTATACCAGCCAATCCTAGCTGGCACCTGACTAGATTGTAAGCTCATTTTTTTTCATCCTAAAACTGAAACATCCTTTGAACAGTTACCGTTTTCTTTCCTCACTTCTCCACTGGATCTCTGTAGAGAGGATGGTTTCTGAAGTTTTTTTTAGCCAAAGAATAAGTAGAAAAAGGTTAGAAAAAGAAAGGAAGGAGAACTTAAAAGTAAGGTAGGCTGTGCTGTTTCTTCTTCTTCTCGTACAGTATCACTGTGTGTACATTTTCTGTTCAATAGAGTTACTGCTGTGCTATTTCATTGAACAGGCAGAAGTAAGAGACAGAGTGTCTCTGTGGGAGATGAGTGTACTTGTGCACTACAGACAGCAGCAAGATCAGACTTTTTTCATTGTAACAGCTGAAGTGTTTCTGACCTGTAACCAGTGTGACCACCACACATTGAACACCAGTCTTTCTTTTTTTTTTTTTTTTGTTCTCTCTCACTTTCCAAAAGGTGTCTGTAATCATTTATACAGTGTGTATGTGACTCTGTTACCCTAGTAGAAGTCAGTCTAGATTGGCAGTCAGTAAGCAGGTATATATGCTGTGACTTTTTTTTTAAGAGACTGTGGAGTGAATTTTCAAAAGTATAGACACACATAAAACAGTATTTTAAATCCACATATAGATCTTTTAAAAATGACCTTGGTGATGTAGGCATAAAGTATGCACAGAAGGAATTGTATGTGTCCAATACATTTGTGTATACTTGAAAGAGGTGTTCCTAAGGGGCAGAGTTAGAGTGGCAAAACCATTTCAATGCATATTTTCAAACATTAAACATATGCACATAAATGTACATGAGAATATTTATACCTAGTCCCATGTTGGCATAAATGTGCATAATTTTCAAAGCTGCCTCACAAGCACAAGTCAGCTTTGAAAATGATAGTTAAAGTCTGTGAATACTTTGTACATGCAGACTTAAACCTTAAGTGCTATATTATAAAATTAGGCTCTGTGTGTGCTATCTGTACTGATCTCTTATCTATGTTTGACTTTCCACTCTTTACAAAACACTAGCACTGGTGCATGTGTGAGAGTACTAGAGGAAGAGAACACTACATTTATTGAAGAATAAAAACTCCTAGCCATCCCTAGGGACTGCATAACTAGGTCAAATTCCTTTATACCATAGGGAGTAAGAGGCAGATACGCTAACTCGTAGAAAAAACAATGGGAAAGGCTTTTCCTTCAAAGGGACACAGGGTTAGTACAAATACTTTTAACATTACAGCTAGTACTGAGAAGACTGGGACTCCCCTACCCATGCTAAAGAGAGATTTTTTAATAGGAGGAAAACAGTAGCAGGATCAGGCAAGAAGTTTGCATTATGAAATTGGAACTTTAGGAAGTATGGAAGAATAGAAGAAGTTCTGTTGTCGCAGTGTGCAAGCCCTTAAGCTGTGGTGAGACGGATGCTGCCCAATTGGGGACCCAGCTGGGTTCTCACTGACAAGAGGCATACTTGCTCGGAGAGGAACCAGATCAAGGTTTCACCTATACCAGCCTCTTCCCTGGCAGGCTAAGCCCTTGGGTTCTAAGGCCAGTAGGACTTTGGCGAGGGTCCCAAACAGACAGACAAGGTCAGAGAACAGGCTGTGGTCAGGGCAGGCAGCAGACAGGCAGTAAGAGAGTTCAGACTGTGGTCAGGGCAGGAAGAGAGCAGGTGGCATCAGGGTCCCAGCAGTGATCAGGGCAGACAGAAGACTAGTAGTGTCAGGTCCAGGCAAGGACAGAGCATGGGAGATCAGTCCAAGGAAGGAGAAGGCAGGTCAAAGGCAGGAGCAGAGCAAAGCAGGCAGGAGGCAAGGCTGGACAAGGCAAGGGAAGCTGGAATGAGGCAAGGCAAGCTGGAGGCAACGTAGACAGGAACAAACACTGTGATGAGGTAGGAGAACCTACTGTACCTACAATACCTGAATGTAATCCACTTTGAAGTGCTGAAAAAAGTGTGAAAAGCGTACTATAAATCTAAATAAATAAATAAATAAATAGACCTGTTGCTGAGGTGTCGGCTGGGAGAGCTGCTCAAGTTGAAATACCCAGCTGGTGCTGATGTCATCCACACACAATGGATCTTTCCCTTCGCGGGACCATTAACTGAGGGGAATGTACAAGCATGCACCTAAGATGTCCTATGGCCATGACAGAAGAAGTCGGTGTCTCATGGCGGCATCCTGAGATGAAAGCAGGCTGTGTGAAGCATGGCTGCTGTGGCCAACCAAATATTACAGTGGACATAAATTGGAAGATTCAGAATACAAGCTGTTTTCAGTAAGTAAATAAATAAAGATAGATAGAACTTTTCTTCAGAGTAAATGAAAAAGGATTGAAAGTGGAGCATTCTCATTTTATCCAAAATACTCTAAAAATCTTTTTCAAGCCATTCTGCGTATATTCTCTTATGAGTATAATTCAAATATCGGCTTTAATAACAGTTGCTGTTCAGCTTCATTTGATATTTTTCCTCTAGTCATCAGGAGGTCAATATTCAAAGCACATTAAATGCTATTTAACCGCATAAGTATAGCTATACTTATGCGGTTAGATAGCGGCATCTGAATATGCGTCTATGTTTAGCGGCCACCACTTGACTGCATAAGACATTTATATGGCTAAACAGTTAGCCACATAACTTGTGGTCATGTGTGAGTGGATTGGGATGGAGCGAGTTAGCCATCCAAGTTATGCAGATAACTACCAAGATTCAGTCTTAGCCACATAAGTTATGCTGCTAAGTTAGAGAAGCCATAGAGCAGGTCTAAACTTAGCCGGTTATAACTTATATGGCTAAGTGCAAATATATACGCATATTTTCACTGGTTTACCCGTGACACTGAATATACCTTATAACTTAGCCAAATAAGTTATATTGATCTAACTAGGCTCATTCATCATGTCGCATTAGGGCTTCATTACTTGTTAGTATTTAAATGATGTTGAAAATGCAAATTCAAGAAAACTATGAAAATGAAGGACTCCTACCACATTCTGTGGTAAAATATTGCATACTAATGCAACATTTAATAAAGGAAATAATAGCACCTCTTTGATTTGCAGTAGGGTGGCAAAAAAACTTTTCCGTGCCATAGTGGCCGTTATCGTGGGGTAGCAGCAATTATACTCATGATAAAATTAGGTCTTCTTTCTGACAAACCTACACAACCCTTGTGAGCCAATAAAAACACCTTTTGTTACCTGCCCTGACTTCCTAAAGCCAGAATGTTAGGGGGAAGTGCAGGGGTGGATTGGCCTATTGGGTGATTAGGCATCCCCCGGTGGGCAGGTTGCTCCGATCACATGAATTTTGCAGCTTCCTGCCCCGAAGAGAAACCTGCATGCTCGCAGCAGAGTCTATCCTTCCACAGCCCGATGTGTGGTCCTGAACAGACAAGGCCCTACGAAAGGCCCTGTATGACTATGGCAGAGCCCATCTTGATGCCAAAGCCCTCCCCTCCCCAACTTGTAGGAGACACAAGTAGCAGTGGCCTTCTTGCACATCCCTTCTAGCATTGAGGAGCAATGCTGCCATCCCACAGTGGACAAAAGGAAGACCATAAGAAAGGAGGAGGCCTGAAAGTTATATTTGTTTATGGTTATGTGTATGAGAGAGAGACTGCAAGTGTGTATGTGTGTGCGCAAGAGAGTCTGCATGTGAATGAAAATGTAACAGAGCCTCTGTATGTGTGATAGACTGCACATGATTGACAGAGTGAGAGTGCCTGAGACTGTGTGTGTGTTTATGTGTGTGTGAGTGAGAGAGTGAAAGAGCCTGTGTATGTGATAGCGTAAATGTGAGTGAGAGACTGTCTGTGTGTGACAGCATTTGTGTTTGTTGGCGAGGTAGTGACTGGAAATCAAAAGATCCAGGTATGGAGAGTTTGAAATTTCTAATCCTATTATTTTAAATTTTGGGGTATTATTTCATGTGTCTGCTGTTTGAAATATTTGATGTTTGGGAAATATTAGAAAAAAAATATTTTAATTATTGAATGTTCGAAAGCTGTTGCCTGCTTGACAAACATTTACATTTTTTAGTATGGTTTTAATATTATGAATGATGTTTTATATCTCTTGACTTTATTGCTTAATGTTTTATGAGGAATGATGATTTTGTTTTCCATTCTTGCAATGCATAATAGTCAGGCTTACTGTGTTTTCCAGAGCATGTGTGTGAGCAAGAGAGAGTGAGCCAGTAAACATTAGGGATGTGAATCGTTTTAGGACGATTAAAATTATCGTCCGATAATTTTAATATCGTCTTAAACCGTTATGGAACACAATACAATACAGATTCTAACGATTTATCGTTATAAATCGTTAGAATCGTGAGCCGGCACACTAAAACCCCCTAAAAAACCCACCCCCGACCCTTTAAATTAAACCCCCCACCCCCCCCAACCCCCCCCCCCCAATAACTTAAATAACCTGCGGGTCCAGCGGCAGTCCGGAACGGCAGCGGTCCGGAACGGGCTCCTGCTCCTGAATCTTGTCGTCTTCAGCCGGCGCCATTTTCCAAAATGGCGCCGAAAAATGGCGGCGGCCATAGACGAAAAAGATTGGACGGCAGGAGGTCCTTCCGGACCCCCGCTGGACTTTTGGCAAGTCTCGTGGGGGTCAGGAGGCCCCCCACAAGCTGGCCAAAAGTTCCTGGAGGTCCAGCGGGGGTCAGGGAGCGATTTCCCCGCCGCGAATCGTTTTCGTACGGAAAATGGCGCCGGCAGGAGATCGACTGCAGGAGGTCGTTCAGCGAGGGTTCCGGCGCCTCGCTGAACGACCTCCTGCAGTCGATCTCCTGCCGGCGCCATTTTCCGTACGAAAACGATTCGCGGCGGGAAATCGCTCCCTGACCCCCGCTGGACCTCCAGGAACTTTTGGCCAGCTTGTGGGGGGCCTCCTGACCCCCACGAGACTTGCCAAAAGTCCAGCGGGGGTCCGGAAGGACCTCCTGCCGTCCAATCTTTTTCGTCTATGGCCGCCGCCATTTTTCGGCGCCATTTTGGAAAATGGCGCCGGCTGAAGATGACAAGATTCAGGAGCAGGAGCCCGTTCCGGACCGCTGCCGTTCCGGACCGCCGCTGGACCCGCAGGTTATTTAAGTTATTTGGGGGGGGGTTCGGGAGGGTGGGGGATTTAATTTAAAGGGTCGGGGGTGGGTTTTAGGGGGTTTTAATGTGCCGGTTTTTTGATTTTTTGATTTTTCGATTTTTAACGATTTTTAACGATTTTTCACGATATTTTACCCCCCCCAAACGGCAACAATACGATTCCCTCCCCCTCCCAGCCGAAATTGATCGTTAAGACGATCGAGGACACGATTCACATCCCTAGTAAACATGTATGTGGGTGAGAGAGAACAAGCACACCAATGAGCATTTGTGTGAGCAAAAGAACTATTTAAAACAGTGAGCATGTTTGTGAGCCACTTAGCATCTTTATGAGAGAAAATATAAGGGAGTTTGTATGAGAATGAGCATGTATGTTAGAATGTTTGTATATATAAGAGAGAGGAGAAAGTTTGTGCATACCTCCTATCCCTGACTAATCCATGATGACAATCTGAGGGTGACAGGAATTTAAAAATCCCAAGTATGAAGAGCAAGGGATTTTTTTTTTTAGCCTTAGTTTTAATTACTATTTAGAAACATAGAAATATAAAAATGACGGCAGAAAAAGACCAATTGGCCCGGCCCGTCTGTCCAGCTAGCTCCCACACTTATTTTCCCAACTTAGCTATTTCACCAACCACCAAGTTCAGGGCCCTTGTTGGTAATTGTTTGATTCAAATTTCCTGCCACCCCTTGCCACTGATGCAGAGAGTAATGTTGGTTGCATCTAAGGTGAGCATAAGGCTTAATGGTTAGGGGTAGTAACTGCCACATCAAGCAAATTACCCCGATGCTTGTTTGCCCAGACTGCACAGATCAATGCCTTGCTGGATGTTGCCTGAATGTAAATCCTCTTTTCCACATTTCTTCCTGCCGCTGAAGCAGAGAGCAACACTGTATATGGATTCAAAGTGATGTATCAGGGTTAATTGGTTTAGGGTAGTAACCGCCGCAATAAACAAGCTACCCCACACTTATTTGTTTACTCAGACTGAGTAGTTCAGTCCTTGTTGGTTGTTGTCTGAATGCAAATCCTCTTTTCCACATTTCCCCTTGCCATTGAAGCAGAGAGCAATGTTGGAGTTGCATTAACCGTGTGAAGGCTTATTGAGTAAGGGTAGAAATAGAAACATAGAAGTGACAGCAGAAGAAGACCAAACGGCCCATCCAGTCTCCCCAGCAAGCTTTCACACCTATTTGTTTTCATAATCTGTTACTCTGACCGCTGAGGTCAGGGCCCTTATTGGTAACTTTATGGTTCCAATTCCCTTCCACCCCCACCATCGCTGCAGACAGCAGTGCTGGAGCTACATCTAAGTGAAGTATCTAGCTAATTAGTTTGGGGTAGTAACCGCCGTAATAAGCAAACTACTCCCGTTTGTTTACCCTGCATGTGCAATTCAGCCATTGTTGGTTGTCTGAATAAAAATCCTCTTTACTTAATTCCCTCTGTTGCTGAAGCAGTGAGCTGTGCTGGATACTTATTCCAAGTCAAGTATCATGCTTAATTGATTCGGGGTAGTAGCCACTGTAAAAAGCAAGCTACACCCATGCTTATTTGTTTACCCAGACTATGTAATTCATTCCTTGTTGGTTGATGCTGATATAAATCATCTTTTCTTCATTCTCTCTGCCGTTGAAGCAGAGAGCTATGTTGGATGTGCATTGCAAGTGAAGTATCAGGCTTATTTGATTTGGGGTAGTAACCGCCGTAACAAGCCTGCTACTCCCATGCTTATTTGTTTACCCAGACTATGTAATTCATTCCTTGTTGGTTGATGCTGAATATAAATCGTCTTTTCTTCATTTTCCCTGCCGTTGAAGGAGAGAGCTATGCTGGATGTGCATTGAAAGTGAAGTATCAAGCTTATTTGATTTGGGGTAGTAACCGCCGTAACAAGCAAGGTAGTAGCTTCTATTCCAGCAAGCTACCCCCATGGCTCTTCTCTTCATTCCCATCCTCTAACCTTTATGGATCCACAGTGTTTATTTCATGCCCCATTGAAATCCTTCACAACTTCCTCCGGAAGGGCATTCTAGGCATCCACCATCCTCTCCGTGAAGAAATACTTCCAGACATTGGTTCTGAGTCTAACTCCCTGGCATTTCAAATCATGACCCCTAGTTCTACTGATTTTTTTCTAACGGAAAAGGTTTGTTGTTGACCATGGATCATTAAAACCTTTCAAGTATCTCAAAGTCTGTATCATATCACCCCTGTTACTCCTCTCCTCCAGGGTATACATATTTAAGTTCTTCAATCTCTCCATATAAGTCATTTTATGAAGACCATCCACCTTTTTGGTCACCCTTCTCTGGACCTCCTCCATCCTGTCTCTGTCCCTTTGGAGATACAGTCTCCAGAACTGAACACAATACTCCAGGTGAGTCCTCACCAAGGCCCTGTACAAGGGGATCATCACTAGGGGTGTGCATTCGATCCCTATGTATTGGCAATCCGCAACGAATGTGGCCATATTTGTTGTATTCGTGGAGAAGCGAAACGTATCGCTATTCCCCACGAATACACGAATCTTCGCCAAATTATTCGGCAGCCTAAAGAAACCAATTTAAACAAACCCCCCACCCTCCTGACCCCCCCAAGACTTACCAAAACTCCCTGGTGGTCCAGCGGGGGGTCCGGGAGCCATCCCCTGCACTCACACCCTCAGTACCGATTTCAAAATGGCACTGATAGCCTTTGACCTACTATGTCACAGGCGCTACTGGTGCCATTGGTCACCCCCTGTCTCATGGCACCGGTAGCCACTGTGACATAGTGAGGGAAAAGGCGATCTGCGCCATTTTGAGTACTCATATCCAACGGCTGGAGTGCCGGACGTCGCTCCTGGACCCCTGATGGACTTTTGGCAAGTCTTGTGGGGGTCAGGAGGGTCCCCCAAGACTTTCCAAAAGTCCCTGGTGGTCCAGCGGGGGTCCGGAAGTGACTTCCTGCACTCGGACCATTGGCTGCCAGTAATCAAAATGGCGCCGATAGCCTTTGCCCATACTATGTCACAGGGGCTACCGGTGCCATTGGTCAGCCCCTGTCACATGGTAGGAGCACAAGATGGCGCAGATGGCCATGTGACAGGGGCTGACCAATGGCACCAGTAGCGCCTGTGACATAGTAGGTCAAAGGCTATTGGTGCCATTTTGAAACCGGGACTGAGGGTGTGAGTGCAGGGGATGGCTCCCGGACCCCCCGCTGGACCACCAGGGAGTTTTGGTAAGTCTTGGTGGGGGGGGGGTCAGGAGGGTGGAGAGTTGTAGTTAATTTAATTTTAGCGGGGGAACAAATAGAAACCGACGTATTAACGTATCGTGGTGCCATACGGCCGAATGCAACGTATATGCCCCCCGACGAATCCAAATCCCAAATGCAATGTATGGCGTCCCTCTGCACATCCCTAATTATCACTTCCTTTCTCTTACTAGATATTCCTCTCTCTATGCAGCCCAGCATTCTTCTGGCTTTAGCTATTGCATTGTCACATTGTTCGCTGACTTCAGATCGTTAGACACTATCACCCCAAGGTCTATCTCCAGCTCCATGCACTTCAGCCCTTCACCCCCCATCAATTACAGTTCTTTTGGATTTCCACACCCCATATGCATGACTCTGCACTTCTTGGCATTGAATCTCAGCTGCCATATTTTCAACCACTCTTCCAGCTACCTTAAATCCCATCTCATTCTCTCTACTCCTTCCAGTGTGTCCACTCTGTTGCAGATCTTAGTATCATCCACAAAAAACAAACCTCACCTTCTATCCTGTCCGCAATATCGTTCACAAAGATATTGAACAGGACTGGTCCCAACACCAATCCATGTGGCACTCCACTTAACACCGCTCCCTCTTCAGAGTAAGTTCCATTTACCATCACACATTGTCTTCTGCCATCAACCAGTTTGCAATCCAGGCCACCACCTCGGCACTCACTCCTAAGCTTCTCATTTTATTCACAAGCCTCCTGTGCAGGACCGTATCAAAAGCTTTGCTGAAATCCAAGTAGATGACATTGAGCGCTCTTCCTCGATCTAATTTCCCAGTCACTCAATCAAAAATGTCAATCAGATTTGTCTGACAGGACCTTCCTCTGGTGAATCCATGCTGTTTATGGTCCAGCAATTCTTCTGACTGTAAATAGTTCACTATTCTTTCTTTCAGCAGTGACTCCATTACTTTTCCCACCTCTGAGGTGAGGCTAGCCGGCCTGTAGTTTCCAGCCTCCTCTCTGCTCCCACTCTTGTGAAGCAGGACCACCACCGCTCTTCTCAAGTCACTCGGCATCACCCCCGTTTCTAGGGATCTTTTGAACAGGCCATGCAGCAGACCCGCCAGCACATCTCTAAGCTCCCTCAATATCCTGGGATGAACCTCATCAAGCCTCATGGCTTTGTCCACTTTCAGTTTTCCTAGCTCTTCCCATACATTTTCTTCTGTAAATGGAGTTACATCTACTCCACTCCCCTCCAGTTTCTTATTAACTAGTGACGGTCCTTCTCCAGGGTCCTCTTTAGTGAACACCGAACTGAAGTATTTGTTTGATATTTCTGCCATTTCTTCGTCTCTCTTTACACATTGATCCTTTTCACCTTTCAATTTCACTATACCACTTTGGACTTTTCTCCTTTCTCTGATGTATCTGAAAAATGTTTTGTCACCTCGCTTTACCTCTTTGGCAATCCTTTCTTCCTCTTGACTTTTTGCTGTCTTGATTACTTTCTTATTCTCCCTCAGTTCCTCCATATTTTCTTCCTTGTGCTCCTCCCTTTGGGATCCTTTATATTTCTTCAACACTGTTCTTTTAGCTTTTATTTTATCAGCCACCTCCTTTGAGAATCAGCTAGGTTTCATTTTTCTATTGCTTTTCTTTACTTTTCTAACATATAGATTAGTTGCCTTGGCAATTGCTCCTTTTAGTTTGGTCCACTGTTGTTCCACATCTCTCTTGTTCGCCCAACCTTCTAGTTCTTCCTCCAGGTACTTCCCCATTTCATCAAAGTCCGTGTTTTTGAATCGGGTCTTCGTGCTACTTCTCCATATCCTATTTGTGAGATGAAACCATACCGTTTGATGATCACTGGGGCTGAGGTGAGCACCCACCTGGACATTAGAGACATTATCTCCATTAGTGAGCACTAAATCAAGTATAGCTCCCTCCCTCGTGGGTTCCATTACCATTTGTTTAAATAGAGCCCCTTGCCCTTGCAGGGCATCCACTATTACTGTTAGATTCTGCAGAAGGGATTCTCCAGTCTATATCTGGCAGGTTAAAATCTCGAACAATCACTACTTCTCACTTCTTTCCCATATTTTGGATGTCTTCAACCAGATCTCTGTCAAGTTCTTCCATTTGATTTGGAGGCCTGTAAACCTCTCCAATAAAAATGGATGCCCCATCATCATTTTTTAGGTTGGCCAATAGTGCTTCTTCTTTGCCCCATCTTCCTTGCAGCTCAGATGCTTGGATATTGTTTCTGACATAAAGAGCCACTCCTCCCCCTTTTCTGTCCTCTCTGTCCTTCCTTAACAAGTTACAGCCCAGTATGGCCGTATCCCTTTCATGAGATTCTGTGAAGCACGTCTCCGTGACAGCAACAACATCCAAGTCCGCCTCCACCATTAGGGCTTGCAGATCTTGGATTTTATTGCCGAAACTATGAGCATTTCATACAGCTGACAAGGCAAGGAGACTTGCCTTGTCAGCTGTAAGAAAACCATTCTGCATTTAAGGTTTATAAATACTTACCTTGTCCCTCCCGATGCAGCCTTCAGGCGAAACACGGGGTCCGTGTTGGGGGACCCTAAAGAGAACTATTTGAGTTTGGCATTTGAGCAATTGAGTTGTCGAATTAAATAAAACAAAAATTGTTTTCCTGCAATATCCTTAAGTTTGGACCTTTAATTTTTTTGCATTCCTTTGGCGTTTGATATTGATATATTTGGAGTGCAGCACCTTGCTCCGAATCTTTTTTGATTTTGAAAAATATATATATGACCATCATATAAAAGATGGGGATATCTACTTCTTAGTAGAAAGTCAAACTGGTGTTTTCTAGACCTTGCCTTGAATTATAATTATTGGTCATACAAATGTGATTTTTTAAAAGAATTTTTCAATATCCAATTTTTAGAAAAAATGAAAGAACTTAAATTGAAACTCCAATGTTTTATTCTTGTTCTTAAAGGAAAGCCGCCAAACACTGCCAGCACTGTTTCAGTGTTTCGGTTCCTTTGCACTGGGGCAAAAGATAAAATGTCAGTCTATGCAATAGTCTATGAACAGATGGATCGAACAAATGAATAGAATGAGGGAAACCAACTTTCAAAAAGTCATCATTTACAAACTGCTTATTAAACTGGTAGTGTAGTTTTCATATTATCAGTTCACAGTAATGTTTCATTTGTGGGAATGTCATCAGATGAAAAACTGGCTTGACATCTATTAAAGCTGGTATTGAAGTCTATTGATAGAGATTTAAAACAGAAGAATAATAGACTAACAAAACAATGACATTATAACTCAGTACTTAAAAGTATAATCATTTAAATTAAATACTTACTGGCTTTTAAACCTGCTGATTGAAGTATGCTGAGCTGTATCGCTCACTGAAATGACAGCGTCTCTGAATAGAAAATGCCAGCACAATACCACCCAGTGCCGGTTTTTAAAATGGAAGTGGAAGGAAGTGAAACTATCAATCATTAAACAAGGATAGCGGCACTGAATTCATTGAATGGTGACTGAGTCAGAACTCAATATATCTGTTTATTTGACCCACACACAAAATTGTAAAATTTTAAAAAGAAAGATAAAATCAGTTTCTACTCCTGGTGCTACACAAAATAAAAAGAAATATGTATCTCCCCAAGTAGGACTTAAACCACGAAAAAGACCTTTGAGGTTGTTCTGAAAACTGTAGTGGTATTGGATACTTTGTTATACCACTGGGGCAGTGAGGGGGGCTGTTCTTGATTTTGCTGAAATGTTCTTAAAGTCCTAAAAAAAAAACAGTAGCAGGACTTGAGAGCTGTCAATCACTCAAGAATTCTAAAAAATCCAAAAAGTCAAAAAAGAATAAAGCAGCACTGGTGAATGAAAAGTGATCAAAGTCAAAACAAGCTGTATCAGATGTATTAAAGAAGAGACCCTGCTCAGTGTTCGGTCCATATATAGACAGGAGAGTGTACAGTACTCCATCCAATCTCACTTTGAGAGCTATGGCATCCCTACTTACAGTCGGGCCGATACAGTAAAATACGCGGGAGAGCCGGTGCTCTGAGGCGAGCGTCCGCTCTCCCGACGCACGCCCAGGCCAGTCTTCTGGGCGCACGATTTTCTATTCAAATGAGGGCCCGCGGTAATAAGGAGGCGCTAGGGACACTAGTGCGTCCCTAGTGCCTTGTTATTGACAGAAGCGGCGGCTGTCAGCGGGTTTGACAGCCAACGCTTAATTTTACCGGCATCAGTTGTCGAACCCTCTGACAGCCACGGGTTCAGAAAATGGACGCCGGTAAAATTGAGCGTCCGTCTTCCAACCCACGAGCCACGGGCTGATTTTTTTTTTGGGGGGTATCCGACTTAATATCGCTATGATATTAAGTCTGAGGGTGTACAGAAAAGCAGTTTTTTCTGCTTTTCTGTACACTTGCCCAGTGCCGGCCGAAATTAACTACCTGTAGAGCTGACCATCCTAGAGTCTCAGCATTAGGGTGGTGTTGAATATAGTGCTGTACCATCAGGACAGGGCAATAAGGAACTGATACTTAATTTTGTTGTGATGTTCTCTGACTTTGGGTGGTCCTCCCAATGTAAATGAGAGGACAAGGGCATTGTATGATATAAACTACATTCTTGGTTGTGCAGTCTGAGTAAGACTGGTGAAATATCTCTGCCTTGGTTGTGGGATGTATCCAAACATCACCTGTGGTTATGAATGCACACATATTACAATGGCCACATTGAAAATGACCAGACAGAACAGTGGAGAATGCTGATTCTAGAGATGATGCCGCTTTAACAATGTGTTCCCTCAGATTATATCCTCTGCTAAATGCAAACCTTAGTGGTTGCTGAAAAACTGGATTTAGGGATAAAACATGCCAGATTTGTTGTATGATAGATCTCACTTCATGTGCATGACTGATGAATTTAAGTACACACATTGCCTGGTCTGAAGATACTTGTTTCACCTTGTAGCAACGTAAACTGGACCTGTCAGAATATCTGGCTCTTTTATATTCATGTTTAATAGCTTGGGGATGATAATTCCGTTCTAAAAAAAAAAGTAGGCAAACTAGTACAGTTCCATCTTGCTCTAAAGAATTGGATAATCACAATAAATTATTTCTGGAACAAGATTTAAGATGTAAATCTTTTAAGATCTGGGAGCCATGTTTTTGAATGGAAATGTTTAAAAAGGAAACTTGTTCTGAGTTGAACTCCATAGCAAATTTGAGGTGAAGGTCATAACTATTAAGCCATAAATGAAAATTACATTTGTATGACCAGTGATTATAATTCAAGACGAGGTCTGGAAAAGACAAGTTTGACTTTCTACTTTTATATGATGGTCATACATATATTTTTCACAAGAGTGTGTCTATGAAGTACAAGTGGATACTTCTATACAGCCATATATTTTTCAGAATGAAATGACCTGGTTCATTCAAAGCTGAATCTATATATGATCTTGGAATTAAAAAATCCCAAAAAATACTAAATAAAATATGTCAACATATGCTCATATTTCTTATTTAAACATTTCAATATGATAGTGTTTCACGTGCCGGCCACAGAAGGCCCACGGCCACGTCCTCTTACCCTCTGCTGCCTAATCCAGTGCCTTGCTCCACTTCTCTCATGGCTGTAGGCCGCCGGCTCCATCCCCCAGCCATCCCCGCCCTTCTGGTTCTACTACAGACTCTTTTGCTCCATGGAGGGCCTCTCCGCATGGTCCGTGGAGAGACATCGCCATCCAGCGCCGCACCCCCTCCCTAGGCGCACGCGTGCACATTTCTGCATCCTTTAAAGGGCCAGCGGCGGGAACTTGGCCGCGGCCCCAGATGGTGACATCACTGACGCTCCAGTATATAAGGCCGGGCTCAGCTCCTGTTTATCGTCTTTGCAACAGATCTCCACACTGGTCTTGTACTTCGTTGCTTCCTGGTGATTCCTTCGTGTTCCTGGTTCCTGATCCCTCCAAGTTCCTGTTCCTGCTTTGTCTTCTTCATTCCTGTGTTCATGCTACCTAAGCTTTCCTTACAGACTGATCTCCTGGACCTGACCTCTGCTTTGCCTGACTACACCATTGATCTTCTCCTGGACCCGACCTCTGCTTTGCCTGACTACGCCATTGATCTTCTCCTGGACCCGACCACTGTTTTGCCTGACTGCACCATTGATCTTCTCCTGGACCTGACCACTGCTTTGCCTGACTACACTATTGATCTTCTCCTTGACCTGACCACTGTTTCACCTGACCATGCTTCTGATCATCTCCTAGTCCAGACCTCTGCTTCACCTGACCATGTTACTGATCATCTCCTAGTCCAGACCTCTGCTTCATCTGATCACGCTAATGCTTCTCTCTTGAACTTGACTTTAGCCTTGCCTTGCCACCGCTCCTTGATTGCCACCTGCCCTGACTTCAGCTTGTTCTACAGTGCCTCCATTGTCTTCGTCCTGGACTTGGACTCTCAGGCTTCAGCCTGTTTTTGCTCGGCGCCCCCTGTTAGACTTTGGTTCCTATTGGTGCCTGAGTCTCCGGGACTCCGCCTCGTTCAGTACAGACACTTCTGTTTTGCTGTTGCTGCCTCTGGACCGACCTCTCTATCTTCTCATCGACGACTACACATGAAGGTCCACCTAACTCCAGCCGGCCCCAGTACCCAAAGACTCAACCTGCAGGAAACGAGGGCTGGTATTGGCGAAGCTCCAGTTGGCCTCCATCAGTCAGCCTACTCCACCTGACAACGGTGGGGACCCTTAGAGGCCCTCCTATGGGTAGCGTCAACCCCACCTCGGTGCAAGGGTCCACCTCTAGCGCAACAGGTTGCAAAGGCCATAGACTTGGTGGCACCGTGTATACTCTAGGCTATCCCTGGCCTGGCTTTTAAGGTACAAGAACAGCAATGATTTCTCGAGGTACTTTCCTCTTCCTTTGAGCGTCTGAATGCCTGGCTTGATGCTCAAACTGGTAATCCAGTTCCAGCACCAAGTTCCTCCAACCAACAGCTGTCTCCCTCTACCTCCAGGACCTTGCTGGCCCTACTAGCTCCACCTCGTTTCAATGGTGACTCCAAGCTCTGCAGAGGGCTAATCAACCAATGCTACATGCAGTTTGCTCTGCAGCCCTCCATCTTCCAAGATGAACTTACGAAGGTCACATGTATCCTATCTTGTCTGGAGGGGAAGGCATTGGCTTGGGCCTTGCCTCTATGAGAGCGCTCAGATTAGCTCCTGCAAGAACTGTCTCGCTTTGTGGCTGTATTTTGTCGGATCTTCGACGACCCCAAGCAGCATGCTGTGGCAAGTGCTAATCTGCTTCACCTGCGACAGGACCAAAGGAGCCTGTTTGACTATGTGATTGAATTTCAGACCTTAGCTACTGAGCTCTCTTGGCAGGAAGACTGTCTACGAGCTATCTACATGGATGGACTATCTCCTCAGCTGAAGGACGAATTGGCAGATTGGGAGCTTCCTCCCTTACTTGAGGATCTTATCGATCTGACTGGCCAAATTGATCATCATCCCCAAGAGCGCCATCGGAAGAATCAGATGTCCAGAAAGCCCACTCCGGTACGCTACCGCTCACCACCCACCACCAGCCCTGCCACTGGTAGGGTCCCTCTTGTGACCAAAGTGGAAGAACCCATGCAGTTGGGCTGTGGATGGCTATCCCTGAAAAGTGCCTCCGGCGGAGACAATCAGGCCTGTGTTTGTATTGTGGAGCACCAGGCCACTGTCTTCAGACCTGCCTAGTCCATCTGGGAAACTACCAGGCCTAAGTTCAGTAGGGGTCCTGAACTTGGGCGCTACCTTACCGGCCCCTCAGTTGTCCTTACCAGTTACACTGACCTGGGACTCCCGGTCCTTCCCAGTCCTTGTTCTGGTTGATTCCGGTGCAGGAGGAAATTTTATTCTCAAGGATCTAGTTCAGCTATTGGGTTAAAATACCCATCCCTTGGAAACTTCCTTGTGTATTATATCATTTTATGGTGAACCATTACCTGGCCGGATCTCCTTGACTACAGAGCAAGTTCGTCTCCTCACTGGCGCTCTCCATGTTGAAGAAATCAAACTCCTTGTTCTGGAAAAATTGATTCATCCGGTAGTCCTGGGACTGCCTTGGCTCCAACACCATTCCCCCCAGCTTGACTGGGGATTGCTCCAGCTGGTTGAGTGGAGTTCAACTTGCCATCAGACCTGCTTGAAAAAGGTGGTACCGCCTCCTAAAGTTACCTTGCCTACCACCTCCTCAGGCATTCCAGCACCTTATGTAGATTTGAAAGATGTCTTCTCAAAGCAGAAGGCAGACATCCTTCCACCTCTTCAAAGGTTTGACTGTCCCATTGAGTTCTTGCCTGGAATTATGCCTCCTCGAGAGCAGACTTATCCTCTGTCACAACCAGAGACTAAAGCTATGATGGAGTATGAGAGAACCAAGCTAAAGGGTTCATTTGACCTTCAACTTCTCCCACCGGAGCGGTGTTTTTCTTCATCAGGAATAAAGATGGATCCCTAAGGCCGTGTATAGATTACAGCAGCTTGAATGCCATCACTCATAGAGACATCATTGCCCTTGATCTCAGAACTGTTCAACTGTTTATAAGGAACCTTCATTTTTACCAAATTAGATCTACACAGAGTCTACAATTTGGTACGCATCCATCCCAAAGATATATGGAATATGGCCTTTAATACCAAGGACAGTGTCTTTGTAATGCTCTAGCAGTATTTCAATGGATTATTAATAGAGATGTGAATCGTGTCCTCGATCGTCTTAATGATCGATTTTGGCTGGGAGGGGGAGGGAATCGTATTGTTGCCGTTTGGGGGGGGTAAAATATCGTGATAAATCGTTAAAATCGTTAAAACCCGCTAAAATCGTTAAAACCCGCTAAAACCCACCCCCGACCCTTTAAATTAAATCCCCCACCCTCCCGAACCCCCCCCCAAATAACTTAAATTACCTGGTGGTCCAGCGGCGGTCCGGAACGGCAGCGGTCCGGAACGGGCTCCTGCTATTGAATCTTGTTGTCTTCAGCCGGCGCCATTTTCCAAAATGGCGCCGAAAAATGGCGGCGGCCATAGACCAACAGGATTCGACAGCAGGAGGTCCTTCCGGACCCCCGCTGGACTTTTGGCAAGTCTTGTGGGGGTCAGGAGGCCCCCCCCAAGCTGGCCAAAAGTTCCTGGAGGTCCAGCGGGGGTCAGGGAGCGATTTCCCGCCGCGAATCGTTTTCCGTACGGAAAATGGCGCCGGCAGGAGATCGACTGCAGGAGGTCGTTCAGCGAGGGTTCCGGCGAGAGGGTGGGGGATTTAATTTAAAGGGTCGGGGGTGGGTTTTAGCGGGTTTTAGTGTGCCGGCTGACGATTCTAACGATTTATAACGATAAATCGTTAGAATCTCTATTGTATTGTGTTTCATAACGGTTTAAGACGATATTAAAATTATCGGACGATAATTTTAATCGTCGTAAAACGATTCACATCCCTAATTATTAATGAGATCTTCAGAGACCTCTTGTACGTCAAGGTCGTAGCTTTCCTTGATGATGTATTTTCCAAGGATCTTGCTACGCACTGTGCAGATGTGCGCATGGTCCTTCAACACCTCCGTGAGAATCATCTCTTTGCAAAATTGGACAAGTGCCTTTTAGAACAGTCTAGTTTGCCCTTTATGGGGTATATAATCTCGCAGCAAGGATTTTCCATGGACCCTGAAAAACTTAAAGGAATCCAAGACTGGCCTCGGCCCGTAGACCTCAGAGCATTGCAATGATTCCTTGGATTTACAAAGTATTACCGCCATTTCATTTCCCATTATTCAACATTGGCGACTCCACTCACTGCTATGACCTGTAGGAGACAAGATACCCAGAACTGGACTTCGGAAGCCATTACAACTTTTCAGCACCTCAAAGAGACCTTCCTTGCTGGACCCTGCCTTCACCATCCCGACCCAAACTGCCCCTTTCTGGTCGAAGTGGACACCTCTGCTATTGGGGCAGGGGCAGTCCTGAGCCAACGTTCTACATCTGGATCGTTGGTTCCATGTTCTTTCTATTCTCGCAAGTTCTCCCCTGCAGAGCAAAACTATAGTATTGGAGACTGAGAATTACTCACTATTAAATTAGCCTTGGAGGAATGGAACCCTTGTTTAGAGTGTGCTCAGCACAAATTTACGATATTTACTGATCATAAGAACCTTGAACACTTGAGTCATGCCCAGCGTCTCAACACCCATCAAACCCAATGGGCTTTGTTCTTCTCTAGGTTCAACTTTGAACTCAGGTATCGCCTAGCTGAAAAGAATCTCCAGGCAGATGCCCTATCTCGTTCCTTTCAACTTGAAGTTATTACTGAAGAACCCGGTCATATCATTGACCCAGCTTATATCTGCTTGTCTGCAACTTACTCAGTCCAAACTGGGAAAATTGTCATGCCCTGTCACCTCTGTGAAAGAACTCTCCGATGGGCACACAATTCTAGGTTTGCTGGCCACCCAGGGCAAGCACAAACTCTAGCTCTGCTCCAGCATATCTTCTTGTGGCCCACTATAGTCTCTGACGCAAGAGTGTATGTCGATTCCTGCACTACCTGCGCTCAACAGCAACCCCCGGTTGGTCAACCTTGGGGTTTGCTCCAACTGCTTCCAGCTCCCGAAGAACCGTGTTCGCATCTGTCCATTGATTTCATTATGGACTTACCACCATCCAAGGGTCATACGGTCATACGGGTTATTGTCGACAGGTTTTAAAAAATGGCCCAATTTGTTCCATTGCCGGGTTTACCGTCTGCTCCAGAATTGGCACACCTGTTCTTCCTCCACATATTTTGTCTGCACGGCTTACCCAAGGACATTGTTTTGGACAGAGGTCCACGGTTGTCATTCGTTACTGGCGCGCTGTTTGTCACACGTTTGGCATCAACATCAGCCTCACTACAGCTTGCCATCCACAGGCCAACGGACAAGCTGAACATATGAATTGTTCTTTGAAGGGCTTTCTTCATGCCTATATAAATGACCGTCAAGACAACTGGTCCAAACTCCTTCCTGTTACGTACCAGCTTCAGCTGCCACCAACTTTGGGAATCTACAGTCCTTTCCATGTGTCACTTCTGAAGCCAGTAATTCTATACTGGTCTTCAAGCAAGGTTTTTGAGCTATCCCAGCTGGTTGCAGAGTCTGACACCATTTACAAGTTCCATGAAGTTCTTGATGTTCTCCATAGGGTCCGCTGGTTGGAATACCTCCTCTCCTGGGAGGGGTACGTCTCAGAAGAGAATTCATGGGAACCAGCTCGTAATATCCTGGATAAAAACCTCCTCCTCAAGTTTCATTGTGTCCATCCAGGCAAACCCAGACCTCCAAGGAGGGGGGGCATAAGGTGGGGTATTGTTGCATGTGCCGGTGGTTGCAGGCCTGTGGCCTGTCCCTCTTACTCTCTGCTGTCTAATCCAGTGCCTGGCTCTATTTGCCTCGCAGCTGTAGGCCACCGGCTCCATCCCCCAGCCATCCCCGCCACTCCTGGTACTACTACTGACTCCTGTGCTCTGTGGTGGGCCTCTCCACATGCTCCATGGAGAGCCGCCACCATCCAGTACCACGCCCCTCCCTAGGCACGTGTGCGCACATCTCTGTTTTCTTTAAAGGGCCCGCAGTGGGAACTTGGCCGCAGCCCCGGATGATGACGTTGCTGAAGCTCTGGTGTATAAGGCGGGCTCAGCTCCTGTTAATCACCTTTGCAACAGGTCTCCACGCTGGTCATGTACTTCCTTGCCTCCTGCTGATTCCTTCATGTTCCTGGTTCCTGATCCCTCCAAGTTCCTGTTCCTGGTTTGTCTTCTTCGTTCCTGTGTTCATGCTACCTAAGCTTTCCTTACGGACTGATCTCCTGGACCCATCTGCTTTGCCTGACTACACCATTGATCTTCTCCTGGACCCGACCACTGCTTTGTCTGACTACGCCATTGATCTTCTCCTGGACCCGACCACTGCTTTGTCTGACTACGCCATTGATCTTCTCCTGAACCCGACCACTTCTTTGCCTGACTATGCCATTGATCTTCTCCTGGACCCAAACTCTGCTTTGCCTGACTATGCTTTTGATCTTATCTTGGAACCAACCACTGCTTCGCCTGACCACACTACTGATTATCTCCTAGTCCAGACCTATGCTTTGCCTGATCATGCTACTGATCATCTCCTAGTCCAGACCTCTGCTTCGTCTGACCACGCTGTTGCGTCTCTCTTGGACTTGACTTTTGCCTTGCCTTTCCACTGCTCCTTGATTGCTGCCTGCCCTGACTTCAGCTTGTTCTTGCTCAGGTGCTTCCTGTCAGACTTTGGTTCCTATTGGACTCCGCCTTGTGCAGTACAGACACTTCTGTTTTGCTGTTGCTGCTTCTGGGCTGACCTCTCCATCTTCTCATTGATGACTACACATGGAGGCCCACCTAACTCCAGCCGGCCCTGGTACCTAAAGGCTCAACCCGTGGGGAATGAGGGCTGGTACTGGTGAAGCTCCAGTCGGCTTCCATCAGTCAGCCCACTCTGCCTGCCAATGCTGGGGACCCATAGGATCCCTCCTACGGGTAGCATCAACCCCACCTCGGCCCATGGGTTCACCTCCTGTGCAACAGATAATGTTGGCATGCTCATCAACTTTAGCACACATATATATTTGTTTCTTTTCTACCACTGGTAATTTTCTACAAGTATAAATACTTTATTTTTTAGTTGATAGAAAGATAAACAAATGAAATAATGTAAAATCCTACAAAAAATACTTCCCTAACAATATGTGTCATATAGAAAAATTCTTCTTAGGTGAAATTAATATTTTGCCATTAAGAAGAAGGTAAGACTGTAGATTTGTAATTTTTTTCTCGCTTGAAAATTACAGTCCCATTTGTCCTTCGACAATCCAGTCAAGTGCAGGGAATCAGATGCCATTCCTCTACATGGCTTCACAAAGAAATAACTACTGAGCTATCTGGAGTCAGGCTATTTTCCAAAAGTTTCATTTTTAAAATAGTGGCTATTATGAGCAGAATAAAACTCTTCTAGAAATGTGAAATTGACCTTTTTTTCCCACTCTTTCTTTATTCTTATACATAGTACTGTACTTATATCTGACCATGATGTAAACATATTATTAGCAAATTAGAAAAATGGATTTTAATGAGATTGCAGATTATAGCACTCTGAAGATTTAATGAGATTATGATCAATGGCCCATGGAGCTCATGTTCTTTCCAGGCATATCCTAGTTTGATCTTTTGTGCCATTTAAACTGCCTGCGGTCAGCTGGAAAGATTAGCTATGACATGCTAGCATCAAAAGAAACAATAGCCTTTCCCAAAATTAAAAGAAAGATGCTGCTTTGTGCTGCCTGCCTACATAAGAAATAAAGAAGAACTCTTTCCGAAGCACCTGCTGTTACATATCAACTCAGGCAAAGGACGGAGACAATGACAGCCTCCTTTTCTCCACAGCCTGTGAAACAAGGGTCATGAATTCTATCCAGACAGCTTGAATTTATGGCCTGTATGCAAGTACTTGCCGCTTTAACCTTCAGACTCATGAATCGTAAATATTATCATGAAGGGGGTGGCAGGACAAGTTGTTTCTTTTGAAAACTGTGGATGGAAAGTGTCTTAGCAAGGGCTTTCCTTTGAAAGAAGTTGCTGAAATTTAATGCACACACACACAGATTGCTGATCAAGAAAAAGAAGGGGTGGTGAGTGAGGGAATGAGTATAATACACAAGCAGAAAAACATAATTTATCAGCCACCAGATAACTGATATTCTTGGCCTTAACCTCCTGGCCTAATGAATGTGAGTATAGGTGAGGAGGTTTTTGTTTCACTTAACCTTTGGTTAACCGAGATGCAAGTTGTGAAAACACTCCCATGGTTTTCTGTCAAACACACGCCGTATCAATTTCCATGTTGCTGAGGAGAGAAAGGTATAACTTAGATCCCAGAAAGCTTTGAAATCATTCTAGTACAAAACAAAGCTAGCTTTGAATTCAGCTCTCCAAGGTCAGTAGGAAATTAATTGGTTGTTTTTGCCCTTTGGATGTTATTTTTACTACCTTTTCATTGATCCTGAAGATTTTACACACACATCCGGTATTTTTCTTGGAATAAGCTTCCAAATTCCTCTAGAAAGCAATGTTGACTGTGGAACTTTTCTGTATTAGACTCATTTTACCCTTATGCTCAAAGGGTTTTAATTTAGCACGCATTGCAAACACTATATTCTGTTCATTCGGACCACCCACCATTCCAGTGAGTGCTTGAATGGAGCTCCAGTTTTCTTCTGAGAAAGAGAAAAGAATAGTCTCTCTGCACCATTAGAAAATAATTATTACATTTTTCCTCTGATTAATACATAAGAAATGCTTTTGAAAATAAAACAATATTTGCCATTGAAAAAACAATGTATCTTCTTAAAAGATAACATCAAATAAAAAAAAAATGTATGGTTCTGAGACCCTTAATGAAAGCAGGCTACCCAGATTAGACAAGCAATCTGTGTCCTACAAAAGAATAGCTGACTACTTGAATAACCACACTACCAGGCTTGACTGAAAAATAAGACACATATGGGTCAATTTCCAAACAACACACTGTGCTCAGAATGATTTTCAGCCAATTCTAGTCAACGAGAGTTTCAGCTTAAAATCAGTTTAATCTACCCAGCTAAAACTTAGCCTGGAAGAGTTAACATAATAAGGGGTAGATTTTCAAGATACGTGCCCAACCCCTGAAAACCTACCCCTGCCTCCCCCTGCTCGGCACGCGCACGCAAACCCCGGGTTGCGCATATGTCCCAGGGCTTGCAAAAAGAGGCGGGGCGTGGGCGGTGCACGCGCATGTTATAAAATTGGGCATAGATTTGTTTGTGCCGGGTTGTGCAAACAAATCTGCGCCCTCACTCAGGTTTTAAAATCTGCCCCTAAGACTGTGTGTGTAAGGTTAGCCTGCTAAGGATATGATTTACTAAGGCTTTTTTTTCCCATTCTGTGGAAAAAATGCTTTGTAAATGAAGTAGGGATGTGAATCGTTTTTTGATGCTTTAAAAAATCGTCCGATATATTTTAAATCGTCAAAAATCATTAGAGGCGCGATACAATAGGAATTCCCCCGATTTATCGTCAAAAATTGTAAATCGGGGGAGGGGGGAGGGGAAGGGGGAGGGCGGGAAAACCGGCACACTAAAACAACCCTAAAACCCACCCCGACCCTTTAAAATAAATCCCCCACCCTCCCGAACCCCCCCAAAATGTTTTAAATTACCTGGGGTCCAGTGGGGGGGTCCCGGTGTGATCTTCCACTCTCAGGCCACGGCTGCGTTAATAGAAATGGCGCCAACCTGCACACGGGCCGTATTGCAAAATGGCGCCGGCCGTATGGCCGTATTGCCGTATTGCAAAAAAATTTTGCAATATGGCAATACGGCCCGAGTGCAGGAGGTCGCTCCCGGACCCCCGCTGGACTTTTGGCAAGTCTTGTGGGGGTCAGGAGGCCCCCCAAGCTGGCCAAAAGTCCCTGGGGGACCAGCGGGGGTCCGGGAGCGATCTCCTGCGCTTGTGACGTCGGGGGACAGGAAAAAAAATGGCGCCGGCGCCATTTCTATTAACGTAGCCATGGCCCGAGAATGGAAGATCACACTGGGACTCCCCCACTGGACCCCAGGTAATTTAAAACATTTTGGGGGGGTTCGGGAGGGTGGGGGATTTATTTTAAAGGGTCGGAGTGAGTTTTAGGGTTGTTTTAGTGTGCCGTTTTTCCCGCCCTCCCCCAATTTACGATTTAAACGATTTAAAAAAAAAAAAAAAACAAACCGCGACGATCAGATTCCCTCCCCTCCCCAGCCAAAATCGATCGTTAAGACAATCAATCACACGATTCACATCTCTAAAATGAAGTGCTATAAGGCATTTTCGCATGCGTTAAGCACCTTTAATGCATGCGAAAACCCCTTAACGCATGTGATAGCACTATAACGTATGGTGCAATGCAAATCAGAAAAAGAAGAAGAGTTAGGGGCAGGAGTGGGCTGGGTTTACTGTTTTGCAAAGTCCTATTGCATGGCTTTGATGCTGATTTTAGTTACACCTTTTTCAGTTTTAGTAGTTTTGAAGCTCCTGGGGGGCGGGAGGGAAAGAGAGAGAGAGAGAGAGAGAACCTAGCCATAATGCCCTAACACTAGATAGGTATTTATTAGAGATGTGAATCGTGTGCCAGATCGTCTTAACAATCAGATTAGGTGGGGGGGGGGGAAGTCTGATCGTTAAGATATGTGAATTGGAATCGTTTCCGATTCCAGTTCACATCGCTAATTTTTTTTTTCGGGAGTCCTGCGCCATCTTTACTCATCAACCCGTAGTATAATAGGGGCTGATGAGTAAAGATGGCCGGCGCCATCTTTAAAAATGGCACTGGATGGCGCAGGCCATCCAGTGCTCCTACCATGTGACAGGGGCCGGCCAATGGCACGGATACCCTATCACATGGTAAGGGCAAAGGGGCATCGGCGCCATTTTTTTTTTTAGAACAGCTGATGCCTGGGAACGGGAAATCTTTCCCGAGGCCCCCCTGGATCTCTCCTCTCCCCGAGGCCCCCCTGGATCTCTCCCCGAGACCCCCCGATGCCCCCCTGGACCACCAGGTAACTTTAAAAGGTTTTGGGGGGGTTGGGAGGGGGGGTCGATTTAAAGGGTCAGGTGGGTTGTTTTTTTTTAGCGGCGCGGGCCTTCCTAAAAAATAAATTAGCTATGGGTCGGGTCGGGAGGGTGGGGGAGGCTAAGGGGGGTCGATTTAAAGGGTCGGGTGGGTTTTTTTTTTATCGGGCCATCGGCGCCATTTTAATTAGTGGCAGCCAAAATGGTGCCGATGGCCTGAGAGCGGAAGATCGCGCCGGGCCCTCCCCCCCACTGGACCACCAGGTAACTTAACATTTTGTGGGGGTTCGGGAGGGTGGGGGAGGGTAAGGAATTGGTTTTAAAGGGTCGGGGTGGGTTTAGGGGTTGTTTTGGTGTGCCAGTTTTCACGCCCTCCCCCAAATAATTCCCGTGCCCTATTTAACGATACAATACAAAAGCCCCTGACAATAAATCAGGGGCAATTGTATTGTATCATGCACTCTAACGATTTGGGACGATTTAAAAATTATCTGATGATAATTTTAATCGTTCAAAAATGATTCACATCCCTAGTATTTATATCTCTACGGAAGACCCACCTAGTAACTCAAGGTAATGTTTAGGTATTAGTGTAGGGGTTAGGGGCCACTTTGACATTCAAAGTGAGACGTACTAACTGAGCAGTGCTTTTTTGTGAAGATTTGATGACCTTGATGGAGCTTGATGGACTCTCTACCTGGGTAACATCAAGCTAGTTTAAGAGAACATTGCACAAATTTCATCTTTGAGTGAGTTTCATCACGCTGAACGTCATCAAATCTTCACAAGAGAGCACTGTTCTGTTCGTACGTCTCACTTTGAATGTCAAAGTGGCCCTGAACCCCTACACTAATAGGTAAACCTCACCTCGAGTTACTAGGTGGGCCTCCCATAGAGATATAAATACCTATCTAGTGGTAGGATGTTACAACTAGTCTCTTTCTCTCTCTCTCTCTGCAATAAACTGCCTATTACCATAAAAAACACCCCTTTTTTCTATCACATGCAATATTTAGTGCATTTTGATAAATCCAGGCCAAAGAGAGGCAGCCTCTACATGTCCCCGCCCACCTGCCTACTAAAATAAAACATGTAGAAGGGCCAAAAAAACCTTCCCCCTATCAATCCTTTCTCCTACTTACTGGATGAAAAATGTAGGTTAAAACCTTTTCCAAACCTCACAAAACTTCATGGCAGTATTATAGGCCTTTTTTATATCAAGTCTGGATTTTTGTAATGGTCATCTAGTTCTCCCTGATTCTTTAATATTCCTTTTTTCATATATGCAAATATAATTATGTGCATTACAGTGGCTAAATATTTTCAAGATTCCATTTCTCCAGTTTTAGAAAAGCTGCACTGGCATCTATTTATTTATACTTGTATGCCATTAATATATAAGCCTGTAGCGGTTTACAATAAAGCATAGATAATAAAACCCAACTTAAAAACACTGAATATAGACAGATAAAATATAGTAATCATACTACACAGCTCCATTAGATCTAAATTAATAGAATACTTGCCTGAATTAAAATGTTTTTATAGCATTCTTATATCCTTTTAGATAGTCCATCAACCTGAATTCTTGAGGAAAGAACATGGATGCCACAATGTGGTAATGATAATGGCAATTTATTTTTGATAAACTAATTTTGCAAATTAACATCAAAATAGTGTTCAATAAAATTAATAAGAATAATACAATATATAAACCATTATACAAAAAATCAATAAAACAAAAATAAGAACATTAAAAACATCCAAAATAAAAACAATAAAACAATAATAAAAACAAATTGCAGATATATTTCAGCAAATAATTTCAATTAAAAAGAGCATGCCAGAAATCAAATTAAATACTTTTGAAAAAAAACATTTTCACCAGTTTCCTAAATTTCAGATAATTTCCTTCCATGCAAATATCAAGAGAGAAGGATTTCCAAAGTATAGGTACCTGATATTGAAATACAGATTGTTGAGTGTCCTCTAGATAGGTTGCCCTCTCCAAAGGAAATCTAAGAAGACCTTTTTGAGATGATCTCAGACATCATGATGGTTGATAAGAACATAAGAAATTGCCATGCTGGGTCAGACCAAGGATCCATCAAGCCCAGCATTCTGTTTCCAACAGAGGCCAAACCAGGCCACAAGAACCTGGCAATTACCCAAACACTAGGAAGATCCCATGCTACTGATGCAATTAATAGCAGTGGCTATTCCCTAAGTAAACTTGATTAATAGCATTTAATGGACTTCTCCTCCAAGAACTTATCCAAACATTTTTTGAACCCAGCTACACTAACTGCACTAACCACATCCTCTGGCAACAAATTCCAGAACTTTATTGAGCACTGAGTGAAAAATAATTTTCTCCGATTAGTCTTAAATGTTAAGGTATCAACAAATTAAACAAGTATTCAGGAAAACCCTTAAAAAGTGCATTATGGGCCAACTAAAGTATTTTGAACAAGATTTGACAGTGAACAGGAAGCCAATATATGTTTTTGAGAACAGAAGAAATATGATCAAATTTAGATAAACCTTGGGTAATCCTAGCTGAAATGTTCTATAGCAACTTTAATCTTTTTAATTTGGATTCATTGATTCCTAAATACAAAGAGTTGCAATAATCAATTTTGGAATATACTAGTGCATAAGAAAGGGTCAGATCAGCCACCAACAGATAGAATGTTAATTGACGAATCATTTGAAGATTGAAAAAAACTGACCTCGAAAATGTAGACATTTGTTTATTCATAGATAGAGATTGATCCAAATGTATTCCAAGAATCTAGAAATCTTTCACCACAGGTATGTTGCAATTATTTATAGAGGGTAACAGCTTAATATTTGACTTGCTGTGACCAAATCAAATGGCCTCAATGTTAGGATTTGTGGGTTTCTTGGATGCTTGGTCCAAACTGGTGGCTGATACTTCCTGAGGGGTGGAGCCCCACAGGTCTTCACCATCGGGAGGCGAGGTCAGCTGCAGCAGGGGACATGACTGTAGTTCAGTAGAGTGAGAACGTCCTGCATCACTGCTACGTGATCGCAGGTACCTGCACTGAGATATACTGTGAGGCATCCCAAGGAGTGGGGCGAAGAGGCACAGTTAAGAGGTGTCACAGTATTTAGGTAGGACTGAAGAGACAGTATACCAGAGCAGGAACCTCCAAGTCAGAGGAGCACTAGGCAGGTCCCAAGGAGCAGGGAGTGCGAAGACAGGAACTTCTGGAGGAGTGATGCAGAGACTATCCCAAGGGGTGGGAGAGTGTAGCACAGAGTCTCTGGTGTGATGATATAGGGGCTGCCCCGAGGAGTGGGGAAGCACAGAGTCAAGTCCCTGATGTAGTGACGTAGGCTGCCCCGAGGAGCGGGGAAGCGTAGAGTTAGCCACTGGTGCAAAGACGTCAATACTGCCCTGAGGAGTGGGGAAGTGTAGAATCAAGTCTCAGATAAAGTGACGTAGAGGCTGCCCCAAGGAGCAGGAAGCATAGTCAAAGTCTCAGGTGTGGTAAGGTAGAGACTGCCCCAAGGAGCGGGAAAGCATAGAGATGGGATCTCTGATAGGCAGTGCTTGAGGCAACCCTGAGGAATGGAGACACAAGCAGGTACGACCTCTGGTGAGGAGCGCAGGAGCTACCCCGAGGAGCGGGAAAGCCTGGAGGCCAGGTCACCCGTAGGAAGCACAAGCAGGTCCCCGAGGAGTGGGAACCTGAGCTAGAGTCCAGATCAGCAGATGGAGATCCAAGGCAGGAACCACGGGTCCGTAGAAACAGGAACAAGCACCAGTGAAGTGAAGGAACTCGTTGCAAAGTCAGTTAGCATAGGCCAAGGGAGGTGCTTATAAATCCCAAACTTGTGATGTCATCAGTCGGGGATGCCACTGAGGCTCCCGCCATTGGGCCTTTAAAGTAAGGCCTGATGGCACACGCGTGCACCTAGGAAGGCCTGGAGTCAGCATGTGGGTCAGCGGGATCCCAGCCTCCATGAGGAGTCTCGAGAGCCCGGTGGTACACGGTGGTAATGGCTAGCCACAGTCGCTAGTTCACCTGGAGAAGAGAGTAGGGCAATACATGACGTGAGTTGGGTTGGTCATGGCCGCCTACAGCCGACAGTGATAACATTCAGATTTTTGTGGGTTCACCAATAATTTATGTGAACTCAGACAGGCATCAATCTTGTTCAGCCAGTCACTGAACCTGGGCATATCCAAAATCAAATCAGAATTAAAAGAAGCAACAACTTAAACCTTGTCTGCATAAACAGAAAATTCATATTTTCTTGTTTCACAAAGCCTAGACTGTTGAACAGAGGGAACATCTAATAGCACCCTTTTGGGAGGAGCAGAGTGTTCTGGTAGGTTTGTACAGCTGCAATATTTCGTTTATCCAAGTATTTATTTATTTTAACAATTTTTATATACAGTCTTTTTACTAGGAAGTAGTCAAAATGGTTTACAAAGGTAGACAAACATAGTGAATACAAAATAAAATACTGAATACAGACAAAAATATGTATTAAAAAGGAAACACATTAAAAGTTTTCAGTTAAATTAAAATTATAATAACAGGTAATTTAATTAACATAGGAAGGAATAGTAGATGGATTCCAAATGGATTGTCAAGAGCAGGCATCTATTGGATATAATGAAGATTTTAAGGGCGATCTCCAGCCAGGGGAGCCAGTCAGGAAGAATTGAAGAAGCTGAATCATTATTTCTTACTGGGAAATGTTTTTTCAAAAAGATATGTTTTCAAGTTCTTTTTGAATTCTTTATTACTGGAGGAGTTTCTACGATTGTCTGGGATCAAGTTCCAGAGTAAAGGTCCTGCTACCAAAAATGCTTGCTTTCTGGTTATGTCTAATCATGCAGTCTTAATGGTTGGGACTTCTAGAAGGGTTTTATGGGCGGAGTGGAGGCTTCTAGCCAGTTTATAAATACAAAGCTGTGAACTGAGCCATGAGGAGGTGTTGTCGTTCAATAGGTTATAAATCAAAGTAAGTATTTTGTATTTTATTCTAGCATCTAATGGTAGCCAATGTCGGCAATAGAGAATCAGGAAGATATGCTCTTTGCGGGAAGTTCCTGTGAGAACGCGAGCTGCAGCATTCTGGATCAGTTGTATTGGATGGAGGGCATTTTGTTGGAGAACAATAAGCAATGCATTGCAGTTATCCTGTTGAGAACGGTGTTTTCGTGTGCCCATGGGCCTCGGCCCGACCCAGACCTACCGGACCGAGCCAAGGTTTGATGGTGGCTCCGTGTGGCTGAACAATCGTGCCCTCGGCCAGGCCGGCAAGCTCCCATGGCCAACATCCAAGGATGATGGAAGGTGAATGGTCCTCCAACCATTCCAGGCCCTTTCGGACCTGCTGCGAGCAGCATGGAGCAGCAGGCCTGGCCTGAGGTTGAAGGCAGACGGACCTTGACATGAAGACTTGGATTGATGCAACAGCATCACATGGCACGAAGACTTGGGGTTGATGCGATGGCATCACATGGCACGAAGACTCGGGGTTGATGCGACGGCATCACATGGCGAAGACTTGGGTTGATGCAACGTCATCACATGGCACGAAGACTCAGGGTTGATGCGACGGCATCCATGGCGAAGACTTGGGTTGATGCGACGGCATCACATGGCACGAAGACTCTTGACATCCACAAAGGCAACGCAAGGCATGGACATTGGCACTGTCTCTCAGGGCGCCCTACTCAGGCCACCCGCGGGACTGAGTCGCGGACCACCCTGTCCCAGTATGCGCCCTACACAGCCCCCAGAGACTGGTCACGGACCACGACGGGAGCGGGACAGCACAGGAACACACATCCGGGACTTGACGGCTCAGGAGCACAGGACAACCATCCACCAGCAGGCTAGTCCACTCAGGAGTACTGCATCTGAGTGACCCCCGGCCTACCGGACCAGAAGGCTCGAGAGCATTGAAGGCGAGAAGGAGGAAGGAACATCTAGGAAGGCAGGAACACCAGGACATAGGAGAATGAGACACCTGGACGAGGACCTCAGGCACGAAGACATGACATGGTAGAACAAGAAGACATCATGATGAGGAGCTCCACAAGACTAAAAGACCTTACATGGTGTCTGGAAGGCCGGAGCCTCCAGAGCAAAGACTCCACGACGATGCAAGGCCAGGAACAACAGACAGAGCAGCCCTTTATAGGGCTGAAGCAGAAAACAGTCAGCAAGGTGGGGCCAAGACACTTCCTGTGTCTGGCCCTTTAAATCTTGAAAAAGGGCGCGCGCCGGTGCCTAATGAGAGTGCAGGAGCTGTGCAGGACCGCAGACAGTGGCCTGCACTGACGTAGTCGCGTAGGACGTAGGACAGGGCCTGAGGAGCAGGCCCTGACTTTGGCAGCGGCTCCAGCCACTGCGAGGAGCCCCGGGGGCAGCTCCAGCCGCCGGCCAACCCGGGGATGCGGCCTAAACACTGCGAAGACAGAAGACAGCGTCGGGGGCACTCCCAGCCCCGAAGAGAAGCAGAAATTCCGTGGCTCCGGCCGCAGTGAAGAGGAAGATGCAGAGCGGCCTCCAGGCCGCAGAAGAAACTTCAGTCCGCAGCTCCGGCTGCGTGGGAAGGCCGACGGCGGCGTCCTGCTGTGTTGGCTGAAGATAAGCATAACATGGTAAGTGAGCCTGCTCGCAGGGTGACCCGCGGGCAGCTTCATAACATATCCAGACCACTAAATATCAAAGATTGAAGAATTGTTCTGAAATCATTGAAATGTAAGAATGGTCGAAGTCTTTTCAACATGTGTAGTTTGAAGAAATTTTTTTTTTTTGCCAGAGTGGATATGTGATTATTCATGGAAAGGCAGGAATCGATTAAGACAATAAGGTTATGCACTTTTTTAATGATTGGAAGGAGAGTGTCATTTAGATCAAGAGTGGGAGGAGGACCATTGTTAGAGTTAGGGATGGATGACAAATAGATTATTTCAGTTTTGGAAATTGAGTTTTAAGCGGTTATGTGAAAGCCAATCTTTTATTGTATTTATGTATAGATAGACTACTAAGACTAGTGAGATGGTATGGGACCATGAGGTTGAGTATGGGATATAGATCTGTATATCATCCATGTAGATTTTAAATGTAATGTTTAAGCTATCAAGTAAAGAGCATAATGGTAGAAGGTAGATATTGAAGAGAATTGGGGAAAGTGATGAACCTTGTGGAACACCAGAGAGAATGGAATAAAATGAGGACGAGAACTGAATCTGAGGCACTACAAGATAGCTGACTCCTCCTTCTTAGGAGCAATTCATTCAGATTGTTCCTCCCATCTATGCCCAGCCTTCTTAACAGATATAAAAGATTTCTACTCCTCATGGAGAACCCTAAAAGATTGCTAACTCCAAAGAGAGATTCACATCAGATTGCTAACTCCCTAGCAGATTTCTAACAGATTTCCAACACTGTTATAGCCATTGCCATCCCCCAGTGAACCTTGGACCTGTCCACCCATTTTGTGGTAGACCTACCTAACTCCAATGGCAATACCATGATATGGGTAATAGTCGACAGAGTCTCCAAAATGGCTCACTTTGTCTTGTTACCTAGCCTCCCTTCAGCCCGGAGTTAGTCTATTTGCTCTACATGTGTTCTGCCTTCATGGGCTACCCAAACATGTAATCTCCGACACCATCACCAAACAAATTGGACCGGTAACTTATCAACTCCGCCTCCCTCCTTTGCTGGGATCCATAATGTCTTCTATGTGTCCCTTCTCAAGCCTTTGATCCTTTCCTGGCAATCCCGGAAGACCCCTGTACCACCGCAGCTCTCCGCAGAAAGCAACACAATCTATCAAGTACAAGATATACTGGGCATCCAGAGACAAGGCCATAAATGGGAGTACTTCCTCTCCTGGGAAGGATACGGGCCCAAGAAGAATTCTTGGGAGCGAGCCACCAACATCCTTAACAAAGTTGATCAGACATTTCCACGCTGCTCACCCCAAGAAACCGAGACCCCCAGGAGGGGGCCTTAGGGGAGGGGGGTATTGTTACGTGCACCAACCACAGGGCGCATGGTCAGCTGCACTCACCTCCTGCTAGCCAGAGCTGGCATTGATGCCGCACTGTTCCTTCTCCTCCTGATGCTGTCTTGCGTGGTGGCCCTCCCTGGGCCGAGCCACCATGCCGGCTCTGTGCTGCCACCTTCCTCTCGGGCCAAGAGCGTCCCTAAGTGCACGCGCACCTCTCCTCAGATTTAAAGGGCCAAAGGTGGGAAATGACCGCGGCCCTTATTGATGACATCACAAGTCTTCCTCTACTTAAGGCAGGCTCTGCCAGTCAGAGCTTGCCTTGGCAGCAAGTCCTCTTGCTCTCCTGAGCTGTGCTTTAGTGCTTCCTTACTTCAGTTTCCTGCATTCCTGAGTTCCTGTGTTCCTGAGTTCCTGCATTCCCATGTTCCTCTGTTCCTGCCTACCTTCGCTCCAGACTTCAAATAGATTCTCTGCTTCTGAGCTTCTGCCTGGACCTGACTATGAGTATCGCCACCTGCCCTGACCCTCTGCCTGGACCTGTCTCTGAGTATGGCCACCAGCCTCCAACCTCTGACCTGGACCTGATCTCATGTGTTACCACTTGGCCATCTCTACATGGGATCACCTACGCAGAGGCCCACCTAAGTTCAGGGGGCCTGGTACCCAAGGGCTCAATCTGTGGGGAATGAGGGCTGGTATTGGCAAAGTTGCTGCTGGCCTCTGCTCCCGGCTCATCCTCACCAGCTGACAGAGGGGACCTGTGGGTGTTTCTGCCACAGGCAGCACCAACTCCTCCTCAGTCCGAGGGTCTGCTCCTCCAACACAATGAATTATAATTTAGTCTGCCATTTCAGTGCCAGGATGCTGAGCATAATGATGATGACATATTTCAATCACCAAAAATAAGAGTCCAATATAGGATGCACAATTCAGTGAACCCAAAAGCAATATAGCATGCAAATGCTATTATAATTATCTCCACAAAAGCAACTAATTTGTTAACAATCATGCTAATTTTAACTAATATATTCTGAGGTTAATATTCAAAAGCCAATTAGATGAATAACTGGAAAGTTATCCATCTAAATGGCTACCTGGCTATGTTCAGAGCCATAAGTGGCTAAATTGTAGCCACATAAGTTATGCGGCTACAATTTAGCTGCATAAGTCAGGGGCATTTATCAGGCAGGTGGGAAGCACTTCAGGGTGGACCAGAATTAGTTGAATAAGTTATGCTCCTAATTCAGATATTTGGAGTTAGCCACTTAACCAATGTGACTAACTCTGGTCGGCCGGATATACTTTTCTGGCTAACTTTAAAATAGCCAGGGATATTCCTTCAAGATGGATTCCTCATTGGAGAGATGTAGAGGACTTTACTGGTTACATGTCCACAGAATGCTGCTGTGATTTTGGAAGTGACTTAATTCATTCAGGTGTTTTAGTGGATGAAAGAAGAGAGAGCTTGTTTCTAGGTCTTGTGTTATTTATTTAAATGGATTGATTACCTGCCTTCTGGAATATGAAATTCACCCAAAGTGGTTTATAGTATATTAGAATAGCAACACATGAGCAAACAACCATGTGCAGCTTTATAATAGATAGTTTAAACATTTTAAAGTAGCAGCAATTATAATACTAGCAATTAAACATTTCATCATGGCAATAAAAAGGTGCTTAACAAATCCTGATTAAGTTCTATAAACAACATAGTGTAAATACTAGCAATTAAAAAAAAAAGTCACAAAATATTTGTTCGTAGACGTGTATTTGAGTAGCATGTCTAATGCATTTGAGATAATTCAAGATAGTGTCCCGCAGTCCCTCAGTATATTTGTGGTTCGGGTTTGGCATTAAGGGCCTGACAGAAATGCCAGACTTTTATTTGTTTCCTGAAATGAGAGTAATCATGTATTTCTTGCAGCTCCACTGGGAGGAAATTCCACAGGGCAGATGCTGCTTCTGAGAAGGATATGATTCAGCTTTCAGTTCTTTTTACTGTTTTTGAAGATGGGATTGACATCAAAATTCTTAATGAACAGCCTTTTGCTCAGGTTTATAAATCCACCTTCTCTTAGAGATTTGAACATCACTGACAACATTTTGAATTTCATTCTGTACTATATTGGTAACCAGTATAATTTTTGTAGTACAAATGTGATGTAGTCATGATTTTTGCATTCTTTTATCAGTCCTGCAATGGAGTTTTGAATTATCTGGAGTGTGCAGAGATCCTTATCAGTTAGACTCTTGTTCAATGTGTTGCAGTAGTTGAATTATGTAGTCACTGGCATGAACCAGTGTGAGTAGGTTTGTCTTCTCAATAAAGTGACGTAACCTTTGTAAATATCTTAGCTGAAAATTTCTTTAGTGTTGCCCAGATTTGTTAGAGCGTAATACTTTCTGAATCCAGTATGATTCTGAGACTTTCAACCTGTGCTTATAGATTCTGAATGAGATTTTCTGGTCTGGATGTTGTCTATGTTTATTTTGTACCTAAAGAATCTCAGTTTTGTTGTGGGCACGTCGGATTCTGACACTCCCAGGAGACCCTGCGAGGCCCACCTGAGTCCCAGCGGCCCGGGTCCCTACGGGCTCCTCCCGGGGGGACCGCGGGCTTCCAGTGATGTCTCCTCTCGTGCTCCACCCCCCTGTGGTCGGTTCCCGCACTTCCACAGGCCAGGGTCCACCCCTGAGCGCAACACTCTTCCTCATCTCCTTTGCTGTCAGCTGATTTCTCAAGTCCTGGGAGCACAGTGAGCTGCTGGACTTGGGGCTGTGCACTTCTGTTCCTTTCCATCAGGCAGCAGCAGCTCAAAGAAGAACTCTCTACTCCAAGCAGCAGGAGAGTTTGGGTTGGATAGGATTGGTGAGAACTTGACTAGATTGCAATCTCTTTTTTGTCCTGTTGACTACAGCTTCATCCCCTTCTTTCCCCTCCTGCCTTCCACCGCTGCAAATTGCAGAAGTTGGGAAGGAATGGATGAGCAGAGAAACCCCACTGCTCCAACCCCTCTCTTCTGTCTCTGCAGCAACAAACAACATTTTGAGGTCAGGAGGGGGCTTGGGGGCCCGTGCACTACGGGCATCCATCTTCGCCGGCGGGGCCGCTTTCGCTTCTTTCGCTGCCGGGCATCCATCTTCGCCGGCGGGGCCGCTTTCGCCGCCGGGCATCCATCTTCGCCGTTGGGGCCGCTTTCACCGCCGGGCATCCGTCTTCGCCGGCGGGGCCGCTTTTGCAGCTTTCGCCGCCGGGCATTCATCTTCGCCGGCGGGGCCACTTTCGCCGCCGGGCATCCACTTCCTGGTACCTGTCATTTCAAATGTCATTTGAAATGACAGGTACCAGCGCACCCAGGATACCGTATAGGCGCTGTATAGCGCCTATACGGTAAAATGGATTGCGCTTCATGGACGCGCGTTGGACATGGCTTGCATTTGAATGCAAACATGAAATGATATTCTATCAATGCTAAATTAGCTAATTTAGCAATGAAATCTGTTGGTACTTTATGTGGGCATACCCGAGTGTCCAAATCATCTCTGATGACATGACTATCACATCCTGTGGAATATTTGCATATAACACAGACACATCCAATGTGACTAATATACAATCAGAACAACTATCACCTATTTCTTCCAAAAGTTTAATTATATGTATTGAATCTCAAACATATGATGGAGTTATGGCTACAAACTCCTTGATTATAAAATCGGGCGTAGATTTGTTCGCTGCCGCGCGCATGTTTTAAAATCCAGGGTTGGCGCACGCAGGGGTTGCACAATTGTGCAAACTGCGCGCGCCGAGCTGAGCAGCCTGCCTCCATTCCCTCCAAGGCCGCTCTGAAATTGGAGCGGCCTAGAGGGAACTTTTTTTCCGGCCCCCCCACACCTTCCCCTCCCTTCCCCTATCTAACCTGCCCCCCCAGCCCTAACTAAACCCCCTCATACCTCAGTTAGAGAAGTTACGCCTGCCTCCGGGCAGGCATAACTAGCACGCGTCTGCTCTCCATCCCCCGGCCCGGAGGCTGTTCCGGAGGCCTCGGTCCTGCCCCTAGAACGCCCCCGGGCTGGCGCCCCGCCCACGGCCCCGCCTCTGGAATGCCCATTTTTTCAAGCCCCAGGACATACGCGTGTCCTGGGACTTGCGCGCGCCGCCAAGCCTAGCCAAGATAGGCTCGGCTCGCGCAGGGGGAGGGTGGGGTAGATTTTCTGGGGTTGTGCGCGTATGTTATGCACGCAACCCTTTGAAAATATACCCCATAGAGCACCACTACAGACATAGTAAAGGCGAAGGCTATCGGCGCCATTTTGATTACTGGCAGCCGACGGCCCGAGTACAGGAGATCGCTCCTGGACCTCCGCTGGACCACCATGTACATTTGGCAAGTCTTGGAGGACCCTCCTGACCCCCCAGAGACTTTCCAAAAGTCCCTGGTGGTCCAGTGGGGGTCCGGGAGCGATCTCGCCGTCGGCTACCAGTAATCAAAATGGCGCTGATAGCCTTTGCCCTCACTATGTCACAGGGGCTACTGGTGCCATTGGTCAGCCCCTGTCACATGGTAGGAGCACAAGATGGTGCAGGCCATGTGACAGGGGCTGACCAATGGCACCGGTAGCCCCTGTGACATATTAGATCAAAGGCTATCGGCACCATTTTGATGCGAGGCAGACCGGAAAGCCCAACGGCATGGAGGGAGAAATCTCTCATGGGACCCCACTGGACCACCAGGGATGTTAGTAAGCCTTGGGGAGGGATAGGGATGGTGGGGGGGGGGGGGGGTTGTATTTAATGTATTATAGTAAATTTTAATGCTTAGGGGTGGATTTTTTTGAGCTTTGTTTTCCCCGCATCGTTTTTTGGGCCCGTTTCATTTTTCCCCATTTAGTTTTTTGTTCGTTTTTCCTAAAAACTAACCGAGGAAAAACGAACTTTACCACGAAGCATCCGACTCAAAAAATGACCCGATAGAAAAAAACGAAGCTTATCTCTATTAGTTAGTACCCCTCTGAAAGAGATCTCTATTTCTAACAAACATGATATTACCATTAAGGTTTCCTTACCCAGTAATGTTTCTTTATCACAGTAACTAAGAACTCAATTGTGACTTATACTACTAGAATCAGACCCTGTTCCCACAGAGTTAGAGATTCTGGATGTGTTTTAGGGCCATGAAATCAACTTTGATGAAAACCTGGTATATCTTTTAAGCTTTAAAGACTATCACATGGTTGAACTGTCTGTGGACCAGAACACCATAGAAATCACTGACTACAATTATGGTGCCAGAGATGAAGATAATTTACATACTGACTATGTTCTGTCTAATGCCTTACCTGCCCTAGCCATGATCTCCATGATCCATGTGCTTTTTTTGATCACTCTTTTTAAGAAGCGAGCATAACTCTATGGTGATGGTCTCACCATAGAGACATGGAACTGCAAGACCTCCCACAACTCCCATCTCTGGAACTGTTGGGCCGATACAGTAAAGCGCGGCTGCGGTTGCCTGTTTTTTAACCCGCTTTGGACGCACGTTTTGAGCGTATATGGTGGACCCGCAATTCAGTATTGGCTTTTACGCCTCCTTATCGCTTGCCGAAAAAGACGCGTATCCCTTTCCGCCTGTCGCATGTATATGATATGTTAATGATCGGATTAGCTATTCCCTCCGATACAGTAACGTGTGCCCAAATTATCACCTTTTTAACAAGCTTATTTACCGCGTCTTTAACCTGAATATTTACCGCCTACCCTGACCCTGGCATTAGTGTGGTGTTCAGTCAGCTTCGTACCGGACAGTGGCATGGACAACATGCATATATTGGCTCTGGCGATATTTTTCATTCACTTGAGAAGCAGAATGAGAAATGCTCGAATGAGAAATGCTCGAAATGCTCGGCATACTGGAGAGGCCAAGAGGGGAGCCCAGCAGCAAGGAGAACCCAGCCAACCGGAGAACCCAGCAGCAAGACCGGAGGAAGTATGTGTTCTGTTTGGGTTCAACTGTACCATCCATCTCTGGGCATCACTGAGGCTCCGGACATGGACGCCTCTACAGACGCTGGAGAGATGGGAGCCGCGCCAGGCCAGGGTTCAACAGAACCATCCATCTCTGGGCGTCTCTGAGGCTCCGGACATGGACGCCTCTACGGACGCCGGAGAGATGGGAGCCGTGCCAGGCCTTCATCTGGTGTCTGCTAGGCGTCCTGAGGCTAGGCTAGGAGACCTCTACAGACGCATCTATGGATGCCTCTACGGACGCCTATACGGTGCTTCCTCCTGCGTCTAGAATTAGGCATCCCCGAGGCTGCTGATTGTAGTAGACGCTGAAATAAGCACGCATAGTTCATTTAAGAATACAAACTTGATAATACACAGTGTTGCAGATCCATGTACTGTTAAATAATTATATGTGCTGCTAGTCAAACTATACAGAGAATCCACAGTGTGGCATATGCATGTATGTACTGGGAAACTTTTTCTATTAGCCCTGCTAGTAAATCAATATCTAGAATTAGGCATCCCTGAGGCTGCTGATTGTTGTAGATGCTTAAATAAGAACTCATAGCTCTTGAGAATACACAGTGTTGCAGATCCATGTATGTACTGTTAAATAATTTATATGTGCTGCTAGTCAAACTATGTACACCAGAGAATCCACAGTGTGGCATATCCATGTATGTACTGGGAAACTTTTTCTATTTGCCCTGCTAGTAAATCTATGTGCACCCGAGAATCCACAGTGTTGCATATCCATATATGTGCTGTTAAATGATTTATATGTGTTCATCAATTAATTTGAATTTCTTGTGTTTGCCTCTGTTGTATTCCATGCAGGCAGAGCACTGTGCCATCAGCAGGCCAGGCCATCAGCAGGTCATCGACAGGCCAGGATGTTTCATTCGCAAATGGACAACTCTGCTTGGCATGTGTGAGCGAGATGTTGTCCGAACCTACCGGCTGAGCTCACGGGCAATCTTGTTCCTCTATGAAGATCTATGCTGCAACCTAGATCCCCTGGCCAATCGCCACCACGCTATGCCAGGGTTGACAAAACTTCTCGGTGCCCTTAAATTTTTTTTGGTACCGGAAGTTTTCAAAACCCCGTGAGTGTCATTGCTGGTATGACACAGGCCTCCATTTCACGGCATCTGTCTCAGGTGTTGAAGGCCATGATGAAGCGGATGAGGAAGTACATTGTCTATTCTATGGATCCAGTGGAGCTGCAACAGATCCGCAGTGGGTTCATGGGTATTGTGGGGATGCCGAACGTGTTGGGTGCTATCGACTGCACTCATATTGCGTTTACCCCAAGTCGGAGGAAAAGAGTATGTTCCGGAATCGCAAGCACTTCCATTCCATGAATGTGCAAGTCGTTTGCGATGCACATCTTCGGATTCTAAATGTTGTAGTGAAGTATCCTGGGAGCTGCCATGATGCCTACATTCTTGCACATTCATCTATGGGGACCCAATTCCCAGAGGGAAAGTACAGGAAGGTTGGCTACTTGGTAAGTGACAATGGCTACTGCCTGGGATTCTATCTGTCATGTGTTCAGGTCTGGGGATGTTCGGGATGATCGGTATAGTTATGTTTATGATGTTTGGTGCTGCAAAGTTGTTTTTGATGCATTCAGGATTATTGATCCTATAGGTGATGGTGGCTATGGCTGTAAGCCCTGGTTGCTAACTCCGCTCCAGTCCCATGCACAGCCACCAAAAATGCTACAATGAGGTTCATGGCAGCACCAGAAATGTGATTGAGCGCACTTTTTGGAGTTCTGAAGGGGCATTTCTGATGTCTGGATCACTCAAGGGGAGCCCTGCAGTACAGTGCAGAAAAGGTGGTGAGCATAATTGTTGCCTGCTGCATGCTACACAACATTTGTCAGAGATTTGGTGTGGATGCAGAGGTAGCCGAAAACTTGCCACCAGACCTGCCTGTGAAACTGGCAGCTGAAGCGGACAACACTGCATGGGGTCATGAAGTGCGACAAAGGATCATCGAAAGTTATTTCTCTTGTAAGTTATTAAATGTCATACATTCATTTTCCTAACTGCTCTTATTCTGTCTTATGGCACCACTCCTGTCTCCAGGTCCCATACTGAGTTCATCACTCTGATTAATTCTAGATATTAATCATTCTAGATATTAATCATTTCTCTACCTGTACAGCCTATTTACTCTTGTCTTGTTTTTGTTTCAGAAGCTGAGATGCATCTATTTAACAATCCACCCCTCAGAACATTTCACAGCAAGATGACCCCTCCATCAAACCCTTTACAATCAGAAATGTTTTCATTCTCTTCTGTTTTTTTTTAATGGTATTGGTTGAAGTATAAAAAGTTAAAACTTTGTCAACCATTGTAACCTAATTTTCTTTCTTTCCTCTTGTATGAACATCTAGGACCTTCCAGCAATCAAAATATTATTCATTGTCTTCAGTTTTTTAGGGTATTTCTTTTAGTATTAAATCTAAAAACTTTGTCAACCCATTGTAACAAAATATTCCTTCTTGCCTCTTGTATGAACATCTAGGCCCTGAAAATATTATTCATTGTCTTCTGTTTTTTAGGGTATCTCTTGAAGTATTAAATTCTTGTATGAACATCTAGGCCTTTTCCCGTACCCAAAATATTATTAATAGTCTAGGGTTTTTAATGGTTGAATTTATATCCCTTGAAGTGTTAAATCAATTATAAAGTTTATAAACATTTAACCAACATTTTTTTTCTTTCCTTGTATGAATATCAAAGCTTTTCCCAGTAATAACTGATAGGGATGTGAATCGTTTTTTGACGATTTAAAAAAATTGTCAGATATTTTTTAAATCATCAAAAATCGTTAGTCGCGATACAATAGAAATTCCCCCGATTCATCGTGAAAAATCGTAAATTGGGGGAGGGGGGGAGGGCGGGAAAAACCGGCACACCAAAACAACCCCTAAACCTACCCCGACCCTTTAAAACAAATCCCCCACCCTCCCGAACCCCCCCCCCCAAAATGTTTTAAATTACCTGGTGGTCCAGTGGGGGGTCCCGGCGCGATCTCCCGCTCTCGGGCCATCGGCGCCATTATGGCTGCCACTAATATAAATGGCGCCGATGGCCCGATAAAAAAAAAACCCACCCGACCCTTTAAAATTACCCCCTTAGCCTCCCCCACTCTCCCGACCCCCCCCAAAAAAAACTTTTTACACATACCTGGTGGTCCAGGGGGGCCGCGGGGAGCGATCTCCCATTCCTACGCTATCAGCTGCGCTAAAAAATTACCTGGTGGTCCAGCGGGGGGTCCCGGCGCGATCTCCCGCTCTCGGGCCATCGGCGCCATTATGGCTGCCACTAATATAAATGGCGTCGATGGCCCGATAAAAAAAAAAACCCACCCGACCCTTTAAAATTACCCCCTTAGCCTCCCCCCACTCTCCCGACCCCCCCAAAAAAAACTTTTTACACATACCTGGTGGTCCAGGGGGGCCGCGGGGAGCGATCTCCCATTCCTACGCTATCAGCTGCGCTAAAAAATTACCTGGTGGTCCAGCGGGGGGTCCCGGCGCGATCTCCCGCTCTCGGGCCATCGGCGCCCTTATGGCTGCCACTAATATAAATGGCGTCGATGGCCCGATAAAAAAAAAAACCAACCCAACCCTTTAAAATTACCCCCTTAGCCTCCCCCACTCTCCCGACCCCCCCCAAAAAAAAACTTTTTACACATACCTGGTGGTCCAGGGGGGCCGCGGGGAGTGATCTCCCATTCCCACGCTATCAGCTGCGCTAAAAAAAATGGCGCCGATGGCCCTTTGCCCTTACCATGTGACAGGGCAAAGGTAGCGTCGGCGCCATTTTGAATATTGGCAATATGGCCCGCGTGCAGGAGATTGCTCCCAGACCCCCGCTGGACCCCCAGGGACTTTTGGCCAGCTTGGGGGGGGGCTCCTGACCCCCACAAGACTTGCCAAAAGTCCAGCGGGGGTCCGGGAGCGACCTCCTGCACTCTGGCCATATTGCCAGTATTCAAATTGGCGCAGGCGCTACCTTTGCCCTCACAATGTTACAGGGGCCGACTGTCGGCCCCTATGACATAGTGACTACTGCAATGAGCATGAAATATAGATTTTTCACTAGCCAAACTGAAAGGATGAACTAAATCATTAAAACTAGACTGTCTAAAGTAGTAAAAGAAACTAGGTTATCCTGACCAAAAGTGCTAAAAATGGTTTTGTTTAAAATTAAAAGTACTGAGGCCAGAACCACCAGCCTGATTGCTACTTGCCCCATGCCACTATTCCCAGCTTCAAGAGTGAACCTGATTGAATGTGACTTGTTTTCATTAACAGATTCCATAATTTCACATTGTAAAGAATTAACTGAAGCTATTTATAAGACATCTCAACAGGTCAATACTTCACTGCCAAAACCTCAAATCAATATTGCATATGGAAAACAGCCAGATGACATTATTTTGCTCTGAAAAACTCTCTCCATTGCAAAGCTTGTAAACCATAGTGGGAGGGAATCTACCAAGTCTTGCTTACCACACTGACAGCAGTGAAAGTTTAAAGATCCACAAGTCACATGTGAAAACCTGCAATCCTTCACTAGGCCGAGAAGCAGAAGTAAATAATGGCAAATGAATTTAAGGAGAAGCAGACAACAGCATAGATGAGGCCAAGCAGCAACACCAAACAAAACTATTTTTTCATAGTTACAAATGCCACCAAATGCTAGCATTTTTCATGCCACTCCCTGCTTCTGATATGAGCCTGTGTGTGCAATAAATGGGAACACAGGTGGATATTTTTTCCATTGAACTCAAATGTAACACAACTGTGATGACATATCCTAATGGTGCCAGATGCATGCCCAGAAAATTTAATTGTTCAGACTGTTTCCATTATTTATTTATTTATTTGAAATTTGTATATACCGACATTAGTGACAAGACAACATACCGGTTTACATTGTAACTTAAAGCTGGAAAAGTACAAAGAACAAAAAAGGGGGGAGGGCAGAGGATGAACAAGGAGATGCAGGAAGAAATTAAGGAAGTGCAACAATTCAATAGAGGAAAAAACTATGTACATGAGGGTAACTTATATACAGAGATCCTGTAGGGGGGAAAGAAGGGGTCATAGCAAGGGGGGGACTAATAGCCTGAGTCCGAGATGAGAGCAGGGGATTAATAAGGGGGGGGGGGGTAAGGGGAGGGGCTATCGGGGGGGGGGGTTATTCAGGGTAGGCTTGTTGGAAAAGCCATGTCTTAAGTTTCTTCCTAAATTTGGAGTAGCATGGTTCTAGTCTGAGCAAGGTCGGAAGGGAGTTCCAATGTCTAGGGCCTGCGATGGAGATAGCGCGGTCCCTGGTGGATGAGAGGTGGGCTTTTTTAAGGGAGGGTATAGAGAGGGTTCCTTTGTTGATGGCCCTGGTAGGTCAGTCAGAATGAGTGATGCGAAAGGGTTCATCAAGCCAGCTAGAATTGTAGCAGAAAATGGATTTGTGAATTATGGATAGAGTTTTAAAGAGGATGCGGGAAGGGATGGGGAGCCAGTGAAGGTCTTTGAGTATGGGAGTGATGTGGTCGGATTTCCTTTTGTTTGTGATGACCCTAGCTATGGCGTTCTGGAACATTTGTAAGGGTTTAATGGTGGAAGAGGGGAGACCGAGGAAGAGGGAGTTACAGTAGTCGAGCTTAGACAATAGTGTGGCCTGGATAACTGTCCGGAAATCATGATAATGGAGCAAGGGTCTAAGTTTTTTTAGGACGTTGAGCTTGAAAAACCCTTCTTTAAGGATGGAGCAGATATGTTTTTTTAGGTTCAGTTGTTGATCTAGAAAGACTCCCAGGTCTCTTACACATGGTAGCAATGATATGGCACTGTAAGCTGGGTCATTAGAGATCAGGGGTTTGGGGGGTTGGTGTTGGGATATAAGGAGCAGTTCTGTTTTCGAGGTATTCAGGGCGAGGTGAGAGCTTGTGAGGAAGTTGTTTATGGAAGAGAGACAAGTATTCCAGTGCGCCAGGGCGTCAGACAGGGTTTTTTCAATAGGGTTTTTTCAATAGGGTCAGACAGGGTTTTTCCAATAGGGTTTTTTCAATAGGGATGATAATGATACTACACCCACATATGCATACTCCATTAACCAAACTCATTACTTTCATGTTTCTAATACTACAATATCCACCCATAACTATATTATAACAAGTAAAAAGGAGATCCAGCCACTATCTTTTAATATGCTAGGGTGGATGGAAATTACAAACAGAAAAAGGCAACAGTCTTCATGGGTTGCAAATTACTTCCTCTAGAGGTTTTTTTTTTCTGGAAAATGGATTAGAGGAGAAAATGAATGAACAGAACAAACATAACTGGATTCATTAATACTCCAAGTCTTTCATTTTCTAGCACATAATTGGTCCCATTTCCACTGAGACAGCAACAATCTTCCTACACATCATGTTACAATGTCAATCCTCTTTCTGGAAGACCCACAGGATTGCATAGTTTTGGAAGAACCCTGTTTCCCCAATTAGGCATTGATGAGCTAAATCCTCCATACATAATATCTTAGGTATAGTAGAATCCCTGACTAATGAAATGACTAATGAGAGTTTACAAAAAGAAATATGGTCCCTAGCCAGAGTAGTCTTACAAAACCCATGCTCTTGTTTTGAACTAGTACTGAAGGCCTATCCATGTCCCACAAACACCCCTCTGAAACTCCCCTCTGAAAAAACTCTATAGCTCCACTCCTCTCCCAATTAACTTGTCATACCACAATCTGCTCCTTGAAACGTGCTCTAATATAGTTGATCTTTGTTCTGTATCTTTGTCCAGTATTATACTTTTTCTATTGTCTTATGTTATCTACCACATTTACTCTATTCTATATTTTCCCTATTATCTTAATTGCTTCATTGTATTAGTGTATTTGCATAGTATATCCTCTATAATTATCATGTTCCGTTGACATCTCTTCCTCCAAGTTACCATGCACCCTGTTCCATGTTTTGCATTAAGTTCCTTGTAAACCGATATGATGTATCCACGAATACTGGTATATAAAAGCTTTTAAATAAATAAACACTTCTTGAACCTTTCTAATTGCATACAGTGTAGACAAAAGACAATTCGCCATTTCCTTTCACCTTCCCTGTAGTGGTGAACATTTCGGGCCGGATTTTATAAAATTTTATAAAATGCGCGCACAGCCGAGCGCATGATATAAAATCCAGGGTCGGTGCCCACAAGGGAGTTCCCACTAGAGCACCTTGCACGTGCTGAGCCCTAGGGTTCCCCAATAGCTTTCCCCGTTCCCTCCAAGGGAAATCAGAGTGGCCTCGGAGTGAACTTTCCTTTGCCCCCCCGCCTTCCCCTATCTAACCTGGCCCCCAACCCTACCTAAGTCCCCCCTACCTTTATTATATAAGTTGCACCTGCCTCCAGGCAGGTGTAGGTAGTGTGCGCCAGCCAATGGCCGGCCTGCAATCCCGGGCACAAGGCAAATGGCCACAATGCCTGGAGGCTCTGGGCACTCCCCTGCCACACCCCCAGACTGCCACACCCTCCCCCTAATTTAAATCTTACCCCATTAGATTGTAAGCCCTCTGGTGATAAGGAAAATAACTACAGTACCTGAATGTATTCTGCTTAGAAGTGCTGAAAAAAGTGTGAAAAGCAGAATATAAAAATCTAAATATATATATATATGCGAATGGCCAAGGAGCAGACCACCTACAATAAGTCTATCACTTTGTATTCAGATGGCCTCAGATTTGGAACTGCTTTGACTGTCTTACTCTCAATGGACCTTTTATATTTGCCATTTGAATCAAAAAGACACTATGTTCATTTTCCAAATATTTTCTACTCCTTCAACAAGCTGCAGCTTATCCAATAAAAAATAGGACTGGGACTTGAAGAACTGGCACCCAAATTGATTTAGAGATTTGAGAAAGAAACTAATATGCATTATTGTCCTTATTGCAGTTACATTAATTTTATTTATTTCCTTTTGCCTTGGCTATCAATGTGTGATAAATCCCTACTATAAGTCTGCCACCTGTTTATGATTTCTGCTATAGTATAGTATTTCCTCTTGCTACTGAACTTTCTGATCTCTGCTCAAAGAAGAAACTCTTAGACTGTTTTTATTGTCCTCCTATTCTCCCCCCAGAGGAAAAAGAGAATTACAAGTATTACAGATCAACTTCAGCAAACCCAGAACTTCTACCCCTTTGATGGATAAAAGTTCTAGCCTAATCCATTGCTCCATAGGCTGGGTCTGTTTGGGTCCAACCTAAGACACAGGATGGAAGCCAATGTATTGGAGCATGGAACATATATTGTCATACGGGCCGATACAGTAAACGCGCGTGAAAGCCGGCGAGCACCCGCTTTCACGACGCGCACCCAGACCACTCTCCTGGGTGTGTGATTCAGTAAGCAAGAGCATGCAAATGAAGGCCCGCGGTAAAAAGGAGGCACTAGGGACACTAGTGCATCACTAGCACCTCCTTATTGACAGAAGTGGTGGCTGTCAGTGGGTTTGACGGCCGACACTTAATTTTACCGGCGTCGGTTGTTGAACCCACTGACAGCCACGGGTTCAGAAAATGGATGCCGGCAAAATTAAGCGTCCGTCTTTCAACCCGCGGGCAGATTTTTTTTTTTTTTAAGAAGTTTTTTTTTTTTGGGGGGGGGGGGCCTCCGAATTAATATTAGGGATGTGAATCGTTTTCCATATCGTCTTAACGATAGAAATCGTGTGGCAGGGCAAGAAAATCGTCTTAGGCACGATTTTTTAGTTAAAAAATCGTTAAAAATCGTTTTTTCCGATTAGTGCGCACTAACGGGAGTTAGTGCGCACTAACTGAAAATGATACAATTTGACACTTTTCAGGTCAGTTAAGGTCAGTTTAGGAATGAATATGTATTCCTATTGGCTGCCCTCTTATTTATTCATGTTACCAAGTTTCCTACTGACAGTATATGGGGGATGGGAAATGGAAACAGTTGGTAGCTTGACAAAACAAGTAATGTGATCAGTCAATGTGACTAGAACTTGTGCCCTAACCCTGATACCAGGGGTATTGTGATCTTCCTGCACACAGTGCCCTATCCCTATTAATACCAGGAGTGTTGTGATCTTCCTGCACACAGTGCCCTATCCCTAATACCAGGGGTGTTGTGATCTTCCTGCACACAGTGCCCTATTCCTGATACTGGGGGTGTTGTGATCTTCCTGCACACAGTGCCCTATTCCTGATACCGGGGGTGTTGTGATCTTCTTGCACACATCCCGATATCAGGGATAGGGCACTGCATGCAGGAAGATCACAACACTCCTGGTATTAATAGGGATAGGGCACTGCATGCAGGAAGATCACAACACTCCTGGTATTAATAGGGATAGGGCACTGCATGCAGGAAGATCACAACACCCCTGGTATCAGGGATAGGGCACTGTGTGCAGGAAGATCACAATACCCCGGAGGAGTGAGGGTCAGGCAGCTCCCCCTGTCTGTGAAGCCAGCCTCTCACTAGTAATGCAGGGAGGGAGCTGTCTCAGACTTCACCATCCTCCCCCCCCCCCTTACCCACACACCATTCACTAGCTGGGACATGGGGGAAGTCAGGAGTGAGGGTCAGGCAGCTCCCCCCTGTCTGTGAAGCCAGCCTCTCACTAGTAATGCAGGGAGGGAGCTGTCTCAGACTTCACCATCCACCCCCCCCCCCTCACCCACACACCATTCACTAGCTGGGACATGGGGGAAGTCAGGAGTGAGGGACAGGCAGCTCCCCCCTGTCTGTGAAGCCAGCCTCTCACTAGTAATGCAGGGAGGGAGCTGTCTCAGACTTCACCATCCTCCCCCCCCCCCTCACCCACACACCATTCACTAGCTGGGACATGGGGGAAGTCAGGAGTGAGGGTCAGGCAGCTCCCCCCTGTCTGTGAAGCCAGCCTCTCACTAGTAATGCAGGGAGGGAGCTGTCTCAGACTTCACCATCCTCCCCCCCCCCCCTCACCCACACACCATTCACTAGCTGGGACATGGGGGAAGTCAGGAGTGAGGGTCAGGCAGCTCCCCCCTGTCTGTGAAGCCAGCCTCTCACTAGTAATGCAGGGAGGGAGCTGTCTCAGACTTCACCATCCTCCCCCCCCCCTCACCCACACACCATTCACTAGCTTGGACATGGGGGAAGTCAGGAGTGAGGGTCACGCAGCTCCCCCCTGTCTGTGAAGCCAGCCTCTCACTAGTAATGCAGGGAGGGAGCTGTCTCAGACTTCACCATCCACCCCCCCCCCCCCCTCACCCACACACCATTCACTAGCTGGGACATGGGGGAAGTCAGGAGTGAGGGTCAGGCAGCTCCCCCCTGTCTGTGAAGCCAGCCTCTCACTAGTAATGCAGGGAGGGAGCTGTCTCAGACTTCACCATCCTCCCCCCCCCCCTCACCCACACACCATTCACTAGCTGGGACATGGGGGAAGTCAGGAGTGAGGGTCAGGCAGCTCCCCCCTGTCTGTGAAGCCAGCCTCTCACTAGTAATGCAGGGAGGGAGCTGTCTCAGACTTCACCATCCTCCCCCCCCCCCCCCCCACACCCCACTCACTAGCTGGGACATGGGGGAAGTCAGGAGTGAGGGTCAGGCAGCTCCCCCCTGTCTGTGAAGCCAGCCTCTCACTAGTAATGCAGGGAGGGAGCTGTCTCAGACTTCACCATCCTCCCCCCCTCCCCCTCACCCACACACCATTCACTAGCTGGGACATGGGGGAAGTCAGGAGTGAGGGTCAGGCAGCTCCCCCCTGTCTGTGAAGCCAGCCTCTCACTAGTAATGCAGGGAGGGAGCTGTCTCAGACTGGTATCAGGGTTAGGGCACTGTGTGCAGGAAGATCACAACACTCCTGGTATTAATAGGGATAGGGCACTGTAAGAGATGACTGTAGTAGATTGAATAAAGATCTGATGTTTCTGCTCTCCTCACACCAAACAAAAACAACACACAAGCAGAGAAGCCCTTCTTACAAAGCTGAGCTAGTGAGTTAAGTAGGAGGAAAAGTAAACATACTGGTGCCAGTGTGGCTACTTAAAAAATACACTTACCAACAATCAATTACATATATTTGAACTGTGTACAGTTCCAGCCAGGACCACCTTTCTAAAATGCACAGTGATTGGCAAATTCAACATGCACTAGCATTTCAGGTGCCTGCTAACAAAAATAATAAACAAGTTCTAGTCACGTGAGTGCTGATCATTACATTACTTTTTTTGTCAAGCTTCCAACTGTTTCCATTTCACATCCCCCCAACCATATTGGTAACATCAATAGATAAGAGCACAGCCAGCCAATAGGAATACATACATATTCATTCCTAAGTGACCTTTACTGACCTGGGAAGTGTGAACACTTTGTTTCATTTTCTGTTGGTGTTCGTTAGTTTCCAGTTCCATTTACCATCCCCCCAACCATCACCTCAGTGGTAACCTTGGTAACATCAATAGATAAGAGGGCAGCCAGCCAATAGGAACACATATTCATTCCTAACTGACCTTCAGTGACCTGGAAAGTGTTTATTTGTATCATTTTCAGTTAGTGCGCACTAAATCGAGTTAGTGCGCACTAACGGGGAGTTAGTGCGCACTAACTCGATTTAGTGCGCACTAACACGATTTAACGATTTTTAACGATAAATCGTTAGAATTTCTATTGTATCGTGTTCTATAACGATTTAAGACGATATAAACATTATCGGACGATAATTTTAATCGTTGAAAAACGATTCACATCCCTAATTAATATCTCTATGATATTAAGTCAGAGGGTGTACAGAAAAGCAGTAAAAACAATATATGTTCCATGCTCCAATACATTGGTTTCCATCCTGTGTCTTAGGTTGGACCCAAACAGACCCAGTCTATGGAGAAATGGATTAGGCTAGAACTTTCCTGGTGCTGGCCGAAATTAACTGCTGCCTTTCGCAGACGTTGATTTCTGAAATTAAAATGTCCGGCTTTGCTGCACATTTTACTTTCTGAATCGCGCCGGAATAACTAATAGGCTCATCAACATGCATTTGCATGTTGAGGGCGCTATTAGTATTGTGGGGGTTGGCCGTGCCTTTTCCATGCGCTATTACCCCTTACTGTATAAGGGGTAAAAATAGCACGTCGAAAACACGCGTCTAAATGGTGCTAACAGTGTGCTCAGCCTGAGCGCACTTTACTGTATCGGCCAGATACTAAATATGACAAAGGAGGGGAATGTGAGGGTGCTTTGAAGCAGACTAGCTTGGTGGCAGTGAAGACATTTACAATACTAATTTTTTTTGTTTTACTGTCTGTTGGTATTCGGTGTTTATTAGTTTTTTTATTAGAAGATATCTCTAGGGATCTTCGTTTTTAGGTTTTATTTTATGTTGCCTGAGAATTTTAATGTTATCACCAAAAAAAGGCAATGGAAAAATGACTTTGATATAATACTTTGATATGACTTTTTGTTCTAACATTGAAATTCCAAAGAAAAATAAAATAAGAAATGAAAATGAAGGTCCCTAGATATCTCATAAGAGGAACAGTGTAATGTACTAAATAATGTAAGCTGCAGCTCAGCTCTTCTGAGACATTATACTCAGTTAAATATATCACACCTCTAAACTTACACACTAACGGCCAAATTTTAAATCGCCACGTACACAAATATTGTCACTTACATGCGTTGCCAGGGAGCACATCTTCAAAAGAGCCCAGCCACGAACGTAAGTGACAATATGCGCATAATTTCCGGGCCCTAAAAAGAGGGTGGGCTGGGGGGCGCAGGGCAGATGGAGGCCGGAGAGGAGAGCGGCCATTAGCTGCTGTCCCGGGGAAGCACATGCCAGCATCCAGCCGGCATGAGTAAATTACTTCTGCTTCCAAGGAGTAGCAAGTAACAAAATAAAAAAAAAAGAAGTAAGGTAGGATAGGTTTAGAGGATGGGGAGGAAAGGGGAAGGGAAGGGAAGGTTAGGCAGGGCTTAGGGAACTGGGGAAGTGCTGATTGCATCGCTGTGTGGACTTCGCAAAAGTATACCTCACCCTTGCACGTGCTATGCATGTGCATGTGCGCATGGCCATCCAATTTTATAACATGTGCATGCCGGCATGGACATGTTATAAAATCGGTGCGTCCATGTGTGCGCGCTGGGAAGTGTGCACACATAGACACATGCGTGCACCTTTTAAAACCCACCCCTATTGGTTTAATTTTCATTATCCAACTGGTTGACATTACAATTGTATCTAATATATGCTAATAAGACTGGATTCTTGTAAGTCATATGATTTCCTGTAAATTGAGCCAAGAAGGCAGAAACAAAACTTAGAGCTTTAATATACTGGTCAACTTTTATCATTCTTTAGCATTTCAACAGCCTTGACTATTTCTACAAGTCTGATCAGTACAATCTTATTATGCTGTGATTATGCTGTTATCTTTCTATTTCTTCACCACCACCAAACTAGCCTGCTTCATTGAAAATCGTCTCCAAGCACCATCACACAACTCAGGCTGGTTTTCAATATGGACATAATGTGGAGATGGTGCTAGTTTTCGTAGCTGACAATGTCTGGCTGATATTGAATCAGGGAGGATCAGGTTTTCATATCTTTCTTTATCTATCATTAACATTTGAAACAGTAGTTTACAAGATTTTGGCATCCAAGTACCTGCAGCACGTTGATTAATATCCTTTTTAATGGCTAGATCACAGAGAATAACAATTGGTGATTATTTTTTCAAGCCAAGGCAATTATGCCAGGAGTTCTACAAAGTGTTCAAATCATTATCTCCTATTCTTTAAGTGCTGTCATATGGGAAATGGGAGTGGAAGTATATATATTTGCATATGGTGTTCATATTTAATTGCCATGGGATTTCTCATGGGAGTTTTCTAAGTCAAAATTGTTAATGATGAGCAGAGTATCTTATTGGATGCTTATAAATAATCTAAAGTAAAAAACTGAAAACAAAAACAAAATGTTATATGGGAGAAGGGGTGTTGCCTGAGGAGGTTCAAAGATCTTGGTAAATAACTATGTTAATCCTTTATTTAGTCATTTATTTATGCTTTGATATCCAAAAGCATTAAAATGTGTTACAACTAAGTTACCATTCATCCAACTGTTATGAACACCAACTTAACAATTAAAAAAATTAAAAAAAAATCAACAACTGTTTGCCTCGTATCCTCTAATCCAAAAGCAATTTCCTCAGCTGTAATCCAAAAGCAATTTCAAAAAGCCATGCTTTGATTTGTTTTAGAAAAGTCAAATAGCTAACTTCCATACTGCAATCTTGCAATAGGCCTCACAAGTTAAAAGTCTTGAGATGCTACTAGATTCAAACCTATACATGGAAGCCCAGGTGAAAGCTTTAATTATAAAGGCTTTTTAATTTACAATTAGTCAGACAACTTCATCCTTTCTTGCAGCCTGGTGATTGATGGACAGTGATCCAAGTATAAGTATTGAGCATTATAGTTTATTGAATTTCGATTAGTATTTGACTCCCAGATAATACAAAATGTAGCAGCAAAGATTTTGCCTGGTGGTATGTATGGAAATGAGTCAACCCAATATGGATTTCCCATTATTGGCTGTCTATTAATCTGTGGTTAAAATCTAAACTTTGCATTTTTATTTTCTGGGAATTGACAGGCTGCAGTCTAAAGTATTTGAGAGATATCATTGCCCAGAAAATTCCTTCCAGAATATTATGGTCAAGTGAAGATTTTAGATTGGTAGTGTCTTCAATTAGGTTTCTAAAGAAAGCTTAAACAAAAGTGAGAACTTTTACGAGGTTAGCAACATTCTAGAAGAAAGATCTTCCACCAGATTTGAAATTCTTCCAGAATTATATGATGTCTGGATGGTCTGGATGCCTTGACACAACTGTAGGTGATATGCAGTCTACAGGGATGAAAACTTTCAAACAACTGCACATGGTGACATATATGCATTTTTATGGCCATGCATATTTGTACCATAGTATAATATATCATATGCAAATACCATACTATTTTATCACATACGCAAATATTATAAAACAATGTGCATGTTTACCCCATGGAAAACACACATAAGTAGACATACTTGCAAATACATGTAATGCATTGAAACCACATATATCAGTGCATTCAATACACAAGTTTTATCCACCTATTTTAAAAATTATTGGCCAAATTTTAAATCGGCCATGCATGCAAATATTGTCACTTACACATTTAATTGTCGGGCCCTGCGCGCACCGTGCACATCTTCAAAAGGGCCCAGCCACAAACATAAACAACAATATGCACATAATTGCCGGGCCCTGAAAAGGGGGCAGGTTGAGGGGCAGGATGGAGGCCAGCCAGGACAGCAGCCATTAGCCGTTGTTCCGGGGAAGTGGGCATGGCATCCGGCTGGCACGCGTAAATTACTTTTGCTCCTGAGGAGCAGCAAATAATAAAATAAGAAAAAGAGGGTAAGGTAGGATAGGTTTAGGCGGTAGGGAGGAGAGGGGAAGAGGAAAGAAGGTTAGGCAGGGGGTTAGGGAAGTTCCCTCCCAGTCCACTCCTTTATTGGGGAAGTGCCGATTGCATCACCACACAGACGTCACAAAAGTACACCCCCCCTTGTGTACGCCACACACACAAGCACATGACCACCCAATTTTATAACAGCGCGCGCATGTTATAAAATCGGTGCATGCATGTGTGCGTGCCAGTTAGTGGGCGCACATGGATGCGCTTGCGCACCTTTCAAAATCTACCGCTTGTGTACATATATTTTACATATAAAAGTAAAATAGGATTTACATAAGTCCCATTTTATATTCAGAAGTTAATATATACATTAATTGATGAAATTACCATTTTTACCAATTAGTCTACCAGTTTATCCAGTCCTTCTCCAAGTTATGGAGATGCTCCTGGTTCTTCAGCCTGAATTTGCCCCACTTCATGCAAACGTCTCACCCAGTAAATTTTAAACAGCCGTGTGGGCAAACATATGGCAGCTCATGTGAATAGATGTGGCCATTTAATAACATACACACATATATGCGCATATGATATAAAATCGGCTATATGTGTGTACCTGTGCATGCAATTTTGTATGGACGTGCATTTGTGTGTGCAAATGCTTGCTTTACTGCATAACTGGGGGGATTTTATTAGATACGCATGTTACAATTCATGGTCCACATGCTGCTCCCATGGACCACCACTCTTACCTCCAGCCACGGGTCCAAGCTAATCTCGCCAGCGTTTGCTTCCTCATATGCCGCGAGATACCACCTTGCCTGTACTCTTCCCTGCTTGCTTCCTTAGGTGTGCGTATGCATGTCACTCAGAGATTTATAGGGACCCCGGCAGAAAAGCCCCACTGTCCCTGAAGATAACGACATGAGCTAGGGCTACAAAAAGCCTATGCCTGTCTTTAGTCCTTGCCTCAGCAACAGGTCAACCTGTTTCCAGTGGTGTAAGTTGCCAGTGTCTTTGTTCTTGTATCTCCAGTTTTAGCTTGTCTATATCTCCAGTTCCATCTTATCTCTGTTCCAGTTTTCAGTCTTCAGCACTGGCAGTCTTCAGCATCTGTGGGCCTTGTCTTCTCATCTGTCCTTCTGGTTGTCTCTTCAGTTCTTCTCCTGTTATCTCTTCAGTGCTTCTCCTGCTTGTTTCACCCCCTGCTTGCCTACCCTGCTCGTCTGTCCCTCCTTACCCTTTGGACAGATATTAGATATTGACCTCAGCCTGAATCTTGGACCTGCCACCTGCCTTTGACCACAGCCTGCCACTGGATATGCCTTGCCTTCTCCTATTTCAATCCTGCTACATCCTTAGATGTCATCAAAAGCAGAGAACCCCCCAATTAAGACCTGCTACCCCTGGAACCTAAAGACTCAACCTGAGAGAAATGTAGGCTGGTACAATTTGGCCTCTGCCTTGTCTGAGTCCACCATCTGATGGTGGGGACCTACAGGGCTCCACTCTGCAGGTAGTGTCAACTTCGCCTCAGTCCAAGGGTCCATGCTTGCAACAATGCACACCAACGCAATTACCAATTTCTCTAGTCTGTTTCCAGTTCACCCATTTAAAGGATCCCGACTTCCTAATCCCCCTAACTAGATTGCCTCCCTTCACCCTAAAAGCCATGACCCTTCAAACCCCACTGACTAGCCCTAATTTTTTATTTTAAAACTTACATGCCATCCATAGAGAAAGTAAAGTTGTCTGGTATTGGACCCCGGCATGCTTATGTGTATAAATATGCACATACTTCAGGTTACAGACCTGGAAAGCCCATGTCCCGCCCATGCCCCACCCCTTTTTTGACTTCCTGATTTCTGTGTGCACCTGGATTTACATGTGTACTCATGTGCCTTCTGCAAGTATCTCCTGGCTTTGGCACATGTAGGGCGTTTAAATGTACCTGAATATGCCCATTTATTATCACTTATGCCAGATATTAAGCAGGTGTAAAAATACATGAGTAAGTTGGAAAATGTACAAGTGTGAGTGCTTTTAAATTAGCAACTTAGATGAATAACTGTTGGTCCCACTGGAAACAGTCCTTTACTGCCCATTTTTGTATATGTGCACACAAAAGTGAAAATATGTGCGTATTTTAGACTTTTATAAAATATGTAATACACAAGTAGAGACCACTATATATTATATATTATATATATATATATATGCTAATTTTTATGTGTATAATGTTTTGAAAATTCACCTTTAAATGTCTTTAGTGTCTCTCTGTTCCCTTGGGGAGTGGGGAGGGGAGGTCCCTTGGAAGATCCTGAAAAGAACCAAAATGCAGAATATGGTGAGCATAATGGTGTTTGGATGGCCCTGAGGTGTATATAATGCTATTAAATTTAATTAAATTTTAGTAATTTAATTGAAGTTTCAGAACTCAATTTTATAAACACACAAGATGATAAGGAAAAGGCACATCAGATATAACATCAATCTAATGGATAAGATCAAGAAATATAAAATGGAATTAATTATGTGAATATATATCATATATGTATGCTTGTGTCTCTGAGGAGCACTATGGATTATTTAAACTTTGATATTTTAATTAAGCAGAATAGAATACAAATATGATAATAAAAGTGTGTGTTATGCGTGATTATGTGCATGTGTGTTGCTGTCCCTGTCGCGGCAGCCGCGACTAGGCCCTTACCTCCTTGGTCCCAGCCCGTCTCCGAGGGTCTGCGGCCAGTTTCGCGGCATCCCCGCTGGGGGGACACCGCCGAGAAGCCCTGCCTGGACGCCTTCTCCCTAGGCGCATGCGCACGAGCAAGCCGCACTTATGAAGGCCGTTTCCCGCCACTGAAGGCTCCGCCCTATCCGTGACGTCAGACGCCGCGGCCTATGTAGGCTGCCACGGAGCCCAGGACTTTGCCTTGCAACGGGGTTCCTTGCGGTTCTCTGTTGCGCCGTGCCCCGGAGTGTGCTATTGCGTTAGCAACTCCGTTCCTGCCTGAGACTTGTTTCACTCCATGCCCAAGTCTTGCTTCTCTCTGGCTTGCTTGCAGTAACCTGTTCTGCTTCAGTTCCAGCTTGGTTCCAGTAGCCAGTCCTGCTCCAGCTCTTGTCTGGTTCCAGTAGCCAGTCCTGCTTCAGCTCCTGTCTGGTTCTAGTAGCCAGTCCTGCTTCAGCTCCTGTCTGGTTCTAGTAGCCAGTCCTGCTTCAGTTCCTGCTTGCTTCGGTCCCAGTCTGCTTCGGTTCCTGCCTGACCGCTGATCCCTGCCTGCCCACTCCAGCTCCAGCTTCCGTGATCTCCTAAGTCCCAGCGGCCGGGCTCCTACGGGTTCCTCCCGGGGGAGTACCAGCTTCCAGGGTGAGTCACCTAAGTCCCAGCGGCTGGGCTCCTACGGGCTCCTCCCGGGGGAGTACCAGCTTCCAGGGTGAAGCTCACATCCAGCTCCTGCCTGGTATCCGCCTCCCGACCTGTCACTCACTAGAGACTATAGTACACCTCTCCCCAGTCTCTCACAGGTCGACCCAAGGGTCCACTAAACAGCTCACTCACAACACATGTGCATCTAAAACTCTTATGGAAGCAGGAGTTGAAAAGAAGATTTTAGAAGTTTTCTTCAGTCTGTAGATTCAGCGTTGCTATATGTTTCCCTTCCTTTTAACAGTCTGATCAAGTCCTGATTTTGCATGGATTTGTAATATTTCTTTTCTTAGGAAAAACAAAGTTACAAATATACATGCTGAAAGAACCAATAGACTTCCAGGTACCAAGGAGAATCTTTTAGAGAAATGGGGAACCTTAACCTTCTGTACCCAGCCCTCCACTGGACCCTCTCCTCCTCCTCCACCTCGTGGCTGTTAACCCCTCCCCCAGCTGGAAGACGTCCCTGCAACTAAACGAATGTACTTTTAAATCTCTGTGCAGGTAACCTCATTTCTACTTGCTTCTGTTTGTGCTACTGCTCTGCAAGCCAGGATCCAGGGCTTGGATTGAGCTTTCTCCTGTACCCAGCCCTCCATTGGACCCTCTCCTCCTCCTCCACCTCGTGGCTGTTAACCCCTCCCCCAGCTGGAAGACATCCCTGCAACTAAACGAATGTACTTTTAAATCTCTGTGCAGGTAACCTCATTTCTACTTGCTTCTGTTTGTGCTACTGCTCTGCAAGCCAGGATCCAGGGCTTGGATTGAGCTTTCTCCTGTACCCAGCCCTCCATTGGACCCTCTCCTCCTTCTCCACCTCGTGGCTGTTAACCCCTCCCCCAGCTGGAAGACGTCCCTGCAACTAAACAAATCCACCTTTAAATCTCTGTTCTGGATATTAAGACTCATATTGATGACATCACTGAAGCGCGACTAAGAAAAGAGTCAACTATAAAAGTCAAACTAGGCTAGGCGTCACGCGCCGAAGGAGTGCGACAAAGGGGCCTACCCCTTTGTGTGCCCCCTTTGTGTGCACCCTTTGTGTGCACCCTTCATATACTCCCGTATACTCTACTGTCTTCACAGTCCTCCCCACCAATCCCTCCACAGCTCTCAGCAACCTTCCAGCCCCTATATATGCCACCCAGCACTCAACCCATGAATCCCCTGAAAGCAATCATACAACTCACAACAACCAAACAACCTCTGTCATCACTCACTCCCCACGCAGTAACCAAGCAGCCTCCCTCACACAAAAAACACACACAATGGCCTCAGCCCAATATATCCCCAAACTACCTCATCGCTACAACCACCACCACACTCCTAAAGCCACACCCACCACCAGACGCCTCACCAAAATCCACACCAACCCTAACATAACCTATACCACAATCACTTTCATCACTCTACTCCTCATCAATGCACAGTCGATCACCAAAAAAATTCCAATCATTCATGACATACTCACAGACGACCAACCAGACATATTCTGTATAAAAGAATCCTGGCTGAAACACACTGACACAGTCCTACTCAATCAACTGCCCAGAAACACATACAACATATTCTCCATACCCAGAAGCAAAAGAAAGGGAGGTTGCCTACTATTCCTAGCTCACAAAAAACTTAAATTTTCTTCCCACTCCCTAAACTTACCACCTCCTCTCGAGACCAACCTATTCAAATCAAAACATCTCCAAATACTTCTCCTCTACGCCCCACCTGGTTGCCTACAGCACAACCTTTCCCCTCTGATTGAATCTATCACATCCCATATCAACTTACAAGAGCCCGCCATCATACTAGGAGACTTCAATCTTCATATCGACACCCACCCTCCTTCTCCCACCAGCGAACTACTCCTATCCACCATGTCTGCCATTGGATTCACCCAAATCATCAACACTCCCACGCAAAAATCGGGCCACACCCTGGACTTAATCTTCCTAAACAACAAAATATCAGCAACTGGACCACCCTCTACAACCCCCACCCCATGGTCCGACCACAGCCTCATCCAAGCCAAGCTTCAACTCCAATCGAACCTACTAAAAACAGACAACCGAATCATCAAATTCACCAAACCATGCTCCAGTGAAGACATCACCGAACTGTTACCTGAGGCACTAAAAACAATTAACCTAAATGATGCCAACTCCGCCACAAACTCCTGGATATCTATCAATGCAGACATAGCCAATACATTATGTCCCACGATAAGAAAGGAAATAAAACAATCTACAAAGCAAAAAGCTCCATGGTACACCCCAGAACTGAAAACCTCAAAGCGAACACTGAGACAAACTGAAAAACAGTGGAGACAAACCCCTACCCCAAACCTGAAAGACAAATACAGAACGCTACTACACAACTATACAACAGACCTCAACACAGCAAAGCACAATTTCTACACATCAAGAATTCATGATTACCAATTTAACCCGAGGACCCTCTTCGCCTATGTCAAAGACCTAACCAACCCTATCCAAAATGACACAACGCCAAACTCCAGCAACATCTCCAGTGAAAAACTAGCACAATTCTTCAAGGACAAAGTTGACAACATCATTGCCAAGATTCCCCAAACCCACAAGGACCCAACCGACATCCCCTCTCCCATCCACACATGGTCACAATTCGCACCCGTTGCTTCTACATAAATTGAACCCATCATCAAAAAAACCAACCCCGCATCCCACCCCTTAGACCCCATCCCCATCAAAACCCTAAAACTCATCAGAGAGATTATTGTCACACCAATAACCCACATCATCAACTTATCCCTCAAACAAGGAATCTTCCCAGAAAAACTCAAAAACGCCATCATCAAACCAATCATCAAAAAACCTCAACTCGACAAATCAGACCCAGCAAACTACAGACCAGTCTCTAACCTCCCATTCTTAGCAAAATTCATCGAAAAGACAGTCAACAATCAACTTACAGACCAACTTGAAACCTATAATGTTCTCCAGCCAGCACAGCATGGTTTCAGAAAATTCTTCAGCACTGAAACCCTCCTCCTCTCTCTCACTGATACCATCCTCAGAGGCCACGACAAAGGCAAATCGTTCCTCCTGATACTTCTTGATATATCAGCCACCTTTGACACCATCAATCACAGAACACTCCTCACCAGACATAAAGAAATTGGTCTTCAAGACACCACAATCAAATGGTTCAAATCCTACCTCTCAAACAGATCCTACATCGTCAAGACAAACTCATCTGAATCCTCTCAAGTGCCCCTCACACATGGTGTCCCACAAGGTTCTTCCCTATCCTCAACCCTCTTTAACATTTACCTCCTCCCACTATGCAAATACCTTTCAGATGCAAACCTCACCTACTTCGTCTATGCAGACGACATACAAATATTACTCCCCATAAACAAGTCCATTCAACTCACCATGGAAAAATGGAACAAACTCAGCTCAAATTTATCCCACTTGCTATCTCAATTATCACTCTGCCTCAACCAAGCCAAAACAGAAATCCTTCACATCCACGATGACCGTCCCTCTTCTCCCCTCAAGTGCACCCCCTCTAACTACCCAGGAAGCTCAAACAACCCGGGACTGCCACACATCTCAGAAATCTCACTCACGCCATCCACAAGAAACCTAGGCGTAACAATCGACAGCCAACTCAACTTTAAACGACACATCTCCAATACAATTAAGGATGGATTCTTTAAGCTTCAAACACTGAAAAAACTCAAACCCCTTCTCCAAGCGCATGATTTCCGAACAGTCCTTCAATCAATTATCTTCTCAAAACTCGACTACTGCAACTCCCTTCTCCTCGGCCTACCAGAAATCCACATCAAACCCCTCCAAGTTCTACAAAATGCCGCCGCCAGGATCATCACTAACAACAAAAAAATCCTCCCACATCACACCCACTCTCAAAGAACTCCACTGGCTACCCATCACACAAAGAATCCAATATAAAACCCTCACCCTCATGCACAAAAAAATAAACAACAACAAAATGAACTGGCTAAACAACGCAATACAGCCATACCCCACACAAAGAACTCTCAGATCCACCAACACTGGCCTTCTAGCCGTCCCCAATTTCAAATCTGCACACCTCAACACAACCCGCAAACGAGCCACAACAATAGCGGGCCCTACCCTTTGGAACTCCCTCCCCACCTGTCTCAGAAATGAACCTTCATTGCAAGTCTTCAAAAAACACCTCAAAACATGGCTGTTCTTAAAAGCCTTCCCACCTGACCCTTAACCTGCCCGAACGCAACACACCTCACCCCCTACACAGGCATCTCCCCCCTTTCATCCCTCCCTGACACTCCCTTCCTCCCACCCACCCCTCTCTTCCCTCCCTTCCTCCCTCCTCCCAACCCTCCCTGCTATCCTTAATCCTAAATTATTTTTATCAACAAGTCATTTATGTACATATGTTATATACTATAATCTATCGTTCCATGTATTTCTGTTATAATTCTGTTATAATTGTTACCATGTTATAATGTAAAATAGGGCCGATCTAGCCCTATTCTTTTAGTTATCTGGAAACCGATGTGATATCTCGATTGAATGTCGGTATATAAAATAAATAAATAAACAAATAAATAAATAAATAAATAAAATATACCATGGCTGTGAGCCTTATACACAAATGGTACAGTGGGGTTCCCAGAGAGTGATCAAGGGAGGTATGGATTTCACATTTCCAGAGTGACTGTTCAATGTTTTAGGGAAGCTACACCAAAGAAATGTACAAGATGACAAGTTATTTTAATTGAAGTTTCTTAGTATGTTTTATTTTTTTTTACTATGGTGACTAATGCTATTATATGTGGACTCTTTATTGAAAGAAAAAAATTGTAAGAACACCCAAGGGTCTTAAAGCAGTACTTCCCGTCTTCTTCCCTCCCCCCTCCAATCAGAAGAATCTTCGTGAAAGTGTTGAGGATTTAACAAGTCCTTTTGTGTTCTTGCTCAGTGAGGAGATGGAATAGAGTGCTACAAAATATAACATAAAAAAATCAATCTTGTTGCATTTTAATATTTAATGCTTTGTTTTATTATTATTTATTTATAGAAGATTCAAATACACCATCAAGAGTACTTTGAACAAAGATATTCACAATACCAATTAATTATAAAATATGAAAGTAAAACATTTTGAGACAGAAATATTAACATGTTTAATCTTCCTTCATCCCTATCGACATGGTGAATGATAAAAAAAAACTTAGAAGAGGAAATAAGGCAAAATTTAATAAAGAAAACTGAAAATAAAAAAAACCTTACTAAATCACTCAACCTTAATACCAAACCATAAAATCTTAACCTGGCACTCCAATGTCAATGCCAGAACAGGTAATCTTGTTAAATCCAGGAAAAATCTAAGCTGGTCAGGCACAAAGAAGACATAATTCACAATTTGAAAAGTAACTATACATTTATATGGGTAACATAAAAAAATGTTGTGCCAAGAAATCTAGCCTTGTGACACATAGCCAGAAATAATGTCCTTCTTTCCTGTGTCACTCTATCTAGATCTATAAAGATCCAGATTCTTTGACCCAAATAGAAAGATTAACTTTGATGAAAATTAGACACATCATCAAGTTCAAGTTTTGCTCAAATACAAATTAGATAAAGTGGCCTTATCTTGTTGGTCTTTCCAGAAGCCAAGTTAAATCAGTAGAGAGCTGAGTTTGTCTTGATTCTCAGCTTGGCTATTGCCACATCTACTTCCTGGTAAAAAAATAGATTTATTCAGAAGAGGAATGGCATCAATTGCAAAATTTTACATTTTTATCATATATTTTTTTAACAAATTTTATGGTGCCATAGGCATCACTCCAGGAAAGTTTAAGAGATAGCAAATTTAGGCCTGGAATTATCAAAATGCACTAAATATCACATGTGATAGGAAAAGAGGCATGTTTTATGGTAATAGGCAGTTTATTGCAAAATGCACTATCTTAGCACTTCGCATAGGTATTAGCGCAAACTGTGATAACTTTTTTGCACTTTGTGATAAGTGCCAGAATTGTTGTATTTCCTACATACAATTACTGGGGGGACAATTTTTAAGCTGCTTGACATTACCCAGGTAGAGAGTCCATCAAGCTAGGTTGAGAGAACATTGCACAAATCTCATCTTTGGGTGAGTTTCCTCACTCCGAAGGTCATCAAATCTTCACAAGAGTGCACTGTTCTGTTCGTACATCTCACTTGGAATGTCAAAGAGGCCCCTAACCACTACACTAATACCTAAACCTCACCTCGCGTGACTAGGTGGGCCTCATATAGAGGTATAAATACTTACCTATTATGCAGGCATTATGGCTAGTCACTCTCTCTCTCTCTCTCTCTCTCTCTCTCTCTCTCTCTCTCTCTCTCTCTCTCTCTCCTTCCCAGGGGTTATAGGAGGGCCTTGATAGGAAGGCTGGCTCTCCAGGAGCTTAAAACTACTAAAAACAGCATTTGTAAAAGCAGGATAAAGCCCTATTACACCAATGTCAAAACCCTCTTCTTTTTCTAATTTGCATTGCACTATGCATTATGGCATTTTCACATGCGTTAAAGGCATTTTTGCATGCAAAAACACCATATAGCAGTTTGATAAATGACCCCCTTAGATGTCTAGATTGATTATCTAATTTCTTTACTTTCTGGCATATAAAGGCATTATCTATATCTAGTGTAGAAGTTATAGCCCTCTTTTCCTTTCTAACATCTCTAATTTTCCATTGCAGTCTCTAAACTGACAGTCCTAGTTTTGTGCCAATAAATTTACAAAAGAAGTAATATCAGAGGGACACTTTTCCAATGAAGAATCTCATCTCACCAGCATTGCCCAGGTGCTGTTGAGGGTGACCACAGAAGTGTAACCAATGTGGATTCTCTTACAGTGCTGGTATTGAAACAATGATTCTAACCAGGAGCTCAGCAGTCTCACAACAGGAACTTGATTCTTCTTTGTCTTTATGTTTTCACTGCTGTAACTTGCAGCTTCCACCTCATTCCCTGACTGTTGAATCTGGGCTCCATTACTAACCAATTCTTCTCTAAAAACATGGTGGTGGTGCCACAGCAACAGACTGTCATTTGGAAGCATGCCACCATATTTTTTGAGTAGAGATTGAGGTTCTTGATTTGGAGGGATCAAAGAAACATCTGGCCTCAGCTGGATAATTCCATACCAAATCCAGTAGTTATGTTATCAGCCTCCATTAATCTAAGTCATCTAAAGCTGCCGCAGTGGACTCTTAGGGATAAATCCTCACCCTCTCTTTCCTTGAACTCATCTGTGATTTAATAATTATTTTCTTCACTGCTCTTTATTTTCCAGAAACCATCTGTAGTTCACATTAAAAATATTGCTACTGATTGCATAGGCACTAATCCCACTCTACAAATCAGCTCCTGCAACTGTAATTTGATATAGTGAACCAGTAATTTTATGAAAATCACAGTGAAAAGTAATCTCTCTTTGCAGATAGACACAAATTCAGAAAATTAACATAATTTGCCCTATTCAGTTTACAAAATCAACCTCATGAATCAATTGCTTATTTTGAAAAGAAATTGTACTAAAAAATCTGTTTTTTATTTTTTTACTCAACATCTAATCAAAGTTTGCAAAATATGAAACACATTCATGCTCATATTAGTATTAATTGCCATTTAAAATTATTTACAGACCTTGCTGTAATATACCTAAATTTCTGGGATCAACTGTACTCAGAACAGATTCAGAAATTATCTCAAATGGGCATATCCAATTTAGGCTGAGACCTTCTATGTGGGGTTTTATTTTTGCCACAATTTTTAGTACAGATACAAAAAAAGCAGATAAAAAACAAACATAAATCAAGGAACTTATCGTGGATGAAAGGGAAAAAGAGAAAGGTTTATGTCATTATTCACATACAAAAGTGCATTCATAGATTTGACTGTTACATAATCAGTCACTTACTAAAAAATTATATTTCAAAATGTGAATATGTTAAAATGTAGTGTAATACCCAAAAAAGTACAATGGTAAAATATCAATCCCACTCATCCAAAAATCTAAAAGAATGAAAAGCTTATAAACCCCAATTGAGGGTCTGAGTTCAAGTCCCCAGACCATGAACGTGTAACAGGCAAAACAATAGGTCTATTACAGTTACACTGGTGACCATGATTTTCCTAGTTTTGTTCTTATTTGGTAGTACATGACGTTATGTATTAGATGGCTTTCACTTAGGATAATGCAACATCTAAATAAATGTCTTCAAAATGTGCTGTTTTTTGATAGATTGTATTATCACCTGCACTGAGTTCTAAAGACTTGAACTCAAACCCTGGACAGGAGATGAGCTCTTGTTTTTATATTAATTTGGAGATGGGTAATATTTGCATGTAACGTGACTCATTACATGACTGCACAGTGGGAAAATATGTTCTCTTTGTATTTTTGTGGTATCACATTACATATTCACATGTTTGAATTTTGAAATAGTTTATTTTTTGCAATCAAAGCCTAAAAAAAATGTTTACATCAGGCTGCTTACCCCAAACTAATGCGGCCGGTTGCCTACTAAAGATGAAAATATAAATGTTCCTCTGTATGGAAAAGTTGAGAATAAAGCTGTCTTCCTTTTCCTCCTACTTCCTCAATATATTCATTGATTTGTGTTTATTTTTGGTCGATTATCATTTCATCTACCCTAGTTACACTGGCAATTTTTTGATTTTTGAACATGGATGAAGCCAGGGTTCTGGAGTGGAAAGGGAATGGGAAATACAGAGAACATATTAGCAAATTTCAAAAATAACTTCAAAGTACAAGAAGGCACAGCACAGTGTCAGTACACCTTTCTATCAAACGGAGTCCAGTCATTACAGCAGAGTGATTGATAGAGTATCACTGGGCAACCTTATTATTTTCTCACCGATGGGTAGAAAGAAAAGTAGAAGCAAATGTTAACAAGCAGAGGAACTGGAGCTTAACATTCTGAGTTCTAGCAAAGCAACTCCGTGATTTTCCATAGCAACCTACAGTATATATTACTGTGCCCCTCCACTTTCACTGTCTTAGATTTTTCTTTTCTTTTTCTTTGTTAAATACCTTGAATATTAATACAACATACAGAATATTATGCAAAATGTGTTACTTTATTTATTTTGTACTTTATTCCTTATGCCCTTGATCTTTAATTAATATGCATTTGAACAATTCAATTGATAAATATTAATGCCTGTTTATGAATACTTCCCTTGTAACCAGTCATTACTTGCTGATTTATACCTATGAATGTTAATATTGTAAACCATTGTGATCTTTATTTGGGATGACGGCATATAAAAAGTCTAAATAAATAAATAAATAAATAAATAAATAAATAAACAAACAAACAAACATACATTAGTATTTGTATTACTTTGACTTGACTAAAGCTAAAAGGTGCTTAGGGGCAGATTTTGAAAGGATTACGCGCGTAACATACGCACGTAACCCCCAAAAAACTGCCCCTGCGCACGCCGAGCCTATCTTGCATAGACTCGGCAGCGCACACAAGCCCTGGGACGCGCTTATGTCCCGGGGCTTCGAAAAAGGGGCAGGTCTGGGGGCAGGTCCAGGGGTGGTTCTGGGGTCAGGGGGCGGTCCGGGGGCATGGCAGAGGTTCGGGGGCGGACCGGGGGGCGGTCCTGAGTCCTCCGGCACAGTGGCCTGTGCTGGGGGCTGGAGAGCCGGCGCATGCAAGTTACGCCTGCCCAGAGGCAGGTGTAACTTCTACAATAAAGGTTAGGAGGGGGGCGGGTTAGATAGGGGAAGGAAGGGCGGGTTAGATAGGGGAAGGTAGGGGAAGGTGCAGAGGATGGAAGAAAAGTTCCCTCTGAGGCCGCTCCAATTTCGGAGCGGCCTCAGAGGGAACGGAGGAAGGCTGCGCTGCTCGGCACGCGCAACTTGCACAATTGTGCACCCCCTTGCACGCGCTGACCCTGGATTTTTTTTAACATGCGTGCGGCAGCGCGCGCATGTTATAAAATTGGGCGTAGATTTGTTCGCACCGGGTTGCACAAACAAATCTACGCCCGCGCACAGGTTTAAGGATCTGCCCCTTAGTTTCTTCATGTTAGCTTGAAAGAAGACTTTTCTTTTCCAAAAGGAAAAAAAAAATTAAAAAAGCATAAATGAAACCAAGGTGAAAACCACAAAAATTACTCTGATGACATACAAGCAGACAAAGGCTCAAGAAAATACCTCTCTGACTGGATCATATTGATTTGTACATAGTGTTTTCTCTTGAAGGACTATTTTATTTTGTATTCAGTTTTGGCAGCAGTTCAAAATCTGTATTTAAAAACAAATATTTTTAAGTGATGGCATTGATCCATTTTTTCAATGACAGAAAATACAAAAAAAAAGTGTAATCCTAATGAAAAAGGCACTCTAGATATAAAATATTTAAAAGACTTCATTGTGGAACACTCATTGCTCCTTTGATATTAGAGGTTCATATGGGTTTTCTTTTTGCATGGCCGTTATAATTGTCTAGACCTCTGTGAGGGAGCTGTTAGCTTTCTATCCTATAGACCTGCATCTTTTATTGAGAAAGATGTTTAAAAATTATTGATGAAGCAAGGAAAGATTGTTCCATGAGATGTAAGGATTTACTGATATGACGTGAAAAGCTCTGCAAAGATTGGCCTCAATTGATTTTTTTGTTTCTAGGGTACTTAGCTTTAAATAGATTTTCTGCAGGAGAGGGTACAAGGCAAGAAATAACTATCTACAGCTTGTGTGCTTTTTTTTGCTTTATAAAGAGGGCAGTTTTTAATGGTTTTTTTGTTGGCAAAACAATACTTATTAGTGGAATAGAATTTTAAAAACTTTTTGCCCAATATGCGGGAAAAAGTATGCCCACGGAGGGTTATTATGTGTATACGTTTACCTACATTGTGAAAAAGCAGTCTTGTGGGCAGGGTTTGGAATTAAATGTACACTTTTACATTTTTGAATGTATGTGCATAATATTTCCTCAAAAAACCCCCATATGTGTACCCATTAGAAGGTGTAAATGGGTCTGGGTAGTTTGGTTGGGATCATTTTCAAAGGGAAGTGGCATGCATACATTCTCTTTGAAAAGTGTATATAAAACCTGTTGGTTAAATGTGCTCATAGACTTCGGGGCAGATTTTAAAACCCCTGCGCGCCGGCGCGCCTATTTTGCTTAGGCCGCCAGCGCGCACAGAGCCCTGGGACGCGCGTAAGTCCCGGGGCTTCCTGTCGGGGGCGTGGCGGGGGGCGTGGTGGGATGACGCGGCATTTAGGGGGCGGGGCGGGGCGTTTCGGGGCGGTGACGTGGGCATGGTTTTGGCCCGGGGGCGTTCCGGGGGCGTGGCCGCGGCCTCCGGAACAGCCCCCGGGACCGGAGGACGGAGCGGGGCTGCCGGCCAACGCGCGCAAAGTTAAGGGGGGGGTTTAGATAGGGCCGGGGGGGTGGGTTAGGTAGGGGAAGGTGGGGGGAGGGCGAAGGAAAGTTCCCTCCGAGGCCGCTCCAAAATCGGAGTGGCCTCGGAGGGAACAGGCAGCGCCCGCTGGGCTCGGCGCACGCAGGTTGCACAAATGTGCACCCCCTTGCGCGCGCCGACCCCGGATTTTATAAGATACGCGCGGCTACGCTCGTATCTTATAAAATCCAGTGTACTTTTGTTTGTGCCTGCTGCGCGAACAAAAGTACGCGCTCGCGCAAGTATTTAAAATCTGCCCCTTTATGTCCAAAAACAGAAAAATCTTACACATAACACATTCAAACTCATTTAAATATACCAACGTATGTCAAAAGATATTTCATCAAGGAGGAAAAATACCTCAGAACCTCTATGCAAGTTCTATAAAGAACATATAGGCATGTTGATAGGTAAGTCTCACAGACTTTACACCAATGTGGGCAATTACAAATTTACTCTTTTACTTCTGACTAGGTCTGTCAGTTTTGCTGCTATTGCCAGAGATCATGATAATCATCCAAAAATAAGGAGGCATTTTTGTGCTGTGCTCAACTTTTAGCTATTACATGAAGCTCTAAAGGGATTTGCTTCTGTCCTCCATTAATGGATATCAGTGATTTTCTTGGATCTCAGACAGCCAACAATGAGATCGAATCACAGGAGCCTAGAAAGAAGGTTACAAAATAATATTCTATTGTTCCAACTCAGTCTGAGAGCATTAAAGTGTATTGAGTTACAGCAATCAAAACCAGACAGTATACAAAGAAGTGCAGTGTCTTCCATTTCTTTGGTGGTCAGCCAGGACTGGGGCCGCTGTTCCCAGGATGTTCTCATTTGTTTCCGAGGTACTATGTGCAAATATCTAGGCAGTTTCTAAGGAAACCAAAACTAGAAAAATCTATATGTAGCTTAAAGAACAAATTGAAATGCAAATAACTCTAGTCCCAAAGTGCAAAATATTTAATATATATTACACTATAAAAGAATGTTTCTTTAAACTTCAAATATTAAAGAGACTAAGACCCCTCCTATATTTCCAAGACTTCAGATATGTACTACAAGCAATCATATTCTCGAAAATAGAGTACTGTAACTCTTTGCTGCTTGGTCTACCCGCAAACACTTTGAAACCTCTACAAATGTTGCAAAATGCCACTGCAAGGATTCTAACTAAATCTAACAAAAGGGACCACATTACTCCCATCTTAAAGAACCTTCACTGGCTCCCTGTCAAATATAGAATCCTCTATAAAACCCCATCAATAATCCACAAAGTCATCAATAACTCCACTCCAATTGACCTCACCATCCCTTTACAGCTTTACATCACCTCCCATCCGACGAGATTAGCCCAGAGAGGCATGCTAAGGGCCCATCCTCTCAAAACATCACTAAGTAGAAGAGCTCTTTCCACTGCTGGCCCTAAACTTTGGAACTCACTCCCTCCTGACCTTAGAATTGAACAATCGACACCCACCTTTAAAAAGAGACTCAAGACCTGGTTGTTCAACCAAGCATTCTCTTAATACCAATAACCAAGCTTTGAATCTCCATGACCGCCGACTTCAGTCTCAACAAAATCAGTACCAGCAATTATGTTCACTTTTCCTCAAAATATATTGGGGTAGATTTTCAAATAGCGCGCATAGGCGTACTTTTGTTGGCGCTCCAGGCGCCAACAAAAGTACGCAGGATTTTAGTAGATACGCGCGGAGCCGCGCGTATCCGCTAAAATCCGGGATCGGCGCGCGCAAGGCTATCGATTTTGTATAGCCGGCGCGTGCCGAGCCGCGCAGCCTACCCCCGTTCCCTTGGAGGCCGCTCCGAAATCGGAGCGGCCTCGGAGGGAATCCTCTAACGCCCTCCCCTCACCTTCCCCTCCCTTCCTCTACCTAACCCACCCGCCCGGCCCTGTCTAAACCCCATCCTTACTGTTGTCGGGGGATTTACGCCTCCCGGAGGGAGAAGTAAATCCCCACGTGCCAGCGGGCCTCCTGCGTGCCGGGACACGACCTGGGGGCGGGTACGGAGGGCGCGGCCACGCCCCGGACCGCCCCGGGCCGTAGCCACGCCCCCGTACCCGCCCCCAAAACGCTGCCGACACGCCCCCTAAACGCCGCAACGACCGGGCCCGCCCCCGACACGCCCCCCTCGGAGAACCCCGGGACTTATGCGAGTCCCGGGGCTCTGCGCGCGCCGGTAGGCCTATGTAAAATAGGCTCACCGGCGCGCAGGGCCCTGCTCGCCTAAATCCGCCCGGTTTTGGGTGGATTTAGGCGAGCAGGGCTCTGAAAATCCGCCCCATTGTATTTAAATTATACTCTCCTTGTTCATTTAAGTTATTATTATTTATTTTTTCCAAGTTCAATTTACCTTGTTCATTGTAAGACATTATTCTATATACTGTCAATTCAATTGTTGTAATGTAAACCGAAATGATTAGTAACTCTGTTACCAGAACTTCGGTATATAAAACTGTTAAATAACTCAATAAAATATATGCTTAATATTGCAAAGCAGGGGAATGGGTAAAATATACACTATGCTGTCCAGGGATGTGAATCGTTTTTTGACGATTTAAAACAATCGTCAGATATATTTTAAATCGTCAAAAATTGTTAGAGCTACGATACAATAACACTTCCCCCGATTTATCATCAAAAAATCATAAATCGGGGGATAGTGAGGGCAAAAGTAGCGCCGGCGCCATTTTGAATATTGGCAATACAGCCCGCGTGCAGGAGGTCGCTCCCGGACCCCCGCTGGACTTTTGGCAAGACTTGTGGGGGTCAGGAGGTCCCCCCAAGCTGGCCAAAAGTCCCTGGGGGTCCAGCGGGGGTCCTGGAGCGATCTCCTGCACTGGTGATGTCGGGTGACAGGAACCAAAATGGTGCCAGCGCTACCTTTGCCCTGTCATATGGTAAGGGCAAAGGGCCACTGGCGCCATTTCTTTTAACACAGCCGTGACCCGAGAGCGGGAGATCGCGCCGGGACCCCCCCACTGGACCCCAGGTAATTTAAAACATTTTGGGGGGGCTTCGGGAGGGTGGGGGATTTATTTTAAAGGGTCGGGGTCGGTTTTAGGGTGCCGGTTTTCCCGCCCTCCCCCGATTTACGATTTTTTACGATTTAAAAAAACCAAAAAGCATGACTATCAGATTTCCCTCCCCCACCAGCCAAAATCCATCGTTAAGACGATCGATCACCCGATTCACACCCCTAATGCTGTCACCTTTACAATCATCTCTGCCCAAAAAAGTATCATTATTTAGGTTTTTTAAAAATTTGCCATTTGATTTTGTCCTGTTGTTGAGTCACCTCTTCATAAACATGATGCATAGTCCCAGTTCCAATAAACAGACACCCTATATCAAAATATAACAATCATGAAGTGAAAGTAAAGGCTACTGTGCTTATACAAAGACCTTATGATCTAGGGATGTGCATTTGTTTGAAACAAATGGGTAAAAAATGAGAAATGAAGCCATTTTTTATTTGATTTGATGTTTCCAAAATAATTAAATTTGCTTCAAAAAAATGCCAATTTTCATTTTTTCATATAACATAATCTTTAGCACAAGGAAAACTGCATTTTTTTCTCTTAAAGCTAGGCATAACAGAGGCAGGATGGGAAAGGATAAAGAAGGAGTACCAATGAAGGTGAAGCCTGTCACAGCATGACTTCAGTTGATTTTTTAAATCTGAAACAGAAAGAAAGAATTAACTTTGAACACTCACTATTTTGTTTAGAGTCATTTCTCTGCTGGATTTCAAAGAGTTTCTGAAGTTTTTCTCAAAGTGAAAGAAAACATTTAGAAAAAGATTTAGAAAAGGAAACAGCAGTATGGACTGTTGCTTGTTCCTAGAGTCAGTGTGTTACAGGAGACATTTTTATCCCTGTTGAATGTTACAGGGTTACAGTATCCACAGGGCTATAAGCAGTTTAAGCACTGCAGACAGACAGTTGGTCAGCAGCACATAATATAGAGAGATCTGTGTTTCACTGTGCGTAGTGTTATATGGAACAGCAAACTTTGGTGACTGTCTTTCTGTGAGTGGAAACAAAAATCAGTGTACTGTGACTCTTCCCCAAAGTGCTATTTAATTAGTATAACAACATATAGTCAGCAAGTAGATAACTTGTGTATTTTGTTTCTAACAAAACCAATTGCATCTTGTCTATTGTCTGTCCAAAGTAGTATTGGATGTATATAGAAAGACTAAAAACCCCTAGCCACAGTAATCTGTTTCAAATTCTATTATATCACTGTTATCAAAGTTTAGATATTGCTATGAGAGAGGAACACAAAAGCCTGTATCTCCGTACAGACCTAAGGCCAGCACAAGCAGCATTGATGACATACCCTATACTTCCTTCTCATCTCACACACTATCTTTAATCACATTATACTTAGAGACTATTAAGACATAGCTTTCCTATAACTATTTTAAATTGAATGCTGCTAAAACCTAAATCATACATTTATATACTATTCCCCATTTCTCTTGTTGTCCACACCCATACCTCAGATTTGACAATCACTTAATATCCATTACCAATCAGGCTTGCAACTGTTACAATTAATTCAAAATGCTGCAGCCTGTCTCCTTACAAATATCAAATTCAGAGAAAACACCCCAGTTCTCTTTGATATTCATTGGCTCCCAATTCGACAGTGCATCTACTATAAAATTCTGATGCTGATTTTCTATTTAATCCATTATCCCTTTGCCGTTTGGCTAAGCTCTTCATTTCGATTATACCAACCCCCATGCCACCTACATTCAGCTGACAAAAATCTCCATGTCTCAACAGTCAAAATAGACAGGCTTGAACTAACAAGGAAGCAAGCCTTCTCAGTAGCGGGTCCATCTCTTTGGAACTCCATTCCTGCGACCTTAAGACTTCTGACCAACCCCAAAATATTCAGAAAAAAATTAAAAACCCACCTGTGCTCCATCACTTTTAACACATCACCTTTAACTGATTTTCTTTTTTAGTTTATCATTACTTACTTTTAAGTGTCGCAAATGTAAACTTTTTGAGTATTTATTTTCTGTTTTAACTATATGGGTAGATTTTAAAAGGTTGCATGCGGGAGTACATGTGCGAGTGCTACCCGGCGTGCGCACATGTACACCCAATTTTATAACTTGCACACGCAGGAGTGTGCAAGTTATAAAATCCGGGGTTGGTGCACGCAAGGGGGTGCACAATTGTGCACCTTGTGCATGCCGAGCCACGCAGTTTTCCTCCATTCCCACTCAGGCCGCTCAAAAATCGGAGCAGCCTGTGAGGGAAATTCCCTTCCCCCTAACCTGACCTTCCCATCCCTTCCCTTAACCTTCCCCCCCCCCCCCCAGCCCTACTCTAACTGCCCCCAAATTTTTTGTTTTATCTTTTGTGCCTGCCTCCGGGCAGGCGCAGGTTGATCTCTGACACAGCAGCAAATGGCCACTGAAGCCAGGAGTTGCTGACTCTGCCCTGCCACACCCCTGGACCACCCACGTCCCACACATTCCCCGCCCCTTTTTGCGTGTCCTGGGGCTTTACATGCGCTGCCGGGCCTTTTGAAAATAGGCCCGGCGTGCACAGGATCTCTCTTTGTATAAGCTATATACAAAAGCTTTTAAATAAATAAATACAATAAAATAAATAAATAAATAGTGATACAAACAGGAGTCCCCTGACCAAGATAAAGGGAGATATTTTAAGGAGAGAAAAACAAGCTACAGAGGCTAGGGCATGTAAAAAGCTGAAACAGCAGCTGCCTGTTGTTAATTCAACTATGTCAGTGGAGGGTGGTATCAGAAGTGGTATAGCGAAAACCAGCACACTGCTCCCCAGTATCCTCTGGATCAGTGTCTACAGAAAATGATTATAGAAATAACTTATTCAGATTAACCATATGAGGGATTTTCCAACAGAGAACATAGAAAATCTTGTAGCTTGGGAGTATTTGGTGAGTTTAGTTACTAGCGTGTTATCCAGTGAGCATCTGCAGGATGCAACAGGGATACTGCTGAGAACAAGAGCACCAATCAGGAAGAGAAGGAAGTAGAGAGAGAGTAAGAAATGTTCCTATCCTTTTGTCCTGGTTTACTCTGAAACCCAACCCCAGCATCAGCACCAAAGAATTCAGAGAGAGAGGACATGATAATATAAAATATGCCAAATTGGGTCAGATCACAGGTCCATCAAGCCTAGCATCATGTCTCCAGCAGTCTTCAATCCAGGTCACAAATACTCAGTAGGATTCTACAGAATAGGTCCAATCCTTCTTGCTCATATAACCCTTTGTTCTGGATTGTCTCTGCTTCTAAGGACACATACAAAAATTTCTTAAATTGGGCTATCTCTCTAGTCTCATTCCCCATATTATTTTCTCAAGGGATGGGTCCTTTCTGTGGGGGTGATGGAAAACTTTCTTGCCCCAGGTAGTGATGTGTGATCTCCCTTGTGAGTGAGTTAATATTGCATTTCTGGATAGGCACACTTTCAAACCAGGCTGGACTCTCTGGATGAGTGTTAAAATTAAAATTTTGATGTAAAAAGAATCAAGAATTGCAAAAAATAAAATGTTCAAGTACATCCAGGGCCCTTAAATTTACATGACCCAGGGTTTAATTTCTACCTCTGTGGATGCATTCCTCCATGTACGGCCTTGAAACTTGCTTATCCTCCATAGATGTGGATGATAAATGTCCCATTTGGGCTGGGGTTGTGTGAAAAAAGAATAATCTGGGGGGCTAACCACAACTACTAGATCCTGCTTGGAAAAACAACCCTGTCTTATTCTTTTTTTTACCCTTCCAGCCTATAGGCAAAACGTTTATTTTTATTCAGAGATATGAGTGCTTTTCTTTAGAATTATATTAACCAATGATTGATATAGCACAGCATGTAGAGAAATAAACCAGATGAGTGAGTTAATATAGCAAGCTAGGTGGAGAGAACATTGCACAAATCTCATCTTTGGGTGAGTTTCCTCACTCCGAAGGCCAGCAAATCTTCACAAGAGACCACTGTTCTGTTTGTATGTCTCATGTTGAATGTCAAAGTGGTCCCTAACCCCCTACACTAATACCTAAACCTCACCTCGATTTACTAGGTTGGCCTCCCATAGGGATCAAATACCTATCTAGGGAGATCCCATTACGGCTAGTCTCTCTCTCTCTCTCTCTTTTCCAGGGACCATTAACAGTAGTTGAATGCAGGACATATAACAGGTCTGACACTTATCGCAAAGTTTGAAACTGTTTTCACAATTTGCACTAACTTAGCTCTTCACATAAGTAATTAGCGCACATTGTGATAAACTGTATATTAGCATAAAACACACCCCTTTTGCTATCGCATGCGATACTTATCGCATTTTGATAAATCCAGGCCTGAAATAGATGCAAGCACAGCTGGCCAAGGGGGAGAAAAGTATCACTATGGAAGACAAGATCTATTTTCAGGTGGGCAAAAAGCAATTTTTAAACTGGTCAATTTACTCAAGTAAATTATTACTTCACAACCAATTTCTGATTGCAGTTTTAAATTCCTGATTCCTGAGCAGTATATTCTTTACTGTAGTCTTCTGAATCTGGACAGATACAGATTTGCCCTGCTTGCATCTATCTCCAGGCCTGAGATAGATGCAAGCACAGCTGGCCAAGGGGGAGAAAAGTATCACTATGGAAGACAAGATCTGGACTAGCCAGAAAACTTCATGTCCCTACCTCTCCCTACAGCACACTGGTGACAACAAGATGAGTGGAGGCAATATTGTTCTGCACAACTATGGGAACGCTTTACCCTTAGCTCTCATACACTTGACTGTTTTGCTTAGCCTCAAACAAGCAAAACAGTCCCCTAAGTATCCTGAGGAAGATTGAGTTGCTCACATCTCAGCCATGCAGTCCCTGGGTGATAATGTCATTGGACTCTGTTCAAATGAAAGGATTTGTGAGAGTTGTGGGAGTAGAACCAATGGATGTACTGTCTGGTGGCTCACTCTGGTTGCAAATGATATTGACAGGCTGCAGACTGCAGGAGGCAGCAAGAGGCTCCTGTGACTTCTGGGAAAGCAATGGATGGCAGTAGTATGATGCTGGAGTCATCTTTGATAGCAGGCCCCCAGAAAAGGAGTGGAGATCCGCCACCGAGAAGTCCTCTCAATTACACTGAATTCATTGGGGTTTGCCATGGAGAGGTCTGAGATGGTTAAACTTGAACAAATATGAAAGGCAATATGTGGGCTGAGTAAATCCATTTCAGGGCAAATCTGTATCTGTCCAGATTCAGAAGACTACAGTAAAGAATATACTGCTCAGGAATCAGGAATTTAAAACTGCAATCAGAAATTGGTTGTGAAGTAATAATTTACTTGAGTAAATTGACCAGTTTAAAAATTGCTTTTTGCCCACCTGAAAATAGATCTTGTCTTCCATAGTGTACATATTTTTAGTCAGCTTTAAAATAATGTCCCCATGGTCATATTTAGGATACGAGAGTAGCACAGCATACACATATGCAGTCCCCATCTCATTCTGGTCCTGATCGCAGGGGCTCACGGGAGGGCCACGGGACATGCACTGCCCCATGACTGTCCTGAAGTTCCTGCACAAGGGGAAAAACAACATTTTTCAAGGCCGTTAGTGTTCTGTCTCTTTTGACAGTGACATAAATATTCATGCTTCACTATCAGTGTGTTATTCAAAATAAAGTCTTTACTCAAAAAGCTGGTGGCAAAACAGAAATACAAAAACAGTTCACATGGTATAGTGTACCAATAGTGCAACAAAATCCACAGCACACAAAAAAAATCACAGTCTCTTTCCCCCTCACCTTTAAGCAGGTCAGCTCTTTGTGAAAGGTACCCTCCACCACCCTGGGTCCACCCAGTAATTGTTTGGTAGATGCAGTCAGTTTCTCCTATGTCCTTTTTCTTTCACTCTCTTGTGAGTTTGGGGCTTAGTTTTAGCTGAATCAAGTATTGAATCTGGTGAACTTCCCCAGGAAGGTTACCTTTTTTTTCTTGGTACCTCCCAGTGGACTGGTCTACCAATCTCTGCTAGAATTTCTTCTCATTCTCTCTCTTTCTCTCTTCTCAACTCCCAGGAACTTTCATCCTGGAATTTTACTCCTCTTCAATCTCTCTCATACCTGCTCAATGGGAGTCAGGCCCTGTGGAGAGGGCTCTAGACACCACTCAAGACTCTAAGTCTTAGAATCCTTCTATTCCAGCTCTCAATCGATGCTTAAAACTCTCCTCCTACTTATTTGGGGGCAGGGAGGTTCTATACCATTACTTTACCCTTCTCACTGGAGAGTCGTTGGGGAGTGACACTTCTTCTTACCACATTGACACCCCTGACATCACCAAAGGGTGGAGTCTGTTGAGACCCTAGACATACTGAGGGCACTCAGATACGACAAAGCCTCATGGGGCAAGGCCATTTTAATAGGGAGAGAAAATGGTATCCCTTCTATATTCTTCCTTGCAAGACAAAGCATTTGTCTATACTTCAGTGAGACAAATGCTTTCTAAGTACCAAGAGAACCATACAATATCAACAATATTCCATATTCATATATCACAAACTTATCACTCTGCATTCTTAGCCAAAGCTAGATATGACTCAATCATCAGGATCTTTTTCCATCCAAGCATCAGAAACAAAACACGCAAGCACTTTCTTCCTCAAAACATCTGCTCTTTAGATTGCTTGCCAAATTTTGTAAAGAAAATGTCCGTATTGATAGGCCTGTCTCTTTACATAATAGGAACACAAAAGTCAACTTAGTCATTACACATATGGCATAATAGCACTAAAGACAAATTGATGGGAGAACAACTAATTATTAATTAATTTTATATATTTTTACTGAAATGTTTTTTCTTATTTTATGCATTTTTTCAATATTTTCTGAATTTTAATTTTCTTTTTAGATTTTCAATTTTTGTAACCCAAACTCAAACTTTTTGCTACACCACCAAAGTCCTTTAACCTCTAATACAGCCATGAATTCAGAAGTCTTCTGACCTTCTATCCTTCTTCCATGGGAAGGTCATCAGCTCCTTTATGAATCCAATGTTCATAGTCCAAACAAGAAAATCTGTAAATAACAGTACAAATACAGCTCACTCAATATCTGATTGCTCCACTTTTACAACCCTCGGAAATTTCTCACTTTAGGGCTGCCTGGAACCAATAAGCAAGTAATAAAGCACCGGGCATTCAGGAACAGTGCCTGCAAGAAAAAAGCAGGCAGGACAAAGCATAACACAGAGACAGGAGTCATTGGAATTTGAATCTTGGCTTGGAAGGCTCCTTCAAACTGGATTCACACAAAAACAGCTTAGTTCATGGCAAAAACAGATATTTCCACTACTGAACCACTCTGGACTAGGCTTCACTCTTCTGGATAGCATCCAGCCAGTATCCCAAATGCTGACAGTACTCTGGAGAAACTGGAATAGCATTGGATCCAGGGTCTCCAGTCCTCTTTCTCCAGCAGCACTTCCATGGGCACTCTGGTCTCCACTAAAAGTCACAATAGGCCCTGTCATAGGGCAGAGATACTCTCTCACAAGGTTAATATTTCTCTGTGATCACTCTTTCTTTAAGGCAGGGGCCCTTGAGGGTCTCATGACTGCCCCCTGGAGTAATGAACCAGCTTGTGGTTCCCATAAGATTGAAAA